>NC_133770.1:161178783-161222228 GCF_003597395.2 Chelonoidis abingdonii | reverse complement strand
GCCTGGAGATTTTTTCAAATGCTTTCGCATTTCGTCTTCTGTAACGGAGCCCTGATAGAACAGATTTGTTTCCCCATACAGTGATCAGATCCAGTATCTCCCATATGGTCCATGCTGGAGCTCTTTTTGGATTTGCGACTGCATCGCCACCCGTGCTGATCAGAGCTCTACACTGGGCAAACAGGAAATGAAATTCAAAAGTTAGCGGGGCTTTTCCTGTCTACCTGGCCAGCGCATCCAAGTTCAGATCGCTTTCTAGAGCGGTCACAATGGTGCACTGTAGGATACCGCCTGGAGGCCAATACTGTCGATTTGCGGCCACACTAACCCTAATCCGACGATTTCAGCGCTACTCCTCTCGTTAAACGCATAGTGTAGACCAGGTCTTAGATTGGAGCTACTTTTGAGTTGATTCCACAAGGTGTCCTAGGGATTAACCTTTTTTCTCTTCTGTTCTAGGGACACACCCGACCTCCTTATTGGGACCTCCACCTGGCCTGTTAAACCCTCCGGTCTCAGCAGATCTTATCCAGAATGCACGGCACCTGCAGGTATGTTGGGGACAATCCTTCCCTCAGCCCCATCTGCTTTGCTACTTCAGGAAGCTGGTGTTTCATCAGGGGGTCTCATTTCCTGGAGAGACATGCCTGAGTTTGTCCCCATGCCAACCTGTTCTTAACCCTCCAAGTCACTTCTGGTCACAGCCCAGCTCAGTCCCCTGCACATGGCTGCAGGAATTTCCCTTTAGAGGTCCCTCAGTCGCTGACTGTACATAATGCACCAAGTGAAAGTGAAATCCAGAGGGATCTGTAGGTGGCCAGCTCAGCCCACTGATCCACAGCAGACTGGGATGGAAAGACTTGTGTGCTGCGCATTCATGAGAGAGAGCAGGGCCTCATGGATTATTGCTCTGCTGGCCCTCACTAAATAGCAAACTCCCTTTCTGTTAGTTGGAGGGTTTCAGGGCTCAGGTGAGCTTTAAGCTTAAGGGGCTAGATGGTGGTGACAGAGCCCTTGACTACAGTGTTCCTTAGTCCTGGGGATAATAGGGGCTGCTGGCTACATGTGTCAGAGAATAAAGTGATTTGTGCTTGTGCATGGAATGTGAGCACAATGACTGTGTGTGTGTGTATGTGTATTGTCTGTTGACTACAGTGTGTGGTAGGGTGTGCGCGCAGGCGGTGACTGAGCATAGCGGCAGCAATTGTGTGTTCTGCCTGGTGCTGATGTGTCAGCCTCCACTTTGCCTTACTGGGATGATGTAGTGAACCCACTGGTCCTTTGCCTTGCAGGTGGGTGAGAAGCAGCGAGTCTTCACAGGCATTGTCACCAGCCTGCATGACTACTTTGGGGTGGTGGATGAAGAGGTCTTCTTCCAGCTGAGGTAAGGCGAGGGCTGGTGTGTGTGAGAGAGAGAGGGTGGGGAAGGGCTCTAGGAGCACTTAAGGACAAGAATGCTCTTTCTTTTCTGAGGCTCCAGGCCTTTGGGAGGGAAGCATTGCTCTAACCCCTGAACAGAGGGAGGGCTAAAGTCAGGACCCTGGTCTGAAATGGTAATGGTGGTGCCTTGTTGCTCTGTGTTTTGTGACAGTGTCGTGAAGGGCCGGTTACCACAGATTGGTGAGAAAGTGCTGGTGAAAGCTGTCTACAATCCAAGCCAATCGGTGCCCTGGAATGCCATGAAAGTCCAGACATTGTCCAATCAGGTATCACTTAAAGCCCTTGTAGTTCTCTCCATGTTGGGCTTGAAGGAGGATCTTTCCATGCTCAGAGAACATTGCTCACGTTTGCCTTGATCTGGCAGCAGCAGTTGCCACATCCCATCCCAGCCGTAGCGATGACTGAGGCTGATTCCCGTGAGCCTACTGAGGCTGCTTGTTTAGCTATTGCTGTGCTAGGCCCAGCAGCTAGCCTGGGCAGTGAAAGGTTAAACCAGGCTTTGCTGTGCTGTTCCCCGTTCTCCAACCCAGCAGGGGTTGGGGTGCAGTGCTTCATCTTGAGGAAGCCAGGCTCTCACTGTTGCTTCCTGCCAGGTGAACTTCCCTCTCATTCCCTTTTGAGGCCCATCTCCTGTTGAGCCCTTGCTGCAAGCTGGGAGGCCCTCGGCCTGGGTGGGGAACAAGTTCTTGGCCTGAATATTGCACGCCTTTCATTCTATAGCCCCTCCTGAAGGCTCCCACCCCTCTCCTGCATGTGGCATCCTTAGGACAGAAACAAGGCATCCTGGGAGCCCAACCTCAGCTGCTGTTCCAGCCTCACCGGATCCCTCCTTTGTTTCCCCAGAAACGTGAGTACTGATGACTAATGCGAGGGAGACTTAGAGCACTGGAGCTACAGGGATTTCTGGGATGATTCACCTGTCTTAGTGGCAAGGGTCCTGTGGATATTTTGGTCTTGTCTCTTAGCTATAAGCCCCAATCTTCCTGAGACCAGAGGAAAGCGTGTGTGCACCAGCCTCTTCTTGACATAGGCTGGTGGAAACAAAGTTGATTGCCTCCAGACATGGGTTGTGGGAGCCCTGGGATGGCACCTCCTGGAGCGAGGGTGGGGGAAGCCAATGTAGTAATAACAAGCCTTAGTTAGTCCAGACAGGGATTGGATTTTGGAGTGGCTTAGAAATAAGACTGTGTATTTGTTTCCCTAGCAATGAGCCTCTTCCAGTCATCCCCTTCGCTCCACCTGGGCCACCTTGGGAGATACCCTGGTCGGGGCCCAAAGGGCAGGCAGGACTCAGGCAGATGGTAAGAACTGTGCAAAGTGTGTCCTTATAAGCTCCAAAGGGAGTGTTTGAAGGATCATATAGAACCTTTGGCAAGAGTCTGGATATCTGATGACTGTGTTCCCCACCCTTGAGGTAGCTGCATTTCAGTGCGTGATTCCTGCATGCAGGCCTTAAGGGGCTTTTTGGATGGGGGAGGAAGGAGAGAGGTCTCCTGGTAGGGCTATCCTTATAGACACTGTGCTGGTTACAGGGATGACTTTGATTCGAAGAAGCGGAAACAGAAAGGCGGTGAACCATGGGGAGTGAAAAAGCCACGCCATGATCCGCCACAGTACCGGGTCTACTTTGCACGCTATGCCGTGGACAGGTGAGATGGCGGAGAGAGCCATTGGGGGTAGGGAGGAGGAAATATTAATAGGTCACAGCTGGCCAGACCAGGATTCCCCTCCCCAGCACTGTTATGCCTCAAAGATGCTAAACATATCCCTGAAGTTGGTGGTAGCTGAGGGGCTGTGACTGGCTCTGTGTGTCTGCTGCTAGCCCTAGTTTCTCTCTGCCTGGCTCCAGCCCCTTCTGCGATGCCATGGAAATCGTGAGACGCTACTGCAGCATCCAGTTGCCCCGGGAGTTCTATGATGTCCGCCTTTGCTGGCTGGACACCTTTCCGCTTACCCAGCCACTGACCCTGAGGCATCCCAGCCGCATCCTAGTGGCTGACCCTGCGGAGGAGGCGCCCGAGGCGGAGGAGGATCCCACCCAGGATGTTGTGCCGGAGGACACAGATCCTGCATTCAGTGCCAAGGTGAGAGAGTCAGGGCAATGGGTCCCAGGGTTTATAGGGGTATCTGTGCCAATCTGACCATGTTGCTATCCCCATAGGTGATGCTGCTGTCTTCCCCAGGCCTAGAGGAGTTGTATCGCCATTGCTTGTTATATATTGAAGAGCCTAGCGAGCAGAAGGAGAGTCCAGAGCACCCCACAAAGCAAATAAAGGTGAGGCTGCTGCTAATAATATGTAGGGAGGAGAAGCAGGAATTCCCTCCTCTACAGAGGATTATTGGGCTTCACAACTTCTCCTTCCCTAGTTCCTGCTGGGGAGGAAAGAGGATGAAGCTGTGCTGATTGGAGGGGAGTGGTCACCTTCTCTGGATGGCCCTGAGCCAGACTCTGATCCCATGGTTCTGGTTCGCACAGCCATTCGCTGCACCAAAGCCCAGACTGGCTTGGACCTGAGTGCTTGCACTAAGTGGTGAGTGTTACCCTCCCTCACCTTGGGCACTGGGAGCAGGAGGGTGTATAAGGGTGGATGGGTGACCTCCAATGAAAACAAAGGTCTATAGTGACAGCTATTCCACCAGGGTGGATTTGATTTAAGTCACTGGTCAGAAAGACTCAATTTAATCATGTTTTTTTGTTAGTTGTTACAACCTTAATACATATTCTTCAGGTACACACTATACATTTTTAAACAGTGATTTATTTTGAAGACTCTTCAGAGTAGTTTTACAGTTATAATCAGAAAATGAATGTTTGGTTATTTCAGTTTCATTTTCCAAAGGTAATTGATGCAGATCATTCACCTCCCAAAGACTTCATAAAGAAGAGAACTAAAACAACATTATGTATTAATAAGATTTGGGTCCCTATTAGAATTAGATGGTAAAAAAAAAAAATAGACAGCAGGCTAGTGGCCTGTTCTGGGTTGGTGGAAGGTGAGATGAGATGTGCAGAGCCATGTAGATATGGGCTGGAACTTTGGGTGCATTGGTTTGGCCGATTACATCATGGCTATATATAGAATTTCTGCACTGGGTAACTGTGGCAACTGATTTTTTATTTTGCTTAAACCTGGTCTCACATGTGACTTGATTCCTTAGTAAGAGCTAAGGGAAGATGGAGGTCTTCTGTCTTTAGCATTGGCGGGGTGGACTCAACAGCAAGTGCAAGAGGCTTGATTTGTGACTGCTCTGTGGTTTGGGTGGAAGGAGTGGTCTAGTCCCTGTCTCCAAGAGCTGACCCTCTCACACCTCCTCCCCCACCCCGCCCCATGCTCCAGGTTCCGTTTTGCTGAGTTTAGGTATCTGCGGCAGGGAGACCCGTCACAGAAGGAGACAGTGGTGATCTTCCTGCCGGATGTCTGGAGCTGCATGCCACCTCTGGAGGAGTGGGAGGCCCTGTACCAGCAGAAAGCAGAGAAGGCCCCTCTGCCACCCCCCTCACCCTCCCTGGAAGAGAAAGCAGAGATGGTGAGACTGGGCTGTCATAAAGCCAAGAGCAAAAGGTCTTATTGCTCACTTTTGTAAAGATCTTTCTGTAATGCTTTTAAACAGGACGTGGAGATCCCAGAAGCGGCCCCTGACCAGGAAATGGAGGCCAATGCACAGGATGTGGATGCCACCAATGCTGCTGCTGAGCCAGCTCCTGAACCTGAAGCTCCAACTCCCCCCCTGGAACCTGCCATCATCGCTCACCCTAAACCAGCAATGCAGGGTGGGCAGTCGAGCTGCTCCAACCTCTCGCTCTGCACCCTGCTGGAGTACAGGAGACAGAGGGAAAAGCTTTCATTTGAGGTAGGCTCACTCATCTACCTCTCCCAGTGGGAAGGCACCAGGCCAATCAGTTCCTAAAGAAGCTGCCCTACCTGGTGGCACCTGGAGTTGCTTGGAGCTCTGCACTTACAATTCTCTCTGCCCCTTTCCCTCCCCAAGGTGGCGGTGGTGGCAGAGTTTTTCCAGGAGATGCTGCAGCGGGATTTTGGCTACAAGCTTTACAAGGCACTGCTGGCTCTGCCAGCGAAGGAAGAGCCATCAGAGGCAAAGAACCTGGAGTCAGAGAAGCCGGCTGAGCATGAGAAAGTGCAGAAGGAAGATGCCCAGGAGCCTCAGGAGGAGGCAACCAGTGAGCAGGAGCCTGTGCAGGTGTGTCCTCCACTACGCTCCAGGGTCTCAGCTTCAGCTGAGACTACAGACCACTTCTGACTTTCTCCTGTCTGTTCGCAGACCCATCAGGAGGAAGAAGAGGCAGAGCAGAAGCCAGCATGCAGTGAGAGTCCCAAGGTGGCCAAAGAGGATGAGAAGGCCAGCAAAGATGACAGCAAAGTGGAGCCCAAAGACTCAACTGATGAGCTGTGCATGCTGAGCCTAGAGGATGACCTCCTGCTGCTGCGAGATGATGAGGAGGAGGACTTTGGTAGGTCTGGCACATGGCGTGGGTGGCATGTGCATCCAGTTGGGCTGTGCAGACAACGTGCCTTGCTTGTGTCCCCCGTAGGTGTCAAGTTAGATGATGCAGAGGTGAGATCCATTGCTTCCAACCAGTCAGAGATGGAGTTTTCATCGCTCCAGGACCTGGTCAGTAAGCTGCTGCTGCTGCTGCTGCTGCAACCCAGACTGACTAGTCTTAAAGAGGGTGGGGGGAAAATAGGGCTGCCCTGAACCAATGGTTCGTTCCCTAGCCAGGCATGTGCCTTGTTCCTTAGCAGCCCAAGGAGCTGGACCCAAGTGCTGTGCTGCCCGTGGATGCTCTCCTGGCCTTTATCTACTTTGATCTGAATTTCTGTGGCTACCTGCACAGAAGAGACCTGGAGAAGATCCTCATGACACTGGGGCTACATCTTTGCAAAGAGCAGGTGAGCACCAGCTTGTGGCTGACCTTGTTGGGGGGGACTCCACTGTGAAAGCTACTGTGCTGATGAGCAGTGTGCGCTGTTAACAGGTGAAGCATCTTGTGAACAGAGTAGTGACTCAGTACGTGTGCCAGTATCGGAGCCTGCACTACAACCGCCAGGACAGCATCCCTGAGGAGGGGCTCTTGGGTAAGTACTGGACATGTCGTCCATGGCAACAGGTGCCTAGAGGCTAAAATCACTACTAAGTTGGTTGCTCTTGTTTCAGGAAACCTTGCTTTGCTGCCTGCCTCAAACTCTGTGGCTGAGGATTCTGCTCAGCCTAAGGCAGTGGTGGAGCATGGGGACCTGATCTCCCACAATGGGACTGTCCTCAACGTGGGAAAGCTGCTGGAGAAGGCAGAGCAGACTGAGAATAGCCGTCTGTACCTGGAGAGCAAAATCCACACACTGGAAGTCAAGCTGGGTGAGCCAGTGCGCTGCTGGGGTGGTGACACAGTAGGTGCTGGCCCACTTGCAGGGCCCACCAGGGAGTCATAGTGCTGAATGTGTTCTTTGCCCACAGAGGAATCCCAGACCCGTTTGTCAGCAACAGAGTCCTCAAACAAGGTGCTGACTGCTGAGCTGCAGGATGTACAGAAGCAGCTGGCTGATATGGAGGAGCAGGTGAAATCAGCAGAGAGGCAGAAATCCCACTTCCAAAGGCTGCTGCAGGAGAACAAAAAGCGCCTTGTTCCACTGCAGCTGGAGATCCAGAAGATCATTGAGAAGGTATCAATCAATTCCCCCCCCCCCCCCCCGGGCCAGCTTTTTCTGAGAGAGGAGACAGCATAGTTAGTGTCTCCTCTTGCATTTGGTTTTTTGGGGAGAGGGGCCTGTCTCATGCCTGCCTGCCTTCCTTCCTTCTCTCTGCCAGACTAATAACTGCTTGGAGAAGAAGGAGGAGGAACCATCATCTAGCAACTGACACCTGTGACTCCCTGAAGCTATAGTGTGCCAGAAGAGAGCAGAATCTGTGCCCTGTCATGAGCGGAACCAGGAACCACCCCTTTCGCTGCCTGAAGGAGACTTGAGCTGGATTCCCATTATGGGGGGAACAGGACAGTGTTGGGCTGCAGCACATGACAAACTTCTGAGGTAGGAATTTTCACAGCCTAGTGTGTGCAAGTGCTGATGCCCATGAACTGGCTTTGTGACAACCAAGGTTGTCAAAAAAAAAAACTGAGCATCACTGCCCATGCCTCTCCCTTTTTACAATAAACACACAGGGGTCTTAAAATGAAGGTCTGCCATCTGCACTTAGTTTTGATGTGGTGCTTTAGACAATAAATGTGGTAACAACTTGTATTTAATGGGAAAGGTTTAAAAACTCTCCTTTTTTTCTTCACTTGTCTGTCTGTGGCTATCTTTGTATAATTTTTTTTTTAATTATCAATAAATAGTTGTGTGCTACAGGAAAACAATGTGTACATTGTTAAAACAGGGCATCTTTATTAGTGTTAGATTTCTAAGAAATAACAAAAGTCCATGATCTGGCCTTGGCTGAACACCACCAGACCCATTGCATGAGGTAGCCAGAAATAGTTTCCCCTTTGCTTGCTCTTGTGCAGTGCAGGTATTACTCTTCCTCATCATCAAAAGTTGTACCTTGTCTTGGAGTTCAAACCTAGAGTCAGTCAGTTTCCACCTCCACCCTGTGCGTGACAAGGGCGGTCAGTCATCAGCCACAATGGACAGGGCCCGGAGCTCACTCAGCTTGGCTTCATTCTCTTTCTCCCTCTGCTCATCGGTGAGGCCTGGCTCATCAATCTGCTCTGTCAGGTCGCTGAAGATCTTGTGCATTTCCGTGTAGTACACAACCTGGAAAGAGACTGTGTCAGCCTTACCTTTAAAACAGGTTCCTCACACAAATCTTTCCTCCATGCTTTACTGTCCTTTTCCAGGTGGTTGCTGTGAACACCTGCACAGGGATGTGACTCCTCAGAAGCTCCTCCAGCCACACTGATCTCACCGGCTGAAGTCAGTGTGTGTGTCTCCATGGAGACGGTCTCCCCCTACTCTGAAGAGCCTGTTTGTTTTGGCAGGAAGGAGGGTGGCTGCTGCTGGGGACACAAAATCTCTGATGTGGGGCTGGGGAAGGGGCCTGTCCCCAGCCCAGCCCAGCCCAGCTCTCCGCTCAGTAGACATGCTGGTTTACCCTCTTCCATTTCCATGCAGTTGCTGGCTTTATCCACACATGGTGCCCACAAGCAGAGTGGGCAGTTCAAGTGCCTTACTCCTCTAAGGAGGAGTGTGGTTTAAAAATCCACTAGGGGGCTCCACACTCCAACTAGAGGACCAAGCGATGTGCCATTAATCCCTCCCTCTAACACTCTCCTCAGCATGCCCCATGGGTCCAGCAACAATCTACAGTATTGCCCTCACTGATGGAGAGGTTAGGGTTAGTGGAATTGTGGTCTGACCCCATTTTACTGCATATAGAGGATAGCAGCCGGAGAGCTGTTTGGAAGCTCTCTGGGCATACTCTGCCAGTGTGTGCCAGGAGGCACTCTAGGCTCTGAGGAGACAGAACCATCACCTCATGTTACATAGGCAACTAGCTAAAATACAGACATGAGCATGTTCACTAGGGGGTGCTCTGATCCCAGAGTTGAGCAAGAGGGAGCATTCATTGGCAACTTGCTTGCAGGCCTAGTTAACAGTGATGGGAACTCTGCAAGAATCTGTCCTGTGTGGCCACTGCTCTGCTTAGAAACCAAGGGAACACCAAGATGGCCACCAGAAAGGGAAGGGGCTTGGGGAGCAGACTAAACGAACCTGGCATCTACTAATCTCTCATAAAATGAAGTCATGGCTCCACCTCTCTAGCTGCTCTAGTGACTTTTCCACCGGGCAGTACTATGCTCCTACTTGCAGTGTTCCAACATGAGCCAGGACAATATCACATTGTCCATTCCATCACAATAGCATGGTTGTTAGCTACCTAGAGCCCTGGTGCCACAGGGTTGAGGCTGTATCCATGATCAAAGCCCCATTTTGTTTCAAACGCAATCCCCTTGCAGGGCTGAGTTCAAGTTGGAACCCAAACACCTGGCACCCCGCCCCTGGTGGGTCTAGTTAGGTCCAAACCATAAAACTACTTCTCTGGAGCTGTTGAGGGCACAGGTCTTTCCCATCTCTATGTTCTGGAGGAGGCTTAGCCATAACTCCGTATTTATAGGGTGCAGTCTCACTGCTCCTTCCTCCTGGGGGAAAGGTGCACAAAGGCCGCTGGCTTTATTTACTACACGGTTTGTCAAGCCAACATTGGAGGGTGGGAGCAGGGAATCCCTAAGGATTCCCCTCTCTGGCTGACTCCTTTGTGAGTACATCTACACTGCAAAGAGAAACCTTCCTATTCGGAGACTGCACAGTGTGTCCCATCAGCAGCTCAAGCAGACTAGAGAGAGGAACCCACTGGACCCTCCAGTTCCTAATGCTTGGGAGGTGAAACTGCTGCTGGTTCTAGTTTCATTCAGAAAACAATGGCATCTGCCCCTGTGTCAGCTGTGCCCTCCCTCCCAGTCTCTAAATCTATTGAGTAACTTGAAACCCTGCAAAGAAAAATAAACTCAATGAGGCATGGAGGGAGAGATTGGGCCGGCTGGGGGCAGCAGAGCAGCCCATTACCGTTCACATGCCTTTGAGCACGCGCCAGCCCTAGGCCCCATTACAGGAAAAACTACTTGCAAGCCTCTGCCTTCATGGCCCCAACAGGGACGCTGCAGTTCAGTGGTCACGGCAGTGAGTTGGACTCCTGGGTTCTATTCCTGGCTCAGCACTGACTCACTCATTAAATTGCCTTGGGCAAGCCAGATTACTGATCTGCAAAATGGGGAAATACTGCTCACCTCCTGCATGCATCTGAAGTGCTTTGAGACGGAGGGTGCTATGGAAGGGCCAAGTAACCCAAGAGTGGCCGCGAATGACTCAGTCAGAGCTGCTGCTACCCCCCCACCCCTGCTGCAGCAAAGGGAGTGACTGTCGGTAAGAATCCAGGGACAGCTCCCAGATTTCTTTGCAACGCCCTATGCTTGGCGAGCTCCTATAGGTGCCTCTTTATTCCTTCATTGTGAGGCAGGCAGGAAGGGAATAAATCACCTCTCCAAGCAACCTCAGGAAAGGGACAAAAGAAAAAGGCGTGTGAGCACTAGACAACTGAGGAATCTTTGCACAGACATGGAACAGACCCATGTATTAATGGCCTCTGGAGAAGGGAAAGAGATCTTGCTAGGTCCTGCAGTCCCAGCTGCCAGCCAAAGCAAGGGAAAAGAGCAAGCTTCGGAGTATGCAACTGCCTGCTCCTCAGTGCCTGCCCAGCCAGCACTGTCACTAGATTGCAAACACCAATGTGCAGCAAGAACCAACAGCTTAGTCTTGGCTTTCAACCTAGTTGCTCCTTTATAGCTGGGCCCTCCCGGAGCCCTGCTACCATGGCCTTACGCTGAAGGGGATGCAGAGCAGGACTGACACCTCACTCCCCTCCAAACGTGAATGGAAAAGCCCTCTTTCCTCCTCCCCACCCTCCCAAGAAGTGTCAAACCCAGCAGAGGCAGAGCAGGGTTGGCTCTAGCTTCGTGGGCAAGAGCAATTGGCAAACAAACAAACAAAAAGGTTCTCATGGAAAGGGTTCTAGCAGAGGGTCTTGCAAGGAAACCCATGTCAGAGTCACAGACAGACAGATGCAGCAAAGGGACAGGCCGTGGCTCCTGTGGGCTGAGGACACAAGTGCCAGCACAGGAGCAACCTGGGGTTGTGTTGGGCATCTCGAAAGAAGTTTCAAAATTTTTTCACGCCAGGATCATGTGTTCTTGAGGTGGGGGAGGAGAAGGCACAGGAACCGTTTGGTTTCGTATAGCTGTATAAGCTTTTTCATTCCTCAGAGCGCCTCACAGAGCACAGGCACCCAACACGACGCAATGCAACCACCTTAAGAGCAGAGGGCAGAGGGCAGCAGCCAACTGGCACACAGCACAACAGGAGTATGGGAAACATAGGCCAAAGACACCAGGGCAAGGCTCCGCCCTTAAGAAACTGCCAGAGGATCGTTCATGTATATGTAAAGCAAACACCACTCTGGGTTTCAAGGCCTCAACCAAAAGATCCGCTGCAGAGAACCGTCTGGGACTGTTTATTTACCTCAGAAGGGCCACATCAACCCTGCTGTGGCTCTGAGGAGCCTCGTCATTTCAGCCCTGACGCTTGGAGCATGGAGCCCTCTCCTCTAGCATGACAGAGACACAACAGCATCCCTGGTCTCTAGCAGAGGGACCTTAGGGTGAATCAGTCTGAGGGCAAGCTGCTTTCAGGTTTGCAGAGGCCCAAGTTCAGAGGTGAGTCTGAACTGATGTTATTTACACCTTCTTCCAGTCCCCTTAACATGCCTCTTACCCTGCCTCTAGAATTGCTTGTTTGGACTGTTACTATTACCTTACACGTCAGCTCCGTCTCTGGCCCACTGAGTCTACCGTAGCAACTGGCACGGTAGTCCAGGGGCACAGCGCTTCTCTGGGACGCCAAAAATCACAAGTTCAAATCCCAGGAAGTACCTACAATGATGAACCTGTGCGGATGCATGTCAGTTTTCCCCACACTCTATGACCTCTAGGATGTCAGTTTAACTGATGATAATGGTCCCTTCTGGCCTTAAAATCGGTGTCATAGAGAAAACTGCCAGCAAATGCAACCAACAGAAGAGAGTGGGAAGGTGTACCTTATGGCAGGCCTTCCCCACATTTAACTCACACCTTTCTCCAGGTCTGTGTAAGTTACACCAATTTCACTTTCCCAAAGCACTGGTAAGTAGGCGTAGCTAGGTCTAGGGGAGTGTGAACCAGGCAGTCTAAGATACACCACCTCCTCATCACCCCGACTGATGCCTGGTGTGCATTCAGCCTGCCAATCAGCCACGCTTGTCTCCCCTATCCCGAGTCACACCTTGCAAACTTGGACGCCTGCTCAGAAAGGAAACAGGTTTGTTCTGCCCCATCAGGCTGGCCAGCTCCATGGGGAGAAGCCTCTGCAGAGAGGAAACCTAGGATGCTTCTCACCTTCCTCATTCCCTCTCTCCACAAGAGGAGGACCTGCAAGTTTGGGCAAAGATTTACGGCCCTTCCTCATAAAGGAGGTGGGAGTGGGGAAGGACCTTGTCCACAAGGGCTCACATGAACATGTCCCCAAATCAAACTATATCACATTCTTTTGGACACTGACCACACGAATCCCCCGGGGAAGGGGAGGGATTTGAGTTATGACATTCCAAACCCCCCAAACTAATCTATATTACAGCCTGCCCTGCACCATGTCCCAACACGGACCAAAACTGAGATTCCCATTCTCTATCACTTGTGCCAACAGAGAGATTGGGCAGCAGAAAAGACAAAACCCTTGAGGATTATGATAGATGTGTAAAAAGCCACCAGCCATTCAGGGTTTCTCTGGGGGATTTTCTCAGCACACTTCAGCCAGGACCTGCAGCACCTCATAATATTCCAGTTGTGATGCTTCCCCTAGTTATGCTGATGCACATCAGTCAAGACCTGCAGCATCCATCAGCTATGTAGAAAACAAGGACTGGAGACTAGGCAGTGACTTAATACCTTAATCCTTTATGATCACCACTCAGGACCCCAAATGCAGAGAACCAGGGTATTCAGATCAGCCAGCCACCCGCCCCACAATCTCACCTGTTTCGGGAGGGGGCACTCTGCTCATTGACTTGAATGGGATTGTAGGATGGGGCCCTAAATAAACATCATGAATGTTTTGCTCAGGACCTTCTGCTGAAGCAAAGCACTAGATCAGGGTAATACTTTATGACGCAGAAAGGGCGCAAAGTTCACTTCATGCCATTCTCCCTGCATGGCATTCAGCTACCATAGAACCAGACCAGCTTCCAGTAGAAGCCAACTTGATCTTCTGCCAGATAACGGGTCAGGCAACCTATCTGCCTTGTGCCCAACTACAGCTTCCATGATAACCCCAAAGTTCAGGATTGATGCTGTTCAACTATGACTTCCTTTCCCCGCGTTCATACATCCCAGCATTTTAAGGGATTATTGCAAACCCCAGGAGAGATGTAGCATGCAGACAGCGAAGTTGATGGGATCAATATCTATTCAATTGGATGGTGTGTTAATCTTAGGGACTCATATGCTGGTGAGATTAACCGTTCACCTAAATAACATCTGAAAGAGTCTGTGCTCCAGAGAGGTGCTCAAGATAATGGACATTGACATGAGGGCAGCCAGTGCAGGGAAAGGTTTCACTATGGGTCTCACCTGAGCACGGATCAATGATTCAAAGCTGGGCTCGAAGTAGTCGATGCGGCTGCTGTAGAACTTGGGCATCTCTTCCAGAAGCTGCTTGTTTTTGGCTTCAAAGTCCTCCTTCACCGGCCTCAGCTCCTCACGGGCCTGGGGAATGAGAGGGGGTTGCTCAGCTACCTTAAAAATCCCCCTTCCCAAAACAAACCGATATATGAACTTCCAGGAAGCTGGCTTAGGACAGTGGTTTTTCGCACTAGGGCCCAAGAACATTTAGCGTTTTTGATAAGGGAATATTCTGAGGACCAACCTGTGGGTTTGGGGGATGACTGAATCTCTCCCATAAAGAGATCCACAGGTAGGTCACTGAAAGGCAATAAGGACTCTAACACCACCGTGGCAAGCTGCTTGTATCTGCCACATGCACGAATTGACTCAGTGAGTGGGCACCAAACATTAATAGCTTTCCTTAGCCAGTTTCCTCTATGTGGTACTATAAATATGCATCAAAGTTGCTTTTCTATGAGCAGCAAGGTAAAGATGACCTGCTGGAAGGCATAATAAAATTGTTCCTTCTCCTGCCTCAAAGAGAAATGAAGGCTATACACTGGGGCCCTCAAAAGAGCCTATGGTCTGAAACCAAACAGCTCTACAGAGCAAACCCGGAATGTGACACAAGATCCTCTAACTAGCAGCTCAAGGACAATGTTAGCAAGCACCATATTTTATCTGTTGCCTGCAGCCCTGTGGTCAGGTGGTGTCTTGCTAGGACATTGGCAGATCTCTCTCTCACTGGGATAACTGTGAAAAGTTCTGAAGGACCCTACAGTCCACGCCATACTAGGGGCCATGCTGGTGCTATGACCAGAGAGGGGGCGTGACTTGGCCAGCAAAGCAACTTTGCTATGCTGCTGGAAGTAAAGGTGAATACGGGAGACTCCAAGCTGAACTAAGACTTGGATCTTGGACCTGCTAGCACCGCTGGGCGGATGCCGAGACTCTGATGGTCTTCTGTCCGTCCTCAGGGTTTGCTCCCCTAACCCTATGCCCTCGGAGAATTTGCCGGGTCAACCCCAGGGGAGTCTCTCCTGTCTTTGCACTTTGCCTGTGACCTTCAGTTTGGAGAGTCCTATTGGCGATCTTTAAACAGAAGCGTGGGGAGAAAGGGAAATGTCTCTCAGAAGGTGTGGAAAAGGGCAGGAGGGGGTGGGTGCTGAAACATTAGACAAGTTCAAGTCTGCCACTTAATCCTGGTGCAATTCCAAAGGGAGGGGGTGTGGGCTAGCAGTGAGATTCCACATGCTGGTCCTGCTCTGGCGGTGTCTAATCCTATGGACAGATTGGTGTTAAGACAGGTTCCGGGCCTTTGTTGGGAAAGTACGCTAGAGATATGGAGCAGGCATAACTTCCGGCTAGTAAGGTCTTAAAATGACACCAGGCTGAAAGGGGCAAATGCACTGTCTGACACCAATCCAGCTACTCAAACTGAGGCTGAGAGTGTTCCAACTCACGGGAAAGGAGGGTTAATTCAGGAAGCTTCCTGCATCCAAAACCTGAGGGCTTGGGTAAACAGCCCAATTTATATTTTAGGCCGGATGGAAATACTTTATGAGACTATACTAACTCCTTACCAAATATCTGGATCTCTCTTGAATAGCCTGGCTTTAGGTCCTCTCCAACAGCAGCTCTGGCTATCCCAGGTGACCAAGCTCAGACTTTTGATTATTAATTTCAGATTTTCATGGGGGAAAAATTTAGGTCATACCAGAAGTTCATTAGGAAAAAAATAAAACCGACTTAATCACCAGGACAAAAGAACTCCCATTTTTCCAGCCATAGCTTTAGTCACTGAGGCTGAGCAACATAAGCTGCTTACTATGAAGTCTGAATTCTCTTTTGTTAATGCTGATAGGCCTCTTCTTTAACACAATACTTAATTTTCGGGGGGAAAGTGATCAAAACGGTGTGTTCTTTCACTCTGATGAAGCAACTATTCCTTAAAGGTTTCAAGCAAATGTTTTGTAGAAATGACAGATTTTGCTGGGAATGCCGGTGAAGATTTAGTAAAAACAAAACACAAAACCCAACAACTTTGCTCAAATTTCAGAAAGATGTAAGAATTTTGTGAGGTTTCATGTTAACGAGTTATTGCAATTTTGTGAGACTAAGCTTTGTATCAGGTGGCAAATGTGAAGAATTTTATGATTTTTTTTTATAGCTGTTTAGTCAAATTCTGAAGTTCAGGGGAATGCTGTCTCCTAATGTGCTCTTACAGTTATCTCCAGTTCTTGTGGGCTTTAGTTTGGAAAAGACGTTCTGTTTGGTCTCAGACTGAGTGCTCTTAATTTACCTGGATTTACCAAGCATTGCGTATGTCAATTTAATATTGAAAAAATAATGGCACATTAACCTGAAACACTGAATAAATTAGTCTATACTTTAGGGAATTTAGATACAGAACTTAGATACTGAAAGACAAAAGATCATTCAGTCCATTTCCTTGCCGAGGCAAGATTGTACCCAAGTGTACATTTACAAGGGATTTCCCCTGTCTAGTCTTAAATGTCCCAAGCATGGTGGGGATCATTTCCCTTGTGAGTCTATTCCATCGCCTAATAGCTCTTCAGTGCCTAGATTTTCTATGTCTTAATTTCATCACACTATTCCCAGTTACTGTGCTAAATAACTCGCACTTACACCTTTCAACGATACTTGGCATGTCAGGATGAAACGTATGTAAGGGAAATTGTAGTGTGTCACCCTGCACACAGGGGGTGCCCTAACATTCTCTCCAGAGCTTTTCAACCCCAGCAGTAAGCACCCATCTCCCAGCTCTGTACCTGGTGTAGCTTGGCCAGGATGGGGCCGGTCTTCTCCTTCTCTTCATATTTTTCCACCTTGGACTGCAGCCGCTTGTAGTCTTGCAGAGTCTGCTCACGTCTCTTCACTGCCATGTTCAGGCTGGGGAACACGCTGCTGAACCTGCAGGAGTTCAAAGAATAAAACCCCGTGAATGCTGTGGCCTGGCTGGACTCATCTTAGAGACATATCTACTTGGCCAAACTCCCAGCTAAGAACCTGTTAATTCAAGGTGCTCAGGCAGAATTCTATATGACACTAGGAGTGGGCGTTAACACCTGTCCTCAGATTACTGGTAGGGCAGAGGCAGAGGCAGGGCAAGTGTCCTTATGGCCCGATCCAACCCCCAATTACTTTAATAGGAATCGGATCAGGTCCATAATCTCCACAAGTCTTTCCACAAAACAAGACATGAAGTTACACTACAGACCATATTTATCCTCTTGGAGCTTCCAGCAGATGCATCATGGGTCCTATGGCTTTAGTGTCTAAAATGTATTTCATGTTAACGGCCTGCAAACATCTGTAAGATGCCAACATTAAGTGGGGAGAGGAATTCTATGGGGAGTTGCAAGGGGGTCTGATTAGAAGTAAGGGAACAGTATTGGACAACTGGAAATGTAGGCTGAATATCAGTAAACATTTCTTAACAGTGAAAGAAAGCTACAAGATCTAGCACAGCCTCCCAAGGAATGGGGTGGAAGCACCAGAGCTCAGGATATTTAAAATTAGACAGGGAAAAATGCTAGTATGGAACATTTTTGCACTGGCCGCTGGGGTGAGTATGAACTAATGTCTATGATGCTATGAAAGATATAGGGGAAGGAGAAAGATAAGAGCTACTGGTCCAGCAATGAGCAGAATGGTTCAGCAACACGTAGCTGTCCCTTTCTCCTCTCTCGTCAACTGGAAACTGGGCTCTCCTTAGCCAAGAGACTGCTATTAACACAGCCCAATAAGGGAGATCCCTAATACTAAGGGAGACAGAGACAGTCGTCAGTCAGCATTTCCCTGAGGGAAGAGAAAAGCATGAACAAAGGCCTGGGGCCACAAAGGAGCTAGTCCTGAGGGATCCCAGTGGCCCTGGCACTGCCTTGCAGTTTCTTCACTGCTCTGAAAGATTATATGAGCCACATGTTGCTCTTAAACCAGGGCATGGGATCATTAGCCAGTCTTCCTGGGACACAAGCACTAGTTCATTACTGAGGAGGAGGAGATGGGTTGCCAAGACAAAAAGAGGAACAGGAAAGAAATCATAGGGCATCCTTTTCTCTCTCCTGACTTGTGCTGGCTAGCATTCAAGGGACAATCCTGTGAGGTGCTGAGAATCTCCAGTGATTCCACAGGAGTGAAACATCTTGCAGGATTAGGCTGCAACTGATGAAACAAAAAGAAACCCTGATCCCCTCTTTTGTGCATGTGGAAGAGCTCCATTTTGCAACTTCCTAATGTGAACAATAATTTGCTCACACCTCTCCTACTTCCTGCACAGAGCACAGAAGAACAATGAGGGTTTGTCTAGGTGCTCAATACTCACAAAAACATTGGTTATGGAAAAGACATTCCCAGTAGCTTTTGTGGCATTTCCCACTAGAGTGAGTGTGATGCAATCCACACTCCCAACACCCGCTCATCTCTCTGTCCCCTGAGTCCTTTTGCTAACAGGAACCCTGCACTGTGTGGATTTAAAGACACACCACTCCTTTTACTGGGCTGCTCTTACTTGTTAATTACAAAGGGACTGCCCTGCTTTCCCTTTCCGAGAGGGATACGGTCAACTTAGTTTAGATCCAGAATTTAGAATCTGTTAATCAAAACAAAGAGTGAAAGAAAGCCTACTCCAGATAGAAATGTGTTTATTATAAACTTCTATGGACATTGTGAGACTGAACTAACTGACTGATGGATGGTGCTACAAAAAGGGAAAGTTAGTATTACAATCATTATTTTGTTAATATAAATTAGGCAGTGGCCTGCAATAACAAGGGAGTGGATCCAAGAAGGCCCTTTCCAGTCTTATATTCCCATGTCAAGTGTTTTTTTTATTTAAACATACATCAACTACTTAAAATCTAGTCAATTTCACATACCTCGTTAGAAGTAGTTAAGAGGCCCCACATTTGTGTCTCAGCCCTCCTTCAGAGACTGGTGATTTTACAGTCATATTTTCTTATTTTTTAAAATGTTTTTTCTCTCCTGCTACTGTTGTGTTATAGAGCCACACAACAATGTGGGAAGCTGGCTGTCTACACAAGGGGGGAATAAAGAAACTGACCCTACACAATGTGCTGTTAAACGCATAAAGCACACAAACTGACAGAGGAGAGAAAAATACTATTCCCCCACTCATCTAATTAATTTCTAATCACCCGAGGTGTTATTTGCAACAACACCAGCTTCAAACAACAACGTTCAGCCAGAAGTGAAAGTTTTAAGTGGATGGTGGCTCTTTAAATATTGTCCTGCCTAGTTGTGAACCCAATGATAACGAACTTGAGAATTAAAAAGGGACAGTGACTTTCTGTGAAATTAACAGGTCTAGTTTCGCTGTCTTGACTAAGTGAATTGCAAAACATAAGGAAATACCAGTGACAGGAAGTAAATGAGACTGTGAACATTTTTCAGGATTAATAATCTACAGTATTAATCTAGGGCAAGGGAATTTTTAACTCTGAATTTCCCTTATCAGTGTCTCTTTAACACTGAGTTCCAGCTAACACTGTGCACCATCTCTCTTATCATTACCACATTTGTTCTGCGGAAATTTAGTACTGCGTTTACCTCTCACATATAATAGATCAAATTCTAAGCATTTTGTGAACCTGACTCCTCTAGTCCATCTAAAATGCTACTGTCGCAACCATCTCTAGTCCATTGCGTCACCATGACACTTCCTCTGTATGAGGCACTTGGCTGGATCAACACTGTAGGGAAGAGAAAATTCACACGTCCTGCCATGAAGGTTTTATCTCACACAGCCCCTGCCTACAACTTGAACTTTATCTCCTTTCATATTCCTTCCCAGCCTCCCTGATTTTACCAGTGATGTCAATCTCGGGATCCTCCTCCCACAGTTGATTCCTCACCTTCTTCCATGCTGCCCCTTATATTTGGCACCCCCTCCCTGAGTCTGCTGGCCAAGCCACTTGCATGACTTAAATCCCTTCTGAAGGCTCACTTCTGCTACTTCACCTAGGCAAAGTAAGGGGAAATAAAAGGAATTACTGGTAACGCCCGGCTGTGTCCATGCCTTATTGAGTTGCTTCATCTTCTGATCACTGTCACCTTTCCCATTCCTCACCTCCTTCCCCTTGTAGCCCTGACTCTACCCAAAACCATAGGTGTATATTGACTTCTATCTTTGGGCGGCAGCTCCAGTCAGGCCAATGTGGCTGCGCGTAGCGGGCGGGGGGAGGGAAGCGAGGGCGGCTCTAGGGACTTTGCCGCCCCAAGCACGGCAGGCAGGCTGCCTCCGGTGGTTTGCCTGTGGAGGGTCTGCTGGTCCCGCAGCTTCGGCGGACCTCCCGCAGCCTGTGGGAAGTCCGCCGAAGCTGCGGGACCAGCGGACCCTCCACAGGCAAGCTGCCGAGGGCAGCCTGCCTGCCACCCTCGCAGTGCCGGCAGAGCGCCCCTCGCGGCTTTCCGCCTCAAGCACGCGCTTGGTGTGCTGGGGCCTGGAGCCGCCCCTGCAGGGAAGAGAAATATCGTGGCTGCCCAAGGCTTGCATTTTTTCGGGGCGGGAGCAACACTCTCCTGTCCCTCCCCAAACTACACCTGTGACCCAAAATCTCCCTTACTTCTGCTCCTCACTGCCAGTCCACATTTAATTTAATATCAGCCGCCTTTGGGTCAGCTGTCAACAGAGTTAAGGAGATCTCTTTCTACACTCAGAGACATCCCTTGCTTTTCTTTTGTCCCCTTGGCTGCTTTCACCATTGGAGAGAGGCCGTGAGGTTTATTAGTCTGGGAGTCACTGTTGTAATCCTGGCTCTAACACTCATTCCCTTTGACAGGTCCCAACTGCCCTGTCTCAGCTTTCCCCATCCATAAGATAAGGGTAATGATTCAGATCTCCGGTTTTAGGCTAAACTTGATGAAATCTCTCTGAAGCAATAGCATGAGAACAGGTTTTTTATAATATAGACACACACAAAAATACTAACCACAACCTGGGTAGAAAGCTGAAGTCTCCCCACCCCATTCCCGTCCCTCTCCTATTGTCATAGACCGTCCGGATGTGCTGTTAAGCCATAGCCTTAGTCATTGTAAGTCCCACCAGCAGCACACCCAGGATGGGAGCTCTGTGCCCCAGACTGCAGGAGTAGTAGCACCAGGCTATCAAAATCCATGTTGCCCATAGCAATGGACCAGGTGCCAACAATTATGCAGGCTAGGGAAATATTCATATTAGCACCAACGTTCTGTGAATTAAGAAATGTCTTAATGAACATTTAAGTAAGAAACCAACAGAGAATATTGCTGAAAGTGACAGAAGAGGCAGCCAACTAGCAGATGGAGTTAGGACCCACAGTTGACCATATTAAGCTGGTTTACAGAACTGAAATGAAGCTTTGTGATAAAAATGAAACCACCCTCCCTCCTAACTTTCAGTGGACCTCAATCATGCACACAAATGGCTGACTATCAGAGAACGTGCTCCTATGAAACTGGCCACTGTATCTCCACAGTGCACTGGGTAACTTGCTGGTCATAAACTATATGGTCAGTTTTGCAGGCTAAAACCAACAAATCCTTCATGAAAACAGTTTCAACAGTACTGCAACATTTATCTTTCTGTTATGTCTTTCTTACAGGCTCGTACAGGTGAGGGGATTTTATACCTACCTGTACTGAAATACCTATGATCAGCAAGGGGTAAATGAGCAAAAAGAAAAAACCCAATTTATGAATTTAATTGCGTTTGATATATTTAGGTACATGAACTATATCGAAGGATTTAGCCTTGGAAACAGAAGCCAGGCTTGCTTTGTAGCACTGACCACTTAGCTCTGTGCATGTTTAATATTATTTATTTATACTGGGGCTGCACTCAATATGTGCTACGTGCTGAGCAAACACGTAGGGAGACAAAGGCCTTGCTCTGAAGCACTTAACAGTCTAAAAAGACAAAGCCCAGAAGAGTTGGGGAATGGGATACAAGGACCATTAGTGTTTAATATTCCTGGCTCAGATGGCAAAATACTAGTTGGTGTTACCATGATCCCGATCGCTAGGTATAACTCAAAAATAGACATAGATGCATAGTGGGTTAGTGCAGCGGAGGCACTGCATCTTTCATGCCTAACTATGTGCCCACCTGATTACACTTCCCACTCTGCCCAAGAGTCCACGGTGTGACACAGACTATCACAAACCACAGTCACGGCAAAGCTGCTGGTCCAGTGCTCACAAACGCCCACAATGTCACCCCCCACATGCTGTACCATCAAGACAACCTCTAATCAGAACAACAACCTACAGAGGCCAACCATAAGGACAGAGCCCTGGGCCTTAAGTCATCCTGTTCTACAAACACCAAAAGCAACTGTGCCTTTGCATCCACCATCTGATTCTTTGCATCCACCCTCCGTGCATCTTATCATGGAGATGGGGCTGGGGCATTAATAACCTTGTATCGCCCTGTGCAACCTGAAAAAGTCATCAGCAAGCACAAGGTCATTCTTCCATCCAGCTGGTCACATGCAGATCAGATGCTGCTACTCTAAGACTGCTTTTTATAGTCAGTTTCACGCAGGGTTTGCCATTATATTTAAATGTATCAGCTAACAGACTGACTCCCACTGGGACTGGCTACAGAGGCCCCTCATTTCATGGGCATGGGGGAAATATTTAAATATTTAGCTGCTATGTAGATAAGTAAAGGAACACATGTATTAAAAGGGCTGGATAAACAGGAATCTGAATGAACACAAGAGATCTGCACAGAGAAAACCAGACAGGTCAAAGGAATGTATCAACCGTCATGCCCTTCCCATATCAAAGGCCCCGTGTACTCTGTGGCAAGATGGCCATGAATTCAGTGGCTTTTTGGTGTACCACACTGCAAACTCTGCAGCAGCTTCACTCAAATTAAATGGTTGCTATTGAAAATGAATTTGAGATGACAACGAGTCAGACAATCAGTACAGTGGCCCCTGTTTTTCTTGGGATATTACAATTGAATTTATTTTAGGATCCTGAAGAAGGCAAGGGCAGGATGACTCAGAAGGGTGGTAACAGAACATGGAGCCTTTTAGCTCTAAGTAACAAGTTCAATTCCCGACCAGGTCAGATGTTATTGAAAGTTGGGAGTTAGTTCAGTGAGTCCGTCACGTTGCCAGCAGACAGGGTTCTACAGTGCAAAGCCCACATTGCCACTGATTTCCTCCCGCTTGGTAGTCTCAGCAGAAATGCTAGGACTGAATGGGCCGGGGGATGGAATTCCCCTCTCCCCAGGTTCACACTGAAGCACTGCCATGAGGAAAGCTCACACTCCAGCTGCCCTTTGGTGTATTTGGTATGTGGCTAGAGAGAAGCCTTCAGTCTCCAGGGCTGTCAGTCTAGCACAAAGGTCAGCAACCTTTCAGAAGCGGTGTGCCGAGTCTTCATTTATTCACTCTAATTTAAGGTTTCACGTGCCGATAATACATGTTAATGTTTTTAGAAGGTCTCTCTCTATAAGTCAATATATTCCACACCTCTACCTTGATATAACGCTGCCCTTGGGCGCCAAAAAATCTTACTGCGTTATAGGTGAAATTGTGTTATACTGAACTTGCTTTGATCCACCGGGGTGCACAGCCACGCCCCCGCGGAGCACTGCTTTACTGCATTATATCCAAATTCGTGTTATATCGGGTGGCGTTATATCGATGTAGTGGTGTATAACTAAACTATTGTTGTAAAGAAAACAAGGTTTTCAAAATGTTTAAGAAGCTTCATTTAAAATTACATTAAAATGTTGATATTACGTCACCGGCCCGCTCAGCCCGCTGCTGGTCTGGCGTTCTGTTCGCCTAGGCTGGCAGCAGGCTGAGCAGGGCCTGCGGCCGGGACCCCGGCTGGCAAGGGTCTGGCAGCCAGAACCCCAGACTGGCAGAGGGTTGTGCGGGGCCGACGGCTGGGACCCCAGACCGGCAGTGGGCTGAGCGGCTCCTCCTCCCTGGTTCTGGCCCATTCTCTTCCTCTCTCTGCACTGAGCTGAGGGTGGGAGTGCACTGAGCACAGGGCTAGGGGTGAAGGAGCAGGTCGGCTGTTGGGGTGTAGGGTCTGGCCAGGAGCTAGAATGAGGGAGAGGGCTTAGGGTTGGGGCAGGAGGTTTGAGTGTGGAGCACTTACCTAGGCAGCTCCCATTTGGTGCAAGGGGTGCAGGTGGGAATGTGCGTGTGGGGGGTGCAGGAGCTCCTGTTTGATGCTCAGGGTGAGGATGTGGGGGATGCATGGGGTGTGGAGGGGGGCTGGGTATGTAGAGGGGTGCAAGAGTCAGGGCAGAGGGCTGGGGGCATGTGAGGGGGGTGCAGGTGTCAGGGCATGGGGTGTGAGGGGCCTGGGTATGTGTGTGGGTGCCAGAGTCAGGGCTAGGGTCGTGGGGGTGTGTGTGAAGGAGTCAAGCAGAGGGCTGGATGTGTGTGAGGGGGGCACAGGGCTTAGAACACGGGCCTGGGGTGTGTGGGGGGCTGCAGGGCTCAGGGCAGAGGGCTGAGTGTGTGAGAGAAGGGGTCAGGGCAGAGGGCTGGGTGTGTGTGAGTGGGGTACAGGGCTCAGGACAGGCCTAGGGGATGTGCGGGGCACAGGGCACGAGCCTGGGGTGTGTGTGGGGATACAGGGCTCAGGGCAGAGGGCTGGCGGTGTATTGCGGGGGGTCAGGGCAGGGGGCTGGAGGGGATATGCCCCTATTCCAACCCCATTCCCTAAGTCCCTGCCCCCACTTCTTCTCTGTCTACACATGCTGACTCCACTACTCTCCACCCCCTCCCTCGCAAGGGCCATCAGCTGATCAGCCAGCAGGGAGGGAGGGATGGAGAAGAGGAGGAGGGGCAGGAACCCAGCACAATGCGGGAAGAGGCAGGGGAGCCGGCAGGACCAAGCTTCTGCCCCCTGCCCCTGCGGGGGGGGGGGGGGAGGGAGGGGCAAAGAAGCGTGGGCTGGGCTGGGCCGGGCCGGGCAGGATTTTTAATGGCACGCTGCTGCCTGCTGGGACTCCAGCAGGCAGCAGTGTGCCATTAAAAATCGGCTTGCATGCCGTCTTTGGCACATGTGCCATAGGTTGCCGACCCTGGTCTAGCATTTGGCCCCAGGTCTATGTTCACATGCACACACTTGTGGCTTTTTTTAAATACCCTGACCATTTTTAAGGCACTCATTGTCATAAAGAGGAAAACAGCATTGACACAACCACTCATCTGTGGTATCACTGCTTACGTACACCGAACATATGTGCACTCTACAAATAGGATACATAGTGAACTTGGAACGTATGTCCAGGAGATAGAATACAGTCACTTGTCAGTGATGAAGGACTTTACAGAGCACAGCCATCAATTTGCAGCATTTGTCTAGAAAAGCAGTACAGTCTAGCTGCATGAGCAGAGGGCTGGAGTCCAGACGCTCTTGAGTTCTAAGCCCACCACTGACATTGACTCTTTCTGTGGCCTCAGGAAATTCACTTATCCTTCAAATCCTTCTTTAAGACTCCTCTCTGCCACAATGCCTGCAAAACCCAGTCAGCTGGTCATGGCTAGGCAGATGACAAGTTGAGACTGTTGCCCCCTCCTCTCTTTCTTTCCTTTTCCTCCCTTCCTCCACCCTCAACTATAATCCATGCAACTAACACAGCTGAGCCAATTCCACACTATAGTCAATTGCCGTGTATGTTGCATTTCCTACTCTCTGGCTGTTGGGGTCTTTAGTCTGTAGGCACAATGGGGCCTCAGTCCCATTGAGAGCCTTTGAGTGCTACCACAATATAAATATTGCTACCACCTATCTGTGCCTTAGTTTCCTCATGTGTAATATTGGAATGACTCCTATTCACCTCCCTGGGTGGAGTTTGAAGGTTTCATGTCAGAAATGCACTTTGAAAATGTTCAGAGTTACAACAGCATTACACATTATCAATAGGCTCCTCAACATGTTTTTTGGGTAATGCTCCAAGATGTATGTTTAACAAGGGCTCTCTCCACTACGACCTACTGTGCTTAGTACTAGGATAGCACTTCACGCTTTGAAAGCACAGGACATCAACTAATTAGCATGTAACCATTCACATCATATGAACCCACTAAAGCAGAAAATACTCATTCGGCTCTGAAATGTGGCATGCAAGATCTCAGACAAGGACCTGCAACAATGATGGTAGATCTGTTTTTAAAACAAGGTGGCTTGAATTTTTGTGCTCCTATTATTCAACCCATCTTGGATTTAACAAAGTGAGATTTTGTTGGAGGGGCATCATGCTTCAGAGTGCTTTAATAAAATAGCTCCAGCACAGAGACTGAAGAGGTAGTTTATTGCGTAGGCACAGCAACTACTGTCTCATAAGGACTTTTAATGCATGGATTATATATTGTATTTTGGGATGTGGGGGTTATTGGACTCTGCAAGCTGCCATCATCACAGTGCATCATGCCAGCTCCAGACAATCATGACAAATTGCAGATTTAAACTCATGAATCAAAAGAACAGAAATCTATATTCAAACAACATGGAAAGGGATGAGCCCTCAAAATCAAGGATGTCCAGGGTTAAAGTTGGGATGCCATGGTTTGATGCTCCACGCCCCTGGGGTTTAAAATATCTTACTCAATGCTGATGTTCCAACGTTAACTTTCAGTTTCCCAGGGTAGGTGTCATGGGCTTAAATCAGACCCTAAGAGCTGTTTTATGAAAGGCTATCAACCAAACTGAGATCAATGAGATTTGCACCCACTTACACGATGGCTGAATTTTTCCATAGTGCAGTAATCATCAGTAAACTTTTAACAGGAATGATAGTTTTTGGAAGTTTGCCGTAGCGTCTGTGGATATCCTGGGATGCGGCAGCATTGTCTCGGTTGTTAGAGGAGTTCTCTCATTTCAGGTCAGATCCTGAGAAGTTCTGAGCACCCACAGACCTGAGCAAGTTGTGATTGCTCGGCACCTCGCAGGAACTCTGTGCATTCTAACAGGTAAGTAGCGAGGCACATGGTTTAACTGTATATTGCAAAGGTAATCAGGTAAAAAAGGCAACTTACACCTTCACTGGGCTGGGGCTGGATCGGGCTGAGGAAACAGTTCTCCTGTCATCAGATCCTGCTCGCTCCTGATGGAATATTCCTATGGAAATTCTCTGATTCCGACAGGATTTCTAGACTTACACTGAAAAGTATGATACATGCTACGTATTTTCCTTCCCGGTTAAGATTGTCTCTCATTCTTCTCCTTCTTTACTGGAGTGAGCTGTATGTGGAAGCAGGCTCTCAAGCCAAATGCCCTGGGTGGTAAATCGATGTGAAGGACAGACGAAAGATATGGCTCCTGTTATTGCAGTGGGGTAAGGCACAGGACAGTGAGTCAGGAGACCTGAGTTTTATTCCCAGCTTTGCTACTGAATCACTATGTGGCCTCGAATAAGTCAAATAACCTCTCTCTGCCTCAGTTTCTCACCTCTTTGAGAATCACAATACCTACTTTGCAAAGTGCTTTGAGATCTACAGATGACAAGTCTTGCAGAGTTGTTCAGTACTAGTCATAAATCCAATACCATTATTCCTCCACAGACACATGCTGCTGTACAGGGGAAAGATGTTCCCACAGCCATAAACACTTAAAAAAACCCAAGGATTCAAGGACAATCCATTTTGTGAAATAACGAAGCCAACTAAGTGAGTCTCACTTTGGTGGGTACGTTGCTGAAAACAGGCAACAGAGGGGAGACTGAGCTGAGATTTTAGACAAGTCCCTAGCTCACCCCTGCTTCCCAGGGCTGCAGATTCCTGCTTATATAGTAAGGTGCCATTGCTTTCTGACACCTCTCAGGAAATGTAGTTGTAGGGGGATTCCTAAAAAGAATAGGTGAGGGTAGATACATAGGGATAACGAAAAGAAAATGCATATAATAGTCGCCCCACCACTGGGGGAAAACGTACCAATGAAACTCCTTTTAGGATGACATTTTAGCCTCAGAAAAAAAAAATCCAGACTTTAGAAGATTCTCTGAATTATAAATAATGTTGCCACTTCATTTCTATGCTGTAGCCTTCCTTCAGCTTCCCATAATTAAAGGATGGGGACTGAGAGACACTACCACGGAAGATAAAAGCACTATCAGAATTCCCACCACTGCCGGATTCATTAGCAAGTCAACCTAACTGACAAGTCTGTTACTTGAAAATTGCAGACTTCTCTCCCTCTCTGGTTGTGACATGGTGACTGCGGCAGGGAGCCGTTAGCGCCAGGGCTCTGCACGCCTGGAGTTACAGCGCTAATAGGAGCGGAGGAGACTGTGCTGGCCTGCATGCGTACAGGTGCACATCAATTGGGCAGTGTCTTGATGGCTGGAAGGAATTGTGTGTGCCGAGAGGATTTGCTGCAACGGGGAAAGGGATGGTCACAGAACACGTGGGAAGAAGCAAGCGGTTATCGACGCTCAAGACAGCAGACGAGTAGTAGAGAGGGCCCAAGTCGGCTCCCTCTGTCAATCTCTCAGCATGTTATAACCATTCAGATGATCATCAGCACCAACGCCAGCTAGCAATCTGCCTTCTCCCTCCCCAATGCCTCCTCTTTCTCTGTCTCCTTCTCTCATGTCCATGCCGACCCTTATACCTTCTTGGAGACTGTACAGGCTAGTGGACGAAGTGTGAGACAGGGGAAAACAGGACGCCTTGGTTCTATTCCTAGCTCTTCCACTGGCTTGCTGAGTGGCCTCTGGCAAGTCATATCTCTTCTCTGCCTATTTCTCCTCTCACAGGCAGCTTGTGGGGATTAACACTGGTTCAGTGCTTTGAAAATGCAAAGTGCTGTGTAAGTGCTAAGCATTGTCATTATCTTCTACAGCAAACGACCTCCTTCTCTTTATTCCAATCTCTCCTTAAAACACACTCCCTCCTGAAAAGCAATTCAGGGATGAACCTTCAGAGCGATCTGCAGCGCTCTGACACTGCATCCTCAAGCTGCATAGCATGTGTATCTCAATGCTACTGTCTGAGTCTGAGCCAGATTGTAAGAGATCTGGGAAGAGGGGGCCCAATTCTGCTCCCAGTGTAAATCCAGAGTCACCCCACGGAGGTCAGTGGAGAGATAGAGGAGTGACACCAGTGATAGCTGAGATCAGAACCTGGTGGGGTGTTTTTATGTTTGCACAGCGTCGAGCATGTTGATCGCCTACAATAAAAAAAGAACGAGCCTGATCCTCAATGGGCAATCTGAAGGCGTCGGGGAAAGGAAAGGGGAATGAGGAGGAAAAGAAGGTTATAAGGGAAAGGAAGGACAGGAATCAGGAGGAGAGAAAACAGTATCTAAGCATGAAAAGGAGAAGGAAAAACCTAGGAGGAAGTTTAAAGACCAAGAGAGGGATGGCTCAGAGCTAGGCCAAAGCACTTGCGCTATGTTCAGGAATGCCTGCCATTCCGCAATCCATGCCCACACGTCCGTTGTGGGCCCATCCACCCACCAGGAATGGGAAATTAAAACCATCCCTTCCGACTACAGCAAAAAGCAGCCGAAAAATAAGACGACAGTTCAAACTGGAGAGAGCTGAGGATTAAGGCTAAGAGCCCAGAGAT
The DNA here is from genome assembly GCF_003597395.2 of Chelonoidis abingdonii. NCBI lineage: Eukaryota > Metazoa > Chordata > Testudines > Testudinidae > Chelonoidis > Chelonoidis abingdonii. Next base: position 161,192,954 of record NC_133770.1, on the reverse strand, counting down.
GAGGGAGGATGCACAGGGGGGCGAGGCAGCCATGTGGCTTGCTTTGTGTATGAAATCCTCATTAGAAGCCTGTAAGGACATGAAAGCGGCTTTTCCTGTTTCCGGTCCCCAGCGCCCCCAGGGGACCCTTACGGCTGGTTATCTGCTTTCACTGTCAGAGAAGGAAGTGCAGATTGAGGCTGTACACTAACGGCAGGGTTTTATGTGGTTACAGGGAAAAAAAGAGATCACACAGCATGTGTGCAAGCCAAGCTGGGGAGGCAGAGACTAAGCAGTGCAACTGATATTTTGGGGGACTCTGGCCAGCTGATCAGGAGAGGCCAGGGTTCTGCTTTGATGGAGCTGTTCCTCCAGAGAGTGGACCCCTGTGCTAAGGATAGGCAGCAGGGATTTTAGATGCTCACTCCTGGTTTTTCAGCCCTTATGGAAACCAGCCAGGGGACTCACTTGCATGCTGATGTAATTTAGTTTATACATCAATCTGTGGTGGGAGGCATTCTACTTATGGGAATCTGAGTTCTCCTGACATTAAGACCAAGCACAAACTGGCCACACATGGAGATAGCATCACCTGCACCACCTTTACCAAAGCACCTTGGTCTTGGCCTGCATTACTCCCTAATATTCTAGTTCTGACCCCTCCCTACACAGTTCTGGCAATGCACCTCCCTCCTACCTGGCAGCCCCCCTGCTATTCTAGCCCAGGGGCACACAGCCCGATCCTGATCTGCAGCCTTTTCTATTATTCTAGTCCTAACCTCATCCTCAGCTCTGCCAATTCACCGCAGTCCTGGGACCAGTACAAATTCTAACAGAGCACTTCAGTCCTGAACTGCAGCTATTCTCGAATCTCAGGGCAGAGAGCCAACTGTGCCAAGTTCCTTCACAGTCTGGCCACCATATAACTCATGCAAGACTAGTAAGCGCATGCACCAGCAAATGTTTTGGAGGAGAGTTCCCCAAGATCCCCTCATTCTCTTCAGCATCTGGGTGACCTTCTCCCCTGCAGCTCCCTCCTGACCATTTGAAAACACTTTTTCTATCACCTGGGAAATAAACTGCCTATCAATAGAAGCTGTTTATAGCCACTGCTGGCATAGGATCTCTGGATCCCTTCACATCAGTGTGGTACAAACCACATGGCTGACCCATTCACTATGACAGCAGAATCCCGATTCTCCAAACCACCTGGGTGACACCAATTATTATTGTTATTTGCTTGCAGCTGCACCTACAACAGGAGGGAAGCCTTTCAGACACACAGGAAAGAGAAGGCCACTGCCCAAAGGAGCCCACAGTCTAAGACAGACAAGTAGACAGATGTCAGGGACAGGCAATATTTGGGCTAAGATAAGGGCGAGCTTGATAGATTGGGAATTTAGGCTCTGAGGGAAGCCCTCATTAATCAGTAACACTCAGGTAGCTTGACAAACAGGGTGGTTCAAATCATCAGTCTGTTAAATCAAGATCCCCTTGCAATTAACATTAGATCAGAATTCACAGTTCCAAATGCAAAAGGCATTAAAGTCAATGAATCTTCAAACCTCCTGGCTTATTTAAACTGTTTCCTGCCCTAAATACTGACATATAGGATGTAATACCAACATGAAAGCACACAGTCCATCACCAACCCCAAGTCCAGCCAACGCACTTCAGCCCTCACCCAAGGGACAAGAGGAGTCCAACCAGGCTGAAGAACTGGAAGTTACAGAGTGCAGTAAAAAGCATCTGTTTTTTCACTAAGCTGATCTGGTGTGAATTTACACAAGCAGTTCCCAAGTGAAGGTCTGACCTCTCCAGCCACCCGATCTCTTTGCCCAACCCACACCTTAAACCCATGTCGTATTCTAGCTAGAGCTTTGCTAACTCCGTGAAATTAAATGAGTGATTTCCAGCTATGAGTTTGTTACAGTTGCAAAAGGAAGAGACTGCATGATCCTAACTCTGCCATAAGCAGGGAGATCTGTATGATAGAACCACCCCTTGAGATGGTTACTCTTAATGTGGCTGATAGAAACCTCATATCGCTGAACTACAGAATGGAGGTTTTATGACACATGTGCCTCTGATTATAATATATTACCATTAATATAATGCCTGCTTTCTACTTAACTGTGTCTTTGGCTAATAAACTATAGAAGACCACCAGTGAAGAAGTAATAAAGCACAGCTGTTGAATCAAAGCCTGTTTCTAGGTCAAAGCGAGTTTGGGAGAGGCCGGGGCGAATGGGCTCTACCAGGGGAAACAATACTGAACTGAAATGAGAAGAGGATCCTCCAGGCAGCTTTAATTAATCTTTAGTTTTGTCCCAGAAACGTTACTGGAGTTTTTGGCAAGCAGGCCAAGAAGAGGATGCAAGTCTACATTTCCATAGTGCATCTTATTATTATCCATAAGGACACCCCAGGCTCTTTACAAATTTTATTAACTGTAGGAATTATATATGCATGTACCTGCACTCGTGCATACTTAGGGATCGGGAGAGGAGACAAGTCATTCTTGGTCACCACTGAAATGCAGCCACCACAGTCATGAAGCAGGAGCCGTTCTAGAACGCACTGCAACAGTGCTTAACTGACAAGGGCAGGAAATGAAAAATGTCACATCCAAGTAAGGGGAAATGTAAGAAGACAGAAACAAAATCACCAGAGCTGGAATATGTAGTCAGGACACTGCGGTAAACAACTGTAAATCCTACACAAATGCCTCCATGACAAGTGGTCAGGAATGGCGTTTTACATCTCATCACCACACAAAGCTCACCATCACAACCCTGGGGGCCAAAGGAAGAACGTCAGCTGAATCACCAACACTGCCTTCAGTATCAGAGGGGTAGCCGTGTTAGTTTGGATCTGTGAAAGCAGCAGAGAATCCTGTGGCACCTTATAGACTAACAGACGTTTTGGAGCATGAGCTTTCGTGGGTGAATACCCACTTCGTCAGACGCAGGTAGTGGAAATTTCCAGGGGCAGGTATATATATGCTAGCAAGCAAGCTAGAGATAACGAGGTTAGTTCAGTCAGGGAGGGTGAGGCCCTGTTCTAGCAGTAGAGGTGTGATTCCAGTGCGATTCTGGAATTTCTCTAGACTTCTTGCACCCAAACAGTGACTTGGCCTGAATCTGCTTAGCCTGAAAGCTAGCTACCTCAGAACTCAAGGTGGGATGGAAGGGATCTTTCTTATATGGATACATAATTACTATTATTTGCAGTACTGTCGCGCCTAGGAGCCCCAGCCAGGGACCAGGACCCCGCTGTGCTAGGTGCTGTACACAGAACAAAAAGACAGACACATGGAAACCACCTGGCTAGTTTAAGCTAAGATCTATTTCTTGACAATTAAATGAGACAGTTTTAATAGAATGCCAGAAGTTAAAGGTGCTGTATCTTTCATGCTGAGGACTATCTACCTAATAAGCAACAGAATTCCACCATAGGAGGCTTGTTTTTTTTTTAATAATCAAGAATATCTGGTTATAGGGTAAACCACAAAAGCAAAACTCAAGTCAGCATGCCCCCCGACCCAGAGCAGCCCTATTCGCAGAGTGGTATACGTTGGTTTACTTTCAGACTTGGGATTAAACAACAACAAGCAAAAAAACAACCACCACCAAAACCCCAGATGTCAAATGTAAACTAAAATTGTTATTCAGCAATTTGCATCACTTACTGTCTTATTAAAGTCAAATGATTTTCATTTCTCTCTCTCTCTCTCTGTTCTTGTAATAAAATAAAGAATCTAGGGACTTCTGAAGACATTTTTCTGCACTAAATGAAATTCTCCTTTAATGTTTAGGGGTATAGTCTTACTTACAACTCCTGCCAACACTGGTGGGACTTGCACAGAAATGAACATTTAAGAGTTCCATGGATGACAAGATCCCTACAGAGACGATGCATCAGTGGGTTATGACACACTGTAAGACACAAGGCAACTTCTGGCCGTTAACAACGTGTGGTGGGAATGCAGTGATCCTGCAATAGGGGAGGAGGTCATTCTCAATGTAAAGGAACCAAAATGTCAAGTGACTGCAGACCAGCGAGTTCAGCCTCTTATCTTGGACTGATTGAAGCCAACGGAAATTCTGGTATTGACTTTAGTGCAGGATCAGGCCCTAAAGAAGCAAACAACTCCTAAGAAGCACAGCTTTTTTATGTAAGCTCTACAGCTCATGGAAAGAAACAAACACCAAATTCAACCCCCTCCCATGGCAGCAGAGGGTCAGGTGACTCATAGTCTGATCCTCATGGGATCCGTTCCCCACCCCATGAAGGAAATTGTCTATAGAAAATAAGTCAGTGGGTGGCTTCTGTGCCAATGGATTCATTATTAAACCCCTGCCTCCATGGTGAGCACCAAACACTGACAGTGCCAAAATCCACCTGCTCTGCTAAGGTTTGGTGGGATGTTTTTGTGGAGCTTCACAGACTCAGTTCCCTCAAGGCTTTTATCTGACTGTGATACATCATGCCATGTATTATTATGTGTGAGGTCTTTACTTCCTAGCTTCTCCATGAACAAATTTCAGGGACACTGGAGGGTCAAATCTGGCCCAAAATTTAGGTGTTGAAAAAATGCCTTTAACTAAAATTAAGAGGAATAAAATATTTCTGAAAATTCCCTTTTTAAATTTCCAAAGGAAACATTCACCTCTAGCATCTGTAGCCCCAAACCATTAGACTGCATTGCAACTTCCTAAGGACCAGAGACTGAAATGGATTAGAAATCAAATGAAACTGACTAGTCCATTTTCCTCCTTCAAGCCAAGCAAAACATAGCAAGTAACCAACAGCATATATGGAGATAGACTGGATGTTTTAAGTGCTTTCAAGTTTTTAATAACTTCAGGTGCTTTGTGAAACATAGTTAAATGCATCTGGCAAACTGAAGTACAAGATCAGGAACTAAGAGATTCGAGCTATTTTCAAGCTGTGCCACAGGCTAACAGCCTGGTCTTGGTCAAATCACTTAACCTCCCTGTGCCTCTGTCTTCTCACTGTAAAATAGGGCTGATACTTTCTTGGACAGAGGCTGTGAATGATTATTTGCTTCTGGAAGAATTATGATTTTAAACCTGACACTGTCTCTTTAAATGATGTACGTCTCTAAGGAACATGACTACTGAGAGCACTTGATTCTGCTCATTGGAAAATGCTGCTACTTACTTTTTCAAGGGCTCTATCACCGTCTTTTGGATTTGGTTCACCTATTGGAAGAAAAGAGATTGTTACAAACAAATGTTGTTGAAGAAGCCTGTTTGAACTAAGTTATACATTTGTGCAGCATCTTCCACACCAGGGCTCAGGCCTCGAGGTGCTACCAGAGTACAAATTAACGTCATCATCATCATCATCTTCATCAAGTCCTCACCCCACAACCTCCTGTGCTCTGGAGCTGAAATGAAGTTTCAAGTGCAACTGGCAGCACTCGGACACAACTCTAGTCCTGTGCTCCCAAACCAGCAAAGACAGGACGTGCTGTGAGGGCAGCGAACATGGTCCTCCGTGGAATGGGGATGAGAGAAAGCAGCTCATGTTACTCTATAGAACTCTCTCTAGTCAGTTTAAGAACTAGCCCTGATTGGCTCCAGGTGGAGGCACATGCATCTATTCTCGTCTGAAGTGTCCCAGGATATGATAAATTAACCTCGGGGCCCTCCTAGGGGGAGAGAAGAAAGGGAAGGGGTAAGGGAGAGTTCACCTATATGGAGCAGACACACACACACACAGAGCACATGTTCCCATCCCCTCCTCCTCTCCACTTCAGTAAAACCCACATACACCTTCTCTTGGTTGAAAGAGTCCATTCTCTTCATGGCAGTGTCCAGGGCTGTTACCATCGCCAGGAAATTGGGGTCTTGCTCGCAGAGCGGGTTGGACAACAGGTCTGAAGAGATTTTCACAGCTGATTTTGACATGGCTGCAGTACGATGGGACCCAAGAGCATGTAAAAAAAGAAGAGAAGGTCCATCAGTGACACAGAGTTGCACAACAGGACAGGCACTTGCAAAATAATCCAGGTTTGCTGGAACTAATTCATTATCCTAGTTCTACAAAAGATGGTCTGGGACACAAACCTAAATCTTCAGCCACTAAGGCACTTAGTTCAGCACCTAAACTTTCCAGGGACACATGTTGGAGGCTAAGAGAGAAGATAAAGAGAGAGGCACTGATTTTTTCATGCAAACACTGAGAGAATAGTTTTTACACAAGTTAAATGCGGACCATTTAAATGTAAGATGTGATGCTGCCAGAAATAATACCAGACTAACAAAAGCATAACTTTCTTTTAAAAATAATGTAGACAGCTTTTTTGACATTTTTTTATACATTTGCTTTTTTTTAAATAGACTATTAAGCATTGCTCTGTCTCATTGTAGCTCCTCCACGATGAGAAAAAGCACAGTCCATTAAGTCTTCCAAAAAAAGCTTCCAAAAAAGCTTTACAAAGATACATATTTAAGTGGATTTAGTGCTGGGGGAAAGGGGCCAGACTGACAGGGCTGGAGAAGGAAGATCTTTATTCGCCTGTAAAACAGGTACAGCATAAGCAGTAGTAGTGAAAGTTTGTCACCAATGAGCCTGAGTTCTCTTCCAGAGGGAACCATTTCCCAGCAATGGCTCCTGAGCACACCCCTCCACCTCTCTGCTGAGACTGCCAACAAGAGGGCCAGCTGCTGCGGCAGTTGTGAACTGGCCATTTGGCCATCAGAGAGTGACAGAATTTAAGGCTCGAAGGGACCCCTGGGACCACCACTGAACTCAGATGCAACTTTCATTTCATCAAGCCCCTTTTGCCTTCTTCTAGATTTACAAGCATCTCTTCTTTTCTATCCAATCAACTGGTCTCATTTTTCAAAGAAGAAAATTCATGACAAAGACCCTGCAGCAGGTCCTCCCCACACACACCACTGTAGAAGGATAAGATCCGAGATCAATGAAGAGTTCGTACAGCAACAGGCTGAATGATGTTCACAGTAAATAAGTGGAATATAACGTAGGAAGATGAATAAAACAGAAGAGCCAATATGTAAGTAAAAACAGCACAGCTATCCAGAAATCTCTCTCTCTTTTCCCAGTAATGTTGCTATAAGTTATTCCAGTTAAGGATCTGAAAGCCAGATGCTTCTGTATAGTAGCTCAGAGGAGCTTTTTAAAGAATATCACTGTACAAACTTTTAACGTCTGAATTAAAGTCATCCTCAATGATGAGGCTTAAGATCACAAATCAGGAGATTAAATGCTCTGATTTAAAGGTTATACACAATTATACAGAAAGCTCAGAATTCATGTTCTGATGACTGGAAAGCTCAGTCCAGAATGAGACACTCACTATGGAATAACAAAGCTACTGTATCAGACTATTATTCAAACATTAAGGGTTTAAACATTTAAACCTTTAGGCAGATGGAACAGAAACCTCATGTGAGACCACATCTGAGGAAGGATTTGAACCAAATTAATGATCTGGAGAATGGCGTGGATGGCACTCTCAGCAAGTTTGCAGATGACACTAAACTGGGAGGAGTGGTAGATACGCTGGAGGGTAGGGATAGGGTACAGAGGGACTTAGACAAATCAGAGGATTGGGACAAAAGAAACCTGATGAGGTTCAACAAGGACAAGTGCAGAGTCCTGCACTTAGGATGGAAGAATCCCATTTATTGTTACAGACTAGGGACCGAATGGCTAGGAAGCACCTTAGAGGTTTTAAGGTCAGTCTTGACAAAGCCCTGGCTGGGATGATTTAGTTGGGAATTGTCCTGCTTTGAGCAGGGGTGGACTAGATGACCTCCGGAGGTCCTTCCAACCTGAGATCCTATGATCTATGATTCTAAACAAGACTGGGCTAAAAACCATAGAACTCTTTAGCTGGAAGAGAAATTACTATGTGCCCCAAAATGCAAAGAGCTGGGACTTAATAGAATTAGGATAGCGAGTGATGCAGGCAATGGTCAGACAATTCTCAGAGGCTAGGAATCAAGATTCCTGGTTCTAGTCCTACTCTGCCATTGATTTGCTGTGTGACTTTCGGCAGTCATTTTTCTCTCTCTGTACCACTGTGTCTTCATCTGTACAACAGGGGGAAGGGGAGACTTGGAGGAGGATTGTTAAAGTTTGCACAGTACTTTGCAAGTATAAAGTGCTGAGTACTATTAATATATTAGAAAAGTGACCTTAGGCCATGGCTGGTTATTCAAGCAAGATAAAGCTGTCATTTTAATTAAGACAGCATCCATCTGCACACCAAATCCAGAGCACGATTTGTGGTCTAATGAGGCAGTTATATTTTATTTCAAAAGGAGAGGACTTTTATTACAGCTAGACAACCAAATAAATAAAATCCCTGCCTCCTTAAAGCCACCCTCTCTGGAAAAGGAGACAAGTGATGGAGATGCTGAGTGACCCTCAACCACAGCACAGCAAGTGTTGCAGGCAATTCTTACTAGGTTTGGATCACCTTTCCAGCCATGCTGCTAAAACTGGCAGGCAGCGTCCTAGTCTCCAGAAAATTGTGCATCTGAGAAAGTGTCTGCTTATTTCGGATGTGTGTATCTACTGTTGACGAAATGGACTGGCCTGACTAGGTCAAAACGTGCTGGTGAATGTTACAGTGAGAGTGAACAATCAACCCCTCGAACTCAGAGACAATGGAAGAAATAAGACACTAGGAAGAACAGCACAGAGCTGATGCACTGCCAGACTTCTGCGGGACATGGGAACTACACATAGCTAATAACTACAGTTATCTCTTCTTCTCTCTGTTACTCAGATATGGCAGGGTAGGGAAACCTCCAGAGGTCCTGAATGCCTGTTCACGGCAATCTGTTCTCCTCCTCCGTGGTCTGGGAACTCTTTATTCATGGCACATCAAGTTTAAATTCTCCCCTTATTCAGGATTTCATGCCTTTAAATGAGAAATCAGCTCATACCGGATCTGGACAGGGCCTGGGCTGATTTGCAACCTTAGCCATGAAGCAGAACGGAAAGAGAGTCCTCCACAGCTCCGTGGGCTTTGAAATGCTCCAATAAAAACACCACTGAAAGGGAGGGAGGGAATCCTTTAAAGGAAAAACTTGCCAAGGAGCCTTGATAATGAACAACGCCCAGGAGAGAAGCTTCACCTTGGAATGGTTTTTTCTTGCAGATTGTTGTTCATCGTTTATGATGGTGCTGTGTGTGTAGCTATGTATCCTCCTGCCCTACTGCTAACAGGCAGCAAAATGTGGGTTCTTTTTAGCATACCTGTCTCTTCAAAATCAAGTCACCATGAGGTCTTGTGAGACTGGACAGCCCTACTGTCTACTCATGTATTTTGACTTGGCTCCAATGCAGTGGTCAATAAGAAATTAGGGACTGCTCCAAACTCTGTTGCTGCAAAAAAAGCATCTCTGTTTAAAACAGCTCTTTTCTGCATGTTCCAGAAGGCTGCTCAGCTCGCTTCAGAAACGGCAATCACTAATCTTCACTTCCCCAGTGTCTCTTCTTCAGATTGTCTGTCTTTCATCTTACCCATGTTTGTTTAACCCTGTATTGTGTGATGCGTCAGATTGGTTCCTACGGAGAAACGCTAAGTGAGCGAGCAGGCCCCATGTGCAGGAGTGACGCACCACCCCACAGCAGATGTCACTCTCTGACCTCGCAAGAAGCAAACAGCTGGGGCAGTGGACATGCAAGAACCTATTGTTTATTGCTTCTGCATGCCACCGCAGCAAGACCAAGACAACTTTAGGCATGAACTTGCGGGTTACCTTACATGTGAGCATTAAGTTGGCAAACAGATATAAAGAAATACACACACTTGGCATTACATAGTGCTTTACGCTCTCGCTATGTGAGGATACAGTGACCAAACCAAGGGGCCTCATTCTCAGTCAGCCCTTCAGGCCTACCACTAATACAAATAAGAGATTAATCCTAAATTTTCAAAGGAAGAAACTGAGCCACAGAGAGGTGAAGAGACTGGCCAAAGTCACACACCACAAGGCTGCAGTTCAGAGAAATGAAGTTCTATTTCTTGGGCTTAGGCCATGTGATCTCACGATATTGACCTGGGGTAAGTAAAGTTTAACGAGCGCCAAGAGACTGTCTTGTAGGCTTAAGAGGGGAGCGAACTGGAACTCAATGCGAGACCTGGCTCAGATCATTCCCAGCTCTGTCAACGGAGCTTGCGCGTGTGACGCGACAGAAAAAGACAACTATTTATTCTTTATACACGGCCTGATCCCAATTACTGTGCCTCACATCTGTTTACATGAACCCAATCTTGCATCTGGTCTCTTCTTACATGGTCGCTATGCTGCAATTTCTTGGTTCTGATCTCCGCACTGAAATAGGAAAGAATAAGACTAAGTTCTGAATCTTTAAAAAATAAACAAACATTACAAACTCTACTTCGATATAACGCTGTCCTTGGGCGCCAAATCTAACTGCGTTAGTAGGTGAAACCTGTTATATCGAACTTGCTTGATCCACATGAGTGCGCAGCCCTCCCCCTCGGAACACTGCTTACCGTTTATAGCCTAAATTTGTGTTATATCAGGTGACGTTATTCGAGGAGTGGTGCTTACATAACAAACTATCACAGGCCAGCTGGTAGTTAAAAGAAAATGGACAAAACGGGGGGCGGGTTCTATTAACGTATAATTGCTGTTAAGCATATAACTAATTTCAAGTGACCACCCAACATCTCCACATGACCCTTATGTTTACGAAAAGAAGAGTAAAACGTATAGATATAGGTTCTACCACAATATAAACAGTTACTACAACATGTAGACCTTACAAATAACGGAGGTTTTGACTCCTTGAAGATATTTTGGAATTTATTTTCTGCTTTAGGAATGGTAAGAAATTGTCATACTCATACCCGCCCCCCGCCCAGGTTGCGACCCTACTGAGAAACACCAATACTAACCATTCGAAATTACAATGACACTCACAGGAGAACACGAGCTGCTAACAGAGCATTTAGGCAAGCAGCACAAGAAAGATGCAATAAGACTGAGTTGATGAAAAGCAGATCCCGGATCATTCCCAAACGGTTAACACTTCTGCTGAAGTTTCCCATATTCCTTTCGAATCCTCTTCACCTGGTGGAAGGAGAAAGAAAACCACATCAGCTCAAACACATTAGAGCACATTTCAAAAATATCCACCCAGGCCCTGTCTTCCCCAGCGGAAAGTACGGTGGACGGATCTGCAAGTACATCAATGGATACATTGAAGCTATATATTATTTACCACGTTCAAACGCATGCTAGGCACTTTAGAGACAACATGAGATAACAGAACATTATCAAAGCACGTTAAGTCCATTTTAAAAAGAGTTTAAGCACTTCGGAGCCTAATGCCTGTCTGTACTTAAAATTTAGATCAAACCTAGCTACATCGCACTCAGGTGTAAAAATTCACATCTCTTGAGAGCATTAAGCAGTCTAGTCCAGGGTGTAGATTGCTAGGTTGACAGAATTCTTCCTGATCAAACCCAGCTGCCGCCACTCGAGTAACGGTTATTTACATAGATGGAAAAACTTTTCCATTAATGTTAGGAAGCATCTACAATAGCGTGCCTTTAGTAAGCACAACTGAGCTTGCGCTGTATTGCTGAGCATAGACATGGGCTAAATCTCACTGACTTCTAATATCACTTGGATTGCTTTTGAAAATTTTACCCAAAGGTTTCCTGCCCTGGATGATTTACAATCTAAATACAGACTGTTTAGCCTGTAAACTAGATAAGACCCAAATAAGATTGAGGCCTAACCTTGAAAGTATGGAGTATTAAATAACAAAAAAAACTTTGACTTTTGTGGCGTTCCTCCTAATTTAGTTCTCAAAGTGATACTGATTTCAGATTAGAAACATCATGAATCTTCCTGCACCAGCAAAATTCTAAAGTCGGAGTTTCATCTAAGGCATTGGGGGAAATGTTGAGGTGAGATATGAGTGTAGTTTATTCTGTGCAGTTAAAATTTGTTTCAAAGAATACCCACTGACCCAAGTAATGGGTGCATGCTCTCCCAAAAGTAGAAGTGCTACACTTGTGTTTTCTGTTACTTAGATGGGACCAGACCATTTTAGAGCAAAAGTCATTGCCACCAGCTGTGTCAGATTCATTCTAGGACATGCTAAGCAATATGAACTGGAAACTAGACATTAAATTGGAGCCATTCCAAAAGCAACACAAAGGTGGCAGCCCAGCAGTATAAATGACACATGAACATACATGAGGACTGTCCGCCTTTACACAGCCTGCTTGGGCATTTACAGAGAGGAGCAGTCATATGAGAAATGTTTCTGCTCAGGATCCAGAAAACACGGTAGCATACGTTCACCCATTGTAACAGAGATCGAGGACTGGGCAATGCCCCTCTCTCCTCTACACAAATTTAAAAGACTCCACACTCCTGCAACTATTAAAGTATCTATCTTCTCTGCATGCAACTTCACTCATACTGGCTCTTCGGGCTCAGTAACTGGTATTCAAGCCTCTCCTCCTTTCCCTTATGATCTGCCTGTGTGATGTGCCCCAGGCACTCCTCCAAACCCATCTAGCTCCATAGGTTCTAATTCCACCACAGAATCCGGACTTCTCAGCCTAACCGACTGGGTTTGAAGCAGTTCAGCTCATTAGAGAAGCACAAACTGAAGCGGTGTAGGGCTACTGGCTGCTACAAGTGAGTTCTTAGTGATTAATACCTAAGTTGTCTCAAAGGATGTGTAAATTTTTGTATTTAGCACTTCTTTTCATCACTTCCATGAAACGAACACATTCTCTACCATACCCTTCTGTCTCCATCAGCTCAGAACCAAAAGGCCCTCTTCAACCTCAAGACACCACTGGTCTTCTCATGCCCCCGAATTCTAAAAATGACCCTATTGCAAAACAAATCCACCAACCCATGGGCTGAAAAGAAAACAATTTTATTATTTTAATTGCAGTTCTCAGTGTGCGGACACTTTCCAAGAGTGAAGATAGATCATGACCTCAAAGATATACAAGCTAAAAAAAAAAAAAGAAAAAAAAAAATCACCCAAGCAGAGAGTATTCTCCGAATATACATCAATGATTTCTATCCACTGCATGTCTGACAGAAAATCCCAATGAGCTACGATACTCCCCCGTGCTTTCATTCCTGGTGAGTTCTGAGTGAAGCTCTGGAACAGACTTCCAAGGGAGTACTGGGGCAAGAGACATTATCTGGCTTCAAGACTAAGCTTGATAAAGTTGATGGAGTGGATGGTATGAAATGGATAGCCACATTTGGCAATTAATTGATCTCGTGATTATTAGCAGTAAATATTTGCCCAATGGTCTTGTGTGGGATGTGAGATGAGTGAGATCTGAGTTTACTACCGAGACTCTTTCCTGGGTCTTGGACTGGTGAGTCTTGCCCACATGCTAGGTTTACTATCCCAATATTCTGGTCGAAAGGCATTTTCCGTCACCGGAAGATTGGCAGAGGCCCTGGAGGTTTTTTGCCTTCCTCTGCAGCATGGGGGCCCGAGTCACTTGCTGAGATTCTCTGCACCTGTGAAGTCTTTAAACCACCACTTTGAGGCTTCAATAACTCAGACATAGAGTTAGGGTTTGTTACAGGAGTGGGTGGTGAGCTTGCTTGGTCTTCCATGTGCAGGAGTCAGACTAGTATGACCATAATAGTCCCGTCGACTTTAGTCCTATGAATCGATTGACTGTTTAACATATACTTAACACTCATTCACATCTTATCAATCAAATTAAAGCTGTAGATTTCAACTGACCAGCAGAGTAAACATGTACTTTTGCTTGGTCATGATCAAAACTGGGTTCTTTTTCGTGATTAGCTGCACGTATTAAAACAAGCAGGCAGCGTGTGCACTGCAAGACTAGATTGAACCAGATATCTTTTTTTTAAATTTTTAAAAAAACTGAGACTCACAAGCAACAAATTATAGATAAAGAAAACACATTAATACACACTCCCCCTGGTTTTCAATTCCAATTGCTTATAAGGCCAACATTTTAAGTGGAGACCTACAGGTGTAAATTCACCCTTCATTTTTTGCAATCCCATTCTTAAATATCTTCTGAGTTTGAGTTCCAATCCACCCGAAGTCAATAGTACTGAGTCACTGCAATTTGATGGCTGTTTGGTGAGTAGGAGTTGGTGAGCTATCGTCAAATT
>NC_133770.1:161145410-161178758 GCF_003597395.2 Chelonoidis abingdonii | reverse complement strand
TCTAAGGAAGGAGATTCCACCACCTCCTAGGTAACCCATTCCAGTGCTTCACCACCCTTCTAGTGAAAAAGTTTTTTCTAACATCCAACGTAAACCTCCCCCACTGCAACTTGAGACCATTACGCCTTGTTCTGTCATCATGTACTATTGGAGAACAGTCTAGATCCATCCTCTTTGGAACCCCTTCAGGTAGTTGAAAGCAGCTATCAAATCCCGCCTCATTCTTCTCTTCTGCAGACTAAACAATCCCAGTTCTTCTTGAGTGCTTGTCATATCCATTCCAGTAGGTGTGCGCACGCCGCGTGCACGTCATTGGAGACTTTACCCTAGCAACACTCGCGGGCCGGCAGGTCGCCCCCTGGAGTGGCGCGCTATGGGCGCGATATAACCCCTGCCGGCCCGTCGCTCCTCAGTTCCTTCTTACCGCCCATGTCGGTCGTTGGAACTGTGAGCGCAGTCTAACTGTTTCTCCACCCTCCTAGCGATTCTCTCGTTTTTTCTGTAAATTGTGTATCTAGTTGATCTCTTAACAGTAGTTAGTAGTTAGTTTTATTAGTAATAGTTTTGTAGATAGTTAGAAGGGATCGGGATTAGCCGTCCCTACCCCGGACCGGGTCATGCCGATCACCGGGCTTCAAACCGTGTGCGACCTGCTGTAGGCGGATGCCCACAGGCGACCGCACGACTCCTGCCTTAAGGGCTTGGGCGAATCTCACTTAAGGACAAGTGCAGGATTTGTAAGGCGTTCAAGCCCCGAACTAAGAAAGAGCGGACGTTCGCCTGAAGCAGTTGCTGATGGAGGCAGCGTTACTCCACCGCCCTCGGCACGCCACGGTACGGGAACAAGCACCTCCTCAGCGCCGCACCGCACACCCTCTGAGAAGACGTCGTCTCACCCGTCTCCGGCACCAGCTTCTGGTCGGCACCGCTCGCTCTCACTGCGGAGCAAGAAGCGCAAGCCTCCTGCGGCCGCTATACCCACGGTGCAGTCTGAGCGCTTAGCCAACCAGACCGCTGGCACCGACTCCACCTGCCGCGGCACCTATGTCTGCCGCACCGTCGATTCCGGCCTCGAAGGCCGTTGAGTCCAGTGCCTACCAGCTCCCCGGCACGTGCCGCGGTTGAGCTATCGTGCCCTCCACCCGGAGACGTTCTCCGCTGTACGAGACCTGATCGCAGTGACGGAGCCTGAGCTGCCTCGACCCCTGGCGCCACCGGTGCAGGTCTACAATCTATTGGCAAGCCGCCCTCGTACCTTCTTCGCCCGCACCGTGGACTCCGTCTTCAGGTCCGGTCCAGGTCGCGCAGACGCTCACGTCTCGTCACGCTCTCGTCCCGCGGCCGCTCGCAGTCCCGGTACTGCTCCATCAAGTACGGTCGTACTCGCGGTACCGCTCCAGGTCCGGTCGCCGTTCAGACAATAACCGGCACCGCTCCAGATCTTGGCACTGCTCGCGGCACCGCACTTCCCGCAGCCGATCTCGCAGCACGGCGACTCTCAGCACCGGTCGACTCCCGACACCGCGCTGGTTGTAGGTCCCAGTCACCCTCACGCACGGCGGGACTCCCGGTACCCGCTCCCGGCACCGCACAGGGCCGGTTCTACTGACCGCAGAGACTTCCTCACACGGTCTCCGCCCCACCGTGGCCGTCTCGCCAGCCGTCGATCTCCTCTCATGCTGACACAGCATCTTATGGAGAGTCGGACAACCAAGGTCCTCATCAGTGGCCCTTTTGGACTCCGTGGGCTTACCACCAGAGCCAAGGTAGCCACCATCCGCCGCCGCACTCACCCCCTCCGACCATGGGCTCCGGAGTCCACGGCGAGCAGACCTCCGCCAGCGAGCATGGACCAACCTCCTGCCAAGGCATGGACAACAGGAGCAGCCCCGGATGCCCACAGACCAGGAGTCCTCTCCAAGACCCTTGGTCCCTGGGGTCTCTTCTCATCTTCCCCGGATGAGGCTGTGGCGGGAACGGCAACGTCAGGACGCCCCAATGACCTCAGGTCTCACCAGGACCCCCTCCGCCGCGTGGCCCTGAACATAACTTGCCTGTGGAGGAAGTTCCTGAGTGGATGACCCAGTGGTCAGTATCCTCTCGGCAGAGGCCCCAATGAGGGTGGCACTCCCCTTCATTCGCTCCATCCAGGCTCGAGCGATACGATCTGGCAAACCCCGGCATTGGTACCTCCTACAGCAAAAGGGTTAGCATAAATATATGGTCCGTCAAGGGTACGAGTCCTTTATGTTCACCCTCCTCCTTGCTCGTTGGTAGTCCAATCCGTCAACGAGTGGAGCGACATGGCCGCAAGCTCCTGCGCCCAAATCCAGAGAGCCAGGCGTATGGACCTGTTGGCAGGAAAATCTACTCGCAGGAGCCTCCAGCTCAGGGTGGCGAATCAACAAGCCCTCCTGAGTAGAATACAATTTCAACACTCTGGGAGGCAGTGGGAAATTTGTAGAGCTTGTCCCACGGACTCCCGCCAAGAGTTCTCAGCTCTCCTGGAGGAAGGAAAAAGGTTGCAGGACCTCCCTCCAGCCTCGTTGGACGCCGCGGACTCGGCGGCTAGGACTCTCGTCTCGGGAGCTATGAGGCGTATCGTGGCTGCAAGTGTCAGGTTGCCACCTGAGCTGCAGTATACTATACAGGACCTGCCCTTTGACTGTCAGGGTCTCTTCTCCAGAGAACAACCTCGCCTCCAGAGTCTGAAAGACACCGCGTGATCATGCGTTCCGTGGAATGCACATGCCACAGACTCAGAGACGGTCCTCCGTTCCCAACCCAGCGATCCTACCCCCACCTCGACCGAGACAGGATTCTCCAGAGGAGGGACCGAACCTCTCGTAGGCGCCAGTCTGGCTCTCAAGGGGGTAACAATTCCGGTCCCACCAAACCACCGGGGACAAAGCCTAACTTTTGAAGGTGCGCCCGAGAACAATGTACCAGTTCCCCCCAGGATCCCGTTCAGTTCGCCAACCCCTTGCTGCTTTCTTCCCTGCATGGTCCCAGCTAACAACGACCGCGGGTCCTCAGCAAAGTGGAATGTGGCACCGTCTTCAGTTTATTTCGACCTCGCCTTCCCACCTCCCCCTCGTCCCTCTCAGGACCCTCTCACGAGCAACTCCTTCTGCAGGAAGTTTCGAAGCTCCTCGCGTGGGGAGCCATAGAGGAGGTTCCAGAGGACTTAAGAGCAGGGGGTTCTATTCCAGATACTTCCTAATCCCAAGGCGAAAGGCGGTCTCAGATCCATCTTGGATCTGCGAGCTCTGAACAAGTTTATCAAGAAGCTCAATTCCGCATGGTATCCCTGGGAAACATCCTTCCTTCCCTCGATCCCGGAGATTGGTACGCTGCTCTCGACATGAGGGATGCGTATTTTCATATCGCGATTTACCCACTGCACGGGAGGTTTCTTCGCTTCGTGTGAATCGTCATCACACAATTTGCGGTTTCTCCCTTTGGCCTTCCTCGCCCCTCAAGTTTTTACGAAGTGATGCATAGTCGCGGCCTACCTCCATCGCCATCGAATCATGTCTTCCTATATCAACGACTGGCTGATTCGAGGGTCTTCCGAGGCTCAGGTTACCTGCACATGTAGACATCATCAAAAGGTCTGTTCTCTCTCTAGGTCTAATCATCAATCTAGACAAATCCATTCTGCATCCTACGCAGAAGATAGAATTCATAGGGCGCTGCGTGGACTCCAATCGAGCAACAGCCACTTGCCTCCACAGAGGTTCAATATATAGTCCTGCTCATTCAGGGCTCCAAGCCTTCCCAACAACCTCTGTCCGGCACATCCTCACTCACTCGGGTTTTTAAGGTCAGTCTTGACAAAGCCCTGGCTGGGATGATTTAGTTGGGAATTGGTCCTGCTTTGAGCAGGGGGTTGGACTAGATGACCTCCGGAGGTCCCTTCCAACCCTGAGATCCTATGATTCTATGATTCAAAACAAGACTGGGCTAAAAACCATAGAACTCTTTAGCTGGAAGAGAAATTACTATGTGCCCCCAAAATGCAAAGAGCTGGGACTTAATAGAATTAGGATAGCGAGTGATGGCAGGCAATGGTCAGACAGATTCTCAGAGGCTGGGAATCAAGATTCCTGGGTTCTAGTCCCTACTCTGCCATTGATTTGCTGTGTGACTTTCGGCAAGTCATTTTTCTCCTCTCTGTACCACTGTGTCTTCATCTGTACAACAGGGGGAAGGGGGAGACTTGGAGGAGGAATTGGTTAAATGTTTGCACAGTACTTTGCAAGTATAAAGTGCTGAGTACTATTAATATTAGAAAAAGTGACCTTAGGCCATGGCTGGTTATTCAAAGCAAGATAAAGCTGTCATTTTATAATTAAGACAGCATCCATCTGCACACCAAATCCAGAGCACGATTTGTGGTCTAATGAGGCAGTTATATTTTATTTCAAAAGGAGAGGACTTTTATTACAGCTAGACAACCAAATAAATAAAAAATCCCTGCTCCTTAAAGCCACCTCCTCTCTGGAAAAGGAGACAAGTGATGGAGATGCTGAGTGACCCTCAACCACAGCACAGCAAGTGTTGCAGGCAATTCTTACTGAGGTTTGGATCACCTTTCCCAGCCATGCTGCTAAAACTGGCACGGCAGCGTCCTAGTCTCCCAGGAAAACTTGTGCATCTGAGAAAGTGTCTGCTTATTTCGGAGTGTGTATCTACTGTTGACAGAACATGGACTGGCCTGACTAGGTCAAACGTGCTGGTGAATGTTTACAGTGAGAGTGAACAATCAACCCCCTCGACACTCAGAGACAATGGAAGAAATAAGACACTAGGAAGAACAGCAGCAGAGCTGATGCACTGCCAGACTTCTGCGGGACATGGGAACTACACATTAGCTAACTAACTACAGTTATCTCTTCTTCTCTCTGTTACTCAGATATTGCAGGGTGAGGGAAACCTCCAGAGGTCCTGAATGCCTGTTCAGGCATCTGTTCTCCGTCCTCCGTGGTCTGGGACACTCTTTATTCACTGGCACCAAGTTTAAAATTCTCCCCTTATTCAGGATTTCATGCCTTTAAATGAGAAATCAGCTCATACCGGATCTGGACAGGGCCTGGGCTAATTTGCAACCTTGCCATGAAGCAGAACGGAAAAGGAGAGTCCTCCCACAGCTCCCGTGGGGCTTGAAATGCTCCATATAAAAACACCCACTGAAAGGGAGGGGAGGGGAATCCTTTACAAGGAAAAACTTGCCAGAGGAGCCTTGATAATGAACAACGTCCCAGGGAGAGAAGCTTTCACCTTGGAAGAGTTTTTTTCTTGCAGCATTTGTTGTTCATGTTTATGATGGTGCTGTGTGTGTAGCTATGTATCCTCCTGCCCTACTGCTAACAGGCAGCAAAATGTGGGTTCTTTTTAGCATACCTGTCTCTTCATAAATCAAGTCACCATGAGGTGCTTGTGGAGACTGGACCAGCCCTCACCTGTCTACTCATGTAATTTGACTTGGCTCCAATGCCCAGTGGGTCAATAGAAATAGAGACTGCTCCAAACTCTGTGCTGCAAAAAAGCCATCTCTGTTTAAAACAGCTCTTTTCTGCATGTTCCAGAAGGCTGCTCAGCTCGCTTCAGTAACTGGCAATCACTAATCTTCACTTCCCCCAGTGTCTCTTCCTTCAGATTGTCTAGTCTTTTCATCTTACCCATGTTTGTTTAAACCCTGTATTGTGTGATGCGGTCAGATTGGGTTCCTACTGGAGAAACTGCTAAGTGAGCGAGCAGGACCCCATGTGCAGGAGTGACGCACACCTGCACAGCAGATGTCACTCTCTGACCTCGCAGAAGCAAACAGCTGGGGCAGTGACATGAAGAGACTACTTGTTTATTGCTTCCTGCATAGCCCACCGCAGCAAGACCAAGACAACTATTAGGCAGAACTTGCAGGGTTACTCTTACATGTGAGCCATTAAGTTGGCAAAGAGATATAAATGAAATACACACACTTGGCACTTACATAGTGCTTTACGCTCTCGCTATGTGAGGATACAGTGACCAACCCAAGGGGGCCTCATTCTCAGTCAGGCCCTTCAGGCGCTACCCTAATACAAATAAGAATTATCCTAAATTTTCAAAGGAAGAAACTGAGCCACAGAGAGGTGAAGAGACTTGGCCAAGGTCACACAGCAAGCTGCAGTTCAGGAGAATGAAGTTCTATTCTTGGCTTAGCCAATGGACTCACGATATGACTCTGGGTAAGTAATAGTTTACGAGCGCCCAAGAGGACTGTCTTGTAGCTAAGGGACTGAACTGGAACTCAAGCGACCTGGGCTCAGTCTCCAGCTCTGTCACAGGCTTCCTGTGACCCCGAAAAAGACACTTATTCTTTTAACGGCCTGATTCCCAATCTGTGCCTCACACTGTTACATACCCACATCTGCATCTGTGCTCTTCTTCATGTCCTTCTGCAATTTCTTGGTCTGATCTTCCAGCCTGAAATAGGAAAGAATAAGACTAAGTTCTGAATCTTTAAAAAATAAACAAACATATACACCTCTACTTCGATATAACGCTGTCCTTGGGAGCCAAAAAATCTTACTGCGTTATAGGTGAAACCGTGTTATATCGAACTTGCTTTGATCCACTGGAGTGCGCAGCCCCGCCCCCTCGGAACACTGCTTTACCGTGTTATAGCTAAATTTGTGTTATATCAGGTGGCGTTATATCGAGGTAGTGGTGTACATAACAACTATGCCAACAGGCCAGCTGGTAGTTAAAAGGAAACTGGACACGTTTCTATTACGTATAATGCTGTTTAAGCATATAACTAATTTCAAGTGACCACCCACATCTCCACATGACCCTTATGTTTACTAAAAAAGTAAGAGTAAAAACGTATCAGATATAGGTCTACACAATATAACAGTTACTACAACATTAGACCTTACAAATACTGATGGTTTTGGACTCCTTGAAGATATTTTGGAAATTTTATTTTCTGTGCTTTAGAATTGTAAGAAAATTGTCAATACTTCATGACCCCGCCCCCCGCCCAGGTTGCGACCCTGACTGAGAAACACCAATCTAAACCATCTCGAAATTACAATGCACTCAGCAGGAGAACAACGAGCTGCTAACAGAGCATTAGGCAAGCAGCACAAGGAAAGATGCAATAAGACTGAGTTGGATGAAAAGCAGATCCAGGATCATCCCCAAACTGGTTAACACTTACTGCTGAAGTTTCCCATATTCCCTTTCGAAGTCTCTCTCCACCTGGGGGAAGGAGAAAGAGAAACCACATCAGCTCAAACACATTAGAGCACAATTCAAAAAAATCCACCCAGGCCCCTGTCTTCCCAGCGGAAAGTACGGTCTGGACTGATCTGCAAGTATCAATGGATACATGTGAAGCTATTATTATTTACACAGTGTCAACAGCATGCTAGGCACTTTAGAGACAAACATGAGGATAACAGGTAACATTTTCAAAAGCACGTTAAGTCCCATTTTAAAAAGAGTTTTAAGCACTTCGGAGCCCTAATGCCTGGTCTGTACTTAAAATTTAGATCAACCTAGCTACATCACTCAGGGGTGGTAAAAATTCACATCTTTGAGAGCCGTTAAGCAGGTCTAGTCCAGGGTGTAGATGTGGCTAGGTTGACAGAATTCTTCTGTCAACCCAGCTGCCGCCACTCGAGAAAGCGGGTTATTTACATAGATGGAAAAACCTTTTCCATTAATGTAGGAAGCATCTACAATAGCGTGCTTTAGTAGCACAGCTGTAGTGTGCCGCTGTAGTGCCTGGAGCATAGACATGGGCTAAATCTCACTGGACTTCTAAATCACTTGGATGCTTTTGAAAATTTTACCCAAGGTTCCTGCCCTGATGATATTACAATCTAAATACAGAACTTGTTTAGCCTGTAAACTATATAAGACCCAAATAAGATCTGAGGCCTAAACCTTGAAAGTATTTGGAGTATTAAATAACAAAAAAAAACTTTTGACTTTTGGTGGTTCCTCCTAATTTAGTTCCAAAGTGATCACTGGGATTTCAGATTAGGAAACATCATGAATCTTCCTGCACCAGCAAAATTCTAAAGTTCGGAGTTTCATTCTAAGGCATTGGGGGAAATGTTGAAAGGTGGAGATATGAGTGTAGTGTATTCTGTGCAGTTAAATTTGTGTTCAAGAAATACCCACTGGACCCAAGTAAGTGGGTGCTATAGCTTCTCCCAAAAGTAGAAGTTACACTTGTGTTTTCTGTTACTAGATGGACCAGACCATTTTAGAGCAAAAGTCATTGCCACCAGCTGTGTCAATTCATTCTGAGGACATGCTAAGGCATATGAACTGGAAACTGACAAAATAAATGGAGCCATTCCAAAAGCACACAAAGGTGGCAGCCCAGCAGGTATAATGACACATGAACATACATGCAGGACTGTCCGCTTTACACAGCCCTGCTTGGCATTTACAGAAGAGGAGCAGGTCATATGAGAAATGTTTCTGCTCAGGGATCCAGAAACACTGTATGCATACGTTCACCCATGGTAACAGAGAATGAGACTGGGGGCATGCCCCTCTCTCCTCTGACACCAAATTTAAAAGACTCCACACTCCCCTTTGCAGACTATTAAGTATCTATCTTCTCTGCATGCAACTGTCACTAATACTGGCTCTTCGGGCTTCAGTAACTGGTATTCTAAGCCTCCTCCTCCTTTTCCCTTATGATCTGCCTGTGTGATGTGCCCCAGCACTCCTCCCAACTCCCATTCTAGTCCATAGGTTCTAATCCACCACAGAATCCGGACTGCTCCAAGCCTTAGACCTGAACCTGGGTTTGAAGCAGTTCAAGCTCCATTAGAGAATGCACAACTGAAGCGGTGGTAGTGGCTACTGGCTGCTACAGCTGAGTTCTTAGTCAGATTAACTACTAAGTTGTCTCAAAGGATGTGTAATTTTGTATTTTAGCACTTCTTTTCTGATCACTTCCTATGAAACGACACATTCTCTGTACCATACCCTCTGTCTCCATCAGCTCAGGTAACCAAGGGCCCTCTTCTAAGCCTCAAGACACCACTGGGTCTCCATGCCCCCCAAATTCTAAAACATGACCCTATTGCAAACAAATCCACCAACCCATGGGCTGAAAAGAAAACAATTTTATTATTTTAATTGCAGTTCTCAGTGTGCCGGACACTTTCCAAAGAGATGAAGATAGAATCATTGCCTCAAAGAGTATACAAGCTAAAAAAAAAAAAAAAAAAAAAAAAAAAATCACCCAAGCAGAGAAGTATTCTCCGAATATGACATCAATGATTTCCTATTCCCACCTGCTGTCTGACAGAAAATCTCCAATGAGCTACGATACTCCCCCGTGCTTTCATTCCTGGTGGAGTTCTGGAGTGAAGCTCTGGAACAGACTTCCAAGGGGAGTACTGGGGGCAAAAGACATATCTGGCTTCAAGACTAAGCTTGATAAGTTTATGGAGGGGATGGTATGATGGGATAGCCTACATTTTGGCAATTAATTGATCTTTGATTATTAGCAGGTAAATATGCCCAATGGTCTGTGATGGGATGTGAGATGAGGTGAGATCTGAGTTACTACCGAGAACTCTTTCCTGGGTGCTGGCTGGTGAGTCTTGCCCACATGCTCAGGGTTTAACTGATCGCCATATTTGGGGTCGGAAAGGCATTTTCCTCCACGGAAGATTGGCAGAGGCCCTGGAGGTTTTTTGCCTTCCTCTGCAGCATGGGGGCCCGAGTCACTTGCTGGAGGATTCTCTGCACCTTGAGGTCTTTAAACCACAATTTGAGGGCTTCAATAACTCAGACATAGGTTAGGGGTTTGTTACAGGAGTGGGTGGGTGAGCTTCTGTGGTCTCCATTGTGCAGGAGGTCAGACTAGATGACCATAATGGTCCCTTCTGACTTTAAGTCTATGAATCTATGACTGTTTTAACATATACTTAAACACTCATTCCACATCTTATCAATCAAATAAAGCATGTAGATTTCAACTGACCAGCCAAGAGTAAACATGTACTTTTGCTGTCATGGGATCAAAACTGGGTTCTTTTTCGTGATTAAGCTGCCACGCTATTAAACAAGCAGCAAAGCGTTGTGCACTGCCAAGACTAGAATGAACCAGAGTATTTTTTTTTAAATTTTTAAAAAACTGAGACTCACAGCAACAAAATATAGCTAAAGGAACAACACATTTAATAACACTCCCCCCCTTGGTTTTCAATTCCAATTGCTATAAGGCCAACATTTTAAAGTGGAGACCTACAGGTGTAAATGTCACCCTCATTTTTTGCAATCCCCATTTCTTAAATATCTTCTGAGTTTGCAAGTTCAAATCCACCCGAAGTCAATAGTGACTGAGTCACTGCAATTTGATGGCTGTTTGGTGAGTAGGGAGTTTGGTGAGCTTCGGTCAAATTTCAAGGGGACACGTGTCCAGACCAACAGAGACCACTACTACCGGCACCCACGCTGGCTGTCTCTGTAGACTGAAAAGCTCCGAAGACTGATCTCCCTTTCTCACTGCTAAAATTGGTCCCTCCAGGACAGGATGGATCAATGAGGGGGCAGCTTGCATAGCCAATGCCTGGTTCACAGCTCTGCAAAAATCCACGACAGCTGGTGCCTTCAGGTCAGGTAACCAGCACATAGTAAAATCACCCTGTATTTCTATGGTTGTTCCGGCTGTAAAAATAACCCCAAACTATTGCATTCTATTTATATGTCTGTGTGAACTGTCCTGGTTGCAAACCAAACGGGGCCGGTATGACTCAGGCTCGAGTCCTTTGACGGCTGATGGTATTATTCCCCTTGTTCTCAGTGTGAAACTCCATACTGTTGCAGATGTACTATTCAAAAGAATTTCCCATTCATTTGGTCAGCAATCAGTTATTTCTAGGCTTAGTTGCAAGGGGTTGGGAGGCTCGGGATGAAATGAAATGTAAAGATGCTGAGCGGTTCCTGATATTTGCTGATTTACCCATTATTGTTCAATTCTCCCCTCCACCTGCAGTATGTGGGGGTGAAACAAAGGCATTTCAGTCTCTTTGATCTGAGGGAGGCCACAAGTCTCACACAGAAGTTACTTTTCTATGTGGAGTACACGTGTTCCTCAAACTCTCATCCTGTCCTATCTTTCTTGGGTTCCCTGCCTGGTTGTCTTGTGTGCACTCTGCGTATCAGGGACTGAATCCTCTTCTTCACAAGGCAACACATCAAACACCCCTCCCCACTCACATCCCCAATGACATTTATACAGAGACAGCTGCCCAAGCATTAGTCTTGTTTCACCCCCACAGTAACAGTTGGCTACCAGTCACTGCATTCTGCACACCCATGTGCCTCTGCTAGCTACTATTAATTATTATTTCTATTACGGTAGCACCCAGAGACTCCAGCTGAGGCTCATGGACCATCATGCGACACAAATAAGTCCCTGCCCCAGAATGCTCACAGTCCAAGTTTATGTAAAAATGCAACAGGTGGATGAAAGAGACAAATGCAGTGGGCTGCGAGGGCAAGGTAACAGTACACCAAGCACGTTATGCACAGTACCCAGCAGCTTCAGCTCTCAGTTAGATTTCACCAGCCTGGAAACTTAATGTCTGTAGGCATCTGACATGTAAAGCAAAAAGCTACTGATAGAGTTACCAAGTTAAAAATAATGAGCACTAGAGGTACTTTGAAGAAAAGAAACCATTTAGGTAAGTTTCCACATTCAAATAATTCCTCCCTCCAATCCATCTCACTCACTTTTGGAAGCTTGAAACCAAAATCTGTTTTCCTTTCTGAAATGCTCTTTGTTCCATGCACATTGGTTAGTTATTGTAAGATTGCTCCCGAGTGCAGACTTAGGACTTTTAACTGAAGTGCTCTTTAAACCCCCCCCCCCCCCCCCCCACCGGTCAGAGTTCCCCGGGAACGGCGGTGCCCTGCCCGGGCTGGGGGTGGGGGGACGCCCCCCCCCCCCAGTGAATTACACTAACTTTGTAACAAATCCAAGAAGGGCTCGAACTTTGGGCTTTCCAGCCATGATAGAATCTTTGTAACTTAAAGGGGTCGTTGTAATCAGCAATGTGGTAGAGAGGAAATGATGCAAGACCAATGAGCACCACAAGAGGATGGAAAGGCAGTACTGCGAAGATCCTTCTCACTCTCCTAGGGGAAGGGTGCTCTTTGATTTCCACATGGCATCATTCCATTGGACTCAGACTCCCTTAATGGGACTTGGCAACAAGAGGGAAGAGAAAAAATTGTGTAGTTAAGCCAAACGTTTTATTATAACCACAAACTTCTGCTGGGTATGTGCCATCCCATTAAACACAACAAAGATCCCACCTAGACAATGCAACTTGCGTGCATAAATTGGGTGCAGCAGAACAATTAGCACAAGACACAATAACCCCTTTGTGCCTGACAGTCAAGTACCTTGGGCCAAAATAACCCTGAAATGAAGTGAAGCCGGAATACGAGCCTGTACACCCAAGACTAGGATTTCGTGGACTTCACAAACCAGCAAGCCACACCTACCCATCTTCTAAATAAGGCTATGGGTGGATAAGCCATGCACAAAAGCAATGCTGCTCCTATGCTATTCCCCAAAGAGCATCATGCGCAGCTTCAGAATAGAGGGATGGGACTCAGCCCGCTGCATCTTTAATGAGAGGGTGGAAGGGAGAGTGTAATAGACACAATCACCTAATTCACCAAGCCCGTTAATTTTATCCCACCAATGCTGTTACTCCGGTATTAGAGATTTCAAATGTTAGTTATGTGCAGTGGAAACTAATTATGGCAAACTTGCTGGGATGGGATTCTTCTTATAATGAAGCTCAGTTATCGAAAGGTCTCAGGGAACACCAAAATCTTTGGCTAAATCAAGGGAGTGGGGTCTAGAAGACTCTGAAGTCTACAACCCAGGTTTGTGAGCTCTCGAATACACTCTGCCAATCATGCCCAGCCAACTCACTCAAAGTCTGCCAGCAACACAATGGGGGAAGGATACACCCCGAATCAAGCAGACGGAGGTGAGGCACCCCTGACCAACTTGTCCAAGGTTCTTGGGGGCAGCTATGCTCTGGATTCCCCTCTTCCAAGAGAGAAAATGAACTGACTGGCTTCCCTTGCTTTGCCTGGCAGCAGTGGGAGGCTGTGCTCCAGGCTCAGAGCTGCAATTCTTTTCAGCCACCTGCCGACTCAGATGACCAAGTCCCCTCTGAAGAGCATGATACAACCCCAGGGTGACACAGATGAACTTCAGTTAGCTGGAACTCCACTGCAGCTTGAACAGTGTAACTTGTGCTTAGAGTGAAGTTGTCCTGGGGGTGAGGGGAAGTGGAGAGAGAAGGGAACTGTCTCCGCTATAAGAGGCTTCCACTGCACATTGGATTTAAAGAATAAACATTCTGCACACAGATATAATTCTAACAAGTTTAAGTCCCATCGCTGAGCATTAGTTTAATTGGGCTGCGTTACTATGTCCTCTATAGTACCCCTGACAGCAGGTCCTCTCTATATATTAGATTCTGCCACCCAATCTCCTCGCCTCTGTATGTGCTCAGTGACAGATGCTCTTTTCAGGGGAAGAGGAGGGAAGAGATTATTCAGTCTGGAATTGGATTTGCCCAAGTTTAGGTAGAAACAAAGTAGTGACATGCCGGGGAATGTGGGGGGTGGGAGATCACTTCAGTTCACCAGCTGATATTTCCTACAGGGGTTTCCTTCTACCTGAAGAGCTAAACGGTGGCTGACACTTGGCCTTTCTTCAAAGGATCAGCACCAGTGGGCACAATGAGTCATGACTAATTCCTACTGCAGCCCAGTCAACCTATTTTCCAGTGCTCCTTCTAGTACTAGAGCCTTTTAATCACAAAACCTTTGGTGAGCTAAGCGTGCCATGTCAGAATGATTCTGTCTCTCTCCCCGTGTTGGAATTAGCATGCTCTGGTGGGAACCAACTGCTAAATTCTAACAACTGCCCCCCTTTTTTTTTTGTGGTACAATCTTGTGAGTGGGAGATCCTCTCCATAACCGCTTCCCTTCTTATGAGCTCTGGATGGAGCCCTGGAGATGCCACACCTTCCCACTTCCTGCAGCAGCCTCCAGAGGCCAACATCTGGAATAAAATGGAGAGCTAAAGCAGATTGTACTGCTCTTCCCAAAAGCCCACACAGACAGAATGTCTCAGCCTGCAAGGGGGAGGTAAACTCAGAGGTCTACACTAACTAGCTTAGATACAAAGCAGCTCATCACTTCCACACCCTGAAACTAAGAGGAGTGTAAATCTGAAGGGTCAGGTTCTCAAGGGAGAATGGTAGTTTCCTGTCATTTGTTCTCCTTTGAAGGACTGCACTCTACACTTACCTGTGCAGTTACATTGCTCCATGCTTTCTGTTTGGCACACATCTGTCCCAAGAGTATTGTTACAATCAACAAGATGGCATAGTGGAGGCCAGTAAAAATTTCCAACATTCAAACTCTCAGCACTTCTGCTGAATTTGGGAAGCGGAGGGACAGGTGAAGAGCAGGGGAGAGGGGAAAAAGCTTGAAACCAGTAACAATTCTGGATGAATCTTTGCCCCTTGGACACTCTGAACTTGACAAAAGCGTTTTATTTCAGAAATTACAGCCCACAACTGCCAGTTTATCTCTATTTGTGTATGTGCTGGAGAAATCTCTACAACTGGATAGGCAAGAGGAAAATGGCTACAAAAGCTAAGGAAGGAACTGGATAGCAATCTCTTGGATTTGCCTATGATATACTGTATCTCCACACTGAAAGACAAAACCCAGGAGCTAACAGACATTCCCATACTGCTACCATCCAAAATGCCAGGCGCAGAACACAACAGAATCCACTGTAAACTGAGAGCAAAGAGAGATCTTGAAGGTTCAAATATTAACTCTCTTTCAGTCTGAGCTCCTGCTCTACCATTAGGAGGGCTAGCTTCAGAGGTGATAGTGGAGACCTTGGTGTGTGGCACTATGTGCAGCAACACGGTTTTATGTAGTATAAGGTCTTTCAGACAAACTGCATCCTGAAACACGTTACACAGTTAAACAATACATTATGGCACAGGGAAAGGGAAATTCACAGGTGCAGACAAATGCAGACAAATATGTACTCTCATGAGAGACAAAAATCAGATGGGGCGGAAATGTCCAAAAATACTGTTCAAGTCACCAGACGATGCGGAGAAGAAGGCTCTTGTGCCAGTAGAAAAGAAACCAGTGCTAGAGAGGTGGATGGAGCAAGTAAGAAAGTGAGACAGTCAGGATCTCTGCAATCCGATAGAGAAAGTCAATGAGGGATTTAAAAACAAAAAAAGGGTAATTTTGAACTGGATCTTGAAATAAACAGAGATCCAGTGGATTTGCCTGAGGCTGGGGTTGTATTTCTTTGCAGAGATTGCAGAGAGCAGCGTTCAACACATGAGGTCTGGAGCACTAGAACTTGGTAAGACCACAGAAGAATGAAAAGGAGTCAAAGGCCTTCATTAGGGTTTCAACATTGTCGTTCTTTAAAAAGGTCCCTTGCTTAAATTTTGCACTGCCAGTCTAAAGCAGAAGCAGAAAACTGTCGTTCTGCAGCACCACAGAACGACACTATCCTTTAAATAAAAGATTACAATTCATCAATATTGGGAAGTGGCAGAGTAAATCCTCCGTCTCAAGGGGAAACTTCATGCCACAAAAAGCATCTTTGACACCTTAATACAAGTAACCCACGCATCCTAAGGAATTAGCAGTGGTGGGAGTCCCACAGAGGAAGGATCAAGAATGTTAGTCTGTACAGGGGATTAGTTCACCAATGCAGTTATAATTATAAAGCCAATGTCATTGTCACACTAGCGATCAGGACGCTTCTTTTAAAGCAGGTATGCAGGTTAATTCAGGGATTGCTACTGTGACCACTACAGCTTTCACAGGACAAGGACCATCTGCTTAAGTAGGGAAAATACCACAGCCAGCTGCAAGAAACAGCACTTGGGAAAGGACTTTCAAATTCATCAGAATACAAAATGCTTTTTTAATTTTCTTTTAAACCAAATGCTGTGCAGCACAAATTAATTCATGCCTGAGTACTAAGCATCTCAGCCTCCTCTGATAAGCTTTCCTTTGGAAACAGTTATATTCAGTGATTTGAACCACTCCCCCTCCTCCATCTGCTCAGAATGGATGAACAAACAAGCCATTGCTGAAAGAAGGAAGGAAGGAAGCATGTTCAGTCATCTCCTAGGAAAACTGTGCCAGAATGAAAGAGCCCACTCCCTTAAAAAACAGATCCCGAGACCAAAATACTGCATGTAGCTGGGACTCCCCCTCACCCACAGCGCAAGGATGTGATGGTCAAACACAGCAACAGGTTCTGCTCACTCACACTCCCCTCCCACATACACACACAAAAATGGGACGAGTCAAAATGCTGGCTTGACTCACCAGCCACATGATCACAGACTGGATCTAAAAAGGGGGAATTGGTTTACTCACCGTCTTGGGTACAATCTGTTTCTTGGGCTGCCCAATCTTGAACGGAATCCTGGAAAAGGGAGGAGGGAGAGATAAGGAATATGTAAGCGAACAAGAATAGCTGGCCTCACATGCGACGATGTCAAAAAACACGTTCCCCAAGCTCTTTCTTAGAGAAGGATTTTTGGATGCCAGCTTCAGTGGAATAACATCTCAGATCCTGGTACTACATTCAAGATAAAGTACATCTCCCTTTGGAGTCTGCTTCAGCTCTGGCATCAGTGATCTTCCCAAACAGCAGCGCCAGCTGGGTCTCCAGCAGTGAAATCCCCCTTTTTCCTCCAGTCAGTGTCCTATTAATACAACTAAGGGCTCTAGACGTCCAAGGCACTCCTTGGCAGAACAAAGGTCTGAAGGTTGTACAAAATTTCAAAATAAATCTGAGAGGGGAGGCGGGGGTGGGGAGGAAGGAATCAAACACTGCAAATATTTACAAAGAGAAGATTAAAAGGAGGGGAGGGAAAGACCCTCAAAAACCACTACCCAAGTGTCTGGAGTTTTGAGCTGCTTCAAAGGATTTTTCTTACAACAGCTGCAGGGATGGCTCACCTGCCAGCTGAACAGCCTTCATTCTTAAAAACCTTAATATGGTTGTGAGTACAATCTGGATGAGCTATTCCCTCACACATAAGCTAGTTGGAAGGTGAAGAGTGCTCACTATGTATCCAGTTTTGGCTTGACCAGATTGTTGTAGTCATAAAGCAATTAAAATAATAAAGTTTCTTTCCCCACTTGATAACCAAAGTAATAAAAACACAATAATTCAGCCATTGCTTTTAATGTATTAGACTAATTTATGTTGTCTGGTTAAAATTCATGGTCCATAATGCTCCCAGTTTATACTAAACCCAGTTTACAGCATATTATGCTGGTATAGCTATGGGGAGAATTCAGATACATATTTTCAAAAAAGGAATAGCCTTATCCAGGAATGGTATCCTGTCTCAAACCATGTTCTGTACCAGATGCAAAACAGACGGTGCAGAAGTCCCCTAATGGTTCTGTGCAAACAGTAACAAATTCTCATATTTTTTACTAAAATTAATTTTAAAAATCTAATTTAGTTTATATTAATCTCTTAACCAGTTCATTTTTGTCAGTATTGCAGAGTGAAAATGGCTAATCAGTTTCACAAATGTCTCTAATCAGTTTCATTTACAGGTCGCAGGGTTGTTGAGGAAAGTTTTAATTCAAACAACTACACTGATTTCCAATGATTATTTTTAACTGTGAAAACATTTTTATTACCCTATTGGTTTTGTAAAATCTCTTATATACAACAACTAACTTTTAGGATTAAACTACCAGTTAGAGACATCTCTCTGCAGGCACCACTCCACAAACACTACACCACATATGAGACAACACTTAACACGGGAATGACAGCAAAAACAAGATCATCCAATGACCCAATTCCCTCTTTGCTTCATTTCAGCCAATCATAGTCAAACCAATGGTATAATTAGCAACCAGTAATAAACCTAGACTGCAATCCATACCCCTGAACTGACCATGGAGTAAAAGTCAACATTAGTCACAAATGTTTAAATTTAATTTCTGGAGTACTTCCTGTTTATTGTTCTCCAGCATGGCTGATGCCATTTTAGACTGTTAACCCTTTCCAGTTCCACCGGCAGTCACAGCAACCATGAATCACACATCTTCTATAAACAAACAATCGTCTAGCATATAATTAAACAGTCAATAACTGGTTGTGATGCCTTACAGGAAGGAATAGGAAATTAAAGATTTTTCTTTTTTCTACATGGGCAAAAAGTCAATAAAAATGGGATGTCTCCCTTAGTGCCCTTTGGGCACTGGTCATACTATTGGCGTCAGTATAACCAGGTGCTATCTATCATTAGAGCTAGTTATTTGTGACAGTGAAATCTGCATCAGTTACTGTCCTCAGGTAGAGGCAGGAACAAAACTGAGGAACTGAGGGAGAGCAGTGGGATGGAGAAGAAGAAAACTAGGACCAAATAGAGCTCCCGGTGTAAACAGATGCAACACCGTTGCTGAATTTGGACCTGCTATGCCCAGCCTGAGACTGGTTGATAATATCTTGCAGCAGGCATTGCCGGGAGTTCCTATAGAAACATAACACTGGAAGATGGAGATTGCTGGCAGCAAGTGAAGAAAGCATGTATAAGTCAAACCTTAACCATTTGATCTCCTGTGAAATATACAACATGCAGCTACTAGAGTGGCACCCTGAGGTACCATGCATCCCTGACATCATGCTGAAGTCATCAGCTAACAAACACACCTTTAAACACTTTGCCCTTCTACATGACGTTACAACAGAGGGTCTCCGAGTGTTTACAAACACTGAATATCTCCATTTTACAGATGGAGGAAACTGATGCACAGAGAAAAGAAGTGATTTACCAAAGGTCACAAAGTGAGTCAATGGCAGACAGGAACAGAACTCAGGAATCCTTATTCCCAGTCCCCTGCCCTAAGCACTTAAAATCCATGAGTAGAGAAGTGGCATTAAACAGAGATATTATGGTGAGTGACGGTGTACTGATAAGAGGAGGTGGAGGAAATTCCACCAAAAACCACACTCCATTTGAATGCATTATTTAGTATTCAAGTTGCACCATGACTTGCACGGTGCATTACAGAAGATAGAGAGAGAGAGAGAGACATGGTCCCTGCCCCGGAAAGTTTACAGTCCCAGCCAAAGAACAGTTAACACTCTGCACAATATGGGATAATTGTTTCTCTGTTGCTAATGATTAATCTTAGTTAACACAGAAACGAACACAGAATTTAAAGACAGGCACCCCGCAGAGGCTCTGAAACACCACCAGCCAAAGAGGACCATTCAAACAGATGCCTCCAGCAAATTAACCTGCAACAGACAGTGGCCGGCCAGAAAATGCAAAAAGCAGCAGTGAAGATAGCTATAGCGGTGTGAGTCTCTAAACATTTGTTTGCAGTGGTTTTGGAGCTGTGCTGATCCCAGGATAGGAGAGACACAAGGTGGGTTAGGTATAGGGTTGCCAACTTTGATTGGACGAATTCCTGGAGATTCATCACATGACATTATCTGTAATTAAAGATTCATCTTTAATTCCTGGAGACTCCAGGACAATTCTGGAGGGCTGGTAACCCTAATTAGTAATATCTTTTATTGGACCAACTTCTGCAGGTGGAAGGTACAAGATTTTGGGTTCCTTTCCCCAAAGCTGAAGAAGAGCTCAGCGTAGCTCAAAAGCTTGTACCTCCACCAACAGAAGTTGGTCCAACAACAGACATTGTCTTGCCCACCTTGTCTTACTAAAACATGACCTTTCACCATTTACTCAATCAGACTTCTCTACCCAATACAGCTTTGCAATATCATAAAGTATGGGGGCTTCCTAAGGAAAGGCAGCTGCTCTGGAAAGTGTGTGAGGCATGGGGAAAAACCAACTGTCAGTCTTCATTAAAGAGCATGACAAAACTAAGTAAACTCTAGTAAAACAGGGATAGCGGAGTGGAAACCAACCAGATTAAATCACAAATCATACTAGAAGGCCTGGATCTTAGTGTTCTAAATCAACCAAGACCAGCAGCTGAGGGTACAGGCAACTGGTAGTTTATGTAACAACTAATTGCAGGATGGAAGGGGATGGAGGAATCCGGACTCAGACTGAGGGAGTATTTCAGGTCTTCCACAGCACCTGAGTAGCCTGGTTGAGCTTAAATTGTATCACTCCTTCCTCCTACCTTTAACCTGAGCTGACATAGTCTGCTTTAGCACTTGCTTTTCTTCTCGAGCCGACCTAGAATAAAACAAGCAGCTCAGGTCAATTAATGGATAATGGGATCAGCCCATCCTGTTTCAGATGGCTCACTTTTCTTTAAACTACTCATTACATTTATGCAATGAAGGGCAGTGTGGGATTCGAGCTACAGGATATTTTAACTCCAGCTCAGTTGGGAAGGAAAGGATTTTCAGGTCCAAAAAGTTCTGTGTACAGAGGAAGAAACAAAGACTATTCTCTTTCATAGCAAAAGAAAGTCAACAGGATGTTCAACAAAACTGCAAATATACTTTGAAACAGCAAATATCTCTATTAGCATCATGATGCCAGTTGGCTAATTATGTCTGTCTCAGTAAAAACCTTTTAAAAAATCCCTGTTCATATGATGTCTATTTTTTATTTTAAAAAAAGAAAAGAAAAAAAGGCTATTTTATATTTTGAGACAATTTTCCTGGTTTAATATGGCTCAGTGAAAAAGCAACACAGGGAAGAAGAACAGAAAGAATAAAGCAATGAACTAGTAAGAAGAGCAGAACCACTGATCTTAGCTGAGATTGTAAAATAAATTGACACACCTGCAGCTTTGAAATGCTGTTGCAAGAAGCTGCTGGCAGCAGAGAGAGAGATGTGCTCCAACAATCTGAGCACAAGCCCGAGAGCCAATAACTCCTCCTGGGTTCTAATCCCAGTTCGGACAGTCTATTGCTGTGACACCTTGGGCCAGACATTTTACTGCTCTGTGCCTCAGTTTCCCCATCCATAAAATGGGGATAATATAATTACCAAATATAGTGGGATGCACAAATTAGCAGCTGTCAGAGTGCATTGTAAGATGAAGAGCTCCAGGTATTATTAGTCTGCCTGGATACCACAGCAATGAACATATCAGAAATAGATCAGATTGACATACCATTCCAGATATTTTACTATGTGTTACGGAGCCTCCTCCTGTGTGCCAGAGCCGCAAATGCTACCCTAAAAACCTGAGCATGTTTCCACACAGCCTAGAGGACTTGTGTGTGTTTCGGTTCTATTATTTCTGCTAAGCAAGAGAAAGCTGGGGTTGTGTTTGGGGTGTGAAATCCCTTGATATCATGTTCATAAACAGTGTGGGCACGCTGAGTCATAGTCGGAGTTTTCCCACTCTGAAGAGCTCTCTGGTCAGATACAGCCATTTAGCTCAGCGAGCCACAGTAACGGTAATGCCTTGAAGATTCTTGGCCTCACTTTCCAGGCTGGCAGGGGGAATGTGGCAAAAGCAGTGCACGCAGCCCCCATCGGGACGTTGTGAGTCGTTCAACAGCAGCCTCTCTGGCTCGTTTGGGAACACCAATATCAGAAGGGAGGCTCCACCTAGTCTTCCTCAATGGAGGAGGGTAAAGTACTGAAGAGAGGGGGTGGGCGCTTAAAAGTAAGAAAAAGGTGTAGATGGGTGGAGAGAATCCTGAAAGCATCAAATCAGGGAAGTTGAGGAACCCCTGGGAAGGGAAGGCGGGGAAGGGAGGGAAAAGCTGTGGCTAATTTTCTCTGAAATTTCCCCATCAATGTAGTACACCTCTCCATGTACAAGCTCAGTGCCACACACCAAAGGGTCTAAGGCTGTATCTACTCTACAGCTTATGTCGGCAGAACTTATGTTGCTCAGGGATGTGAATAAATCACCCCCCTGAGTGACATAAATTACACCGGCGTAAGCACCGATGTGGACAGTGGCACGTCAGTGGGACAGCTTCTCCCATCAGCATAGACTCTGCAATTTGCAGAGGTGATTTTGTTATGCTGACAGGAGAGCGCTTTCCTGTTGGCACAGAGTGTCTTTACCAGATGTGCATTGAAGCAGCTGCGCCGCTGCAGCACTGTATGTGTAGACATGCTCTAATTCTCCTCCGCATGCATGGGAACATTGCAGATAAATCCACCAGGCAATGGGTAATACACCCCAATGAGATTTGCAGGGCACTTTCTGTAGTCCTCTCTGAAAGTAAGATGCAGAGGGATCATCCGACTGGATCAGACCCCTAATCTAAGGCTGCAGCTGTGGTTTTATCTATTTTGTATAATAACATTCCCTCCCCCCAGCAAAACACTTGCCCATTCTTGCTCCCTAATCTGGCAGAGACCAGAAAAAATGGAGGAGGGCTATCAACCTCAGGAATTTAAATGGGGGAAATAAGCGTAGACAGCAACAAAACACATGATAACACCTTCCACTTGAGGACCACAAAACACTAATCAGGCTTCCTAAGACCTCTCTCAGGTAAACAGGGAAAACACATGAATATTTTCAACCACCACTAAAATGCAGCTGCTTCTGGGGATATGAAAAACTGCTGTTCAGCAGGGCACAACAATCTCCAATGATGGTTTAGGACAGGAAGTAAGGAAAAAGCTGTGTGAACTGAAAGTGGAGGGAAAGTTGGAGGGGGCAGAATGTACTTACCGACAATGTACATGGTCAGGACCTCAGGGTTAACACTCAGACTGCTGCAGAAAGTGTCATAGACTCTAATAACTATAAGGGGTCAGACTAGGAGGGCTCACTGAAAAATTTCTGTTGAAACTGATTTCCGACTCAACAAAATTTTTCATGAAAAGCGTCTGCTTTCCAAGGAAAATTTTGCTTTTTCATCAAAAAAAACAAACACTGCATTAAGTTCACCTTAATTAGGTGACAGGAACTTTCTCAGCAAAATACTGAAAACCGATTCCCATTCCCTACACACACCATCTGGGACCTTGTCTACATTAGCAATCCTCCGGCAGCTGCCAGCGGTGGGGCAGCTACAATGTTTGTAGCAATAGTGGAAGCATTAGTATAGACAGGGGTAGGTGCTTCTCTCACAGTGTGATTCAATGCGGTTCGGTGCAGCTTTTCATGACATAATAATAAAAATGCCTGGGCCCTGTCTACACTTGCAACCTTAGGCAGCTGACGAAATATAGGTAATAATTCTGCTACTATAGATGTGTTCCTGCAAGAAGTGGGCAACACCTCATAGAATCAGGCCACAAGAGAAATTATTCACTGCATGCTGACAGTGTGCTTGGTGCTGTACAATGCCTTAGTGAAAAACTTACATAACCACTGAACTTCCAAGTCTCAGAGAGCTGAATAAGGAGTCTGAGACTGTCCCGGTCTTAAAAAAAAAAGCCCTATGACCTTATACAATGCACCAGCAAGTGTCCAAGGAACAGGGGGGAATTCCAGCTCCAGTCCTCCCAGGTGAGAGATGCATGAACACAAGACACAGTTGGAATTAATATATCACATCACTCTGGATGTCTTGCTGTACTACACGGTGTCCATGGAAACTGCATGCACCGTCCCACCCCACTCCCCCTTCTTTATAAGAACTCATAGCAACCACTCCAAACAGAACACTAATGCGAAAGGAAAAAATTATTCAAATGGATCACAAACAGCTTATGTTAAGAGAGATACTGCGCCAAATTCTGTGTTGACTTCTGCCCGTGAAGCTCCACTGAGAGGTCAGTGGGATTGCCTGGGGCATGCAGCACCACAGAAGTTGGCTAAGAGTACTGGACACCTCTGAAATCAACTGAAAAATGTATAGGCTTAAGCCTGGGTTTCGGTCCGCCCCGACCCGACAAAGCTACAGGGCACCAACAAACCAACAAAACTGGTCTCAGCGTGAGCCCCTATAACAAAGAAAAAACGCATAATGTAACCATGCAGTTTATGTTGATTTAGACCAGCCTCAAACTATAATCCTTAAGTATTTAGTCCTTTTTGTTCCAAACCTGCTTCCACTGAGTTCAGTGGTGCAGTACTAAGCCCATAGAGTGTAAGCTCTTTGGGGCAGGGACCATCTTTATCCCTTGTGCTCCTCTGTAGAGCCAAGCCCAGTGTCAGTACTAAACAAATGCAATAATACCAGAAGTTATCTCCCACCCGTTCCAAGATGATAATAAAAAAACTAATGATATTTTACTCACCCATCAAAAGAGAATTACTCACGCCAGGTGCGTGGGAGAACAGAATTTTGCAAGGCTGTTTTAGGCCCTGACTATGCTACAGAAATAACCATTTTAAGCATGGCTGTGAAAGATGGTTGTGGCTTAACTGTGTTATAAGATTGGTTTTTAGTTGCCTGCATGGAACACCACCACCAAATCATGTGATAACCATGTTAGCATTAAAAGAGGGTGCTCACATATTTTTTTCTGTACACACAAGTAAGAAAAAATTATGGCTCTGATTCTACAAGCTGGTCCACGTTGCCCCTGAGCCGGTGTGGACCCCCCCCCCCCGGATGCCAATGGCTTAGGGGTTCAAGTCACACAGACTAGTTTGCAGGATCAGAAGCTACATTAATACAGGTAACAACTACATTTCACTATAGTGTTTAAACATGAGTACTTCTGCAGTGCATGTGACCATCTGTGCCATAAAATCAAGTATCTAGGTATATGTAGGAAGTAATTATCTATGTAGCTATTTATACTTTGCTCACCACTTTGGGATCTAAGAGCTTTTTTGGATCAAATTTTATCACATACTAAGGGCCAAATGCTGGTTTAACTGGGCGTTTTGCATATACATTAATGAGACCATGATCTGGCCTTGAGGAAATACCTTTGTTTCCTTCTCTCCAGAACTCATTGATCAAACAGGTGCTAGCCTGCTATCATTATAAAGAAATTCTGTTTAAATTCCATCATGAAAAGTGGCATTTGGCAGAAAAGCCCTCAGTGCATGAGGCACGGCGAATCAGTTCCCCTCTCATCCCTAGAAATGGGCTTTCTAGTGCAGAGGTAACAGCGCTTCTCCTGCAGAGACAGAAGACTGGATTTTCCAGAGTTGTCTGGCCCGCACTACGTTCCCTTGAATTCCATACAGAAGTAAGTTCACTTCACAAAGGTGACAAACAAAAATTCTGGGTTGAGACCAAGTTTAAAAAATGTCAGCCTATGAGGTATTTTGTGGGGAAGGTAGGCCAGTTAGCAGTTATAACCCACTGAAAATGGAGGCTTAGTCTTAAAAGTATCTTCTTAACTGTAACTGCAGCATCCCTAGACTGTAGGAAGCTAGAAATGAAGCTCTTTGGGGCAGAGACTGTCTCTTTGTATGTGTTTGCACAGCACCTAGGAAGATGGGGTTGTGATATTGATCAGGACTCGGGTCATGACTGTAATATTAATAATGTTAATACATAATAAACATTTATGTTGGAACCAGAACATGCCTGTCATTTCCCACCTGTTCCCAAATATACTTTTTCCCAGTACCTCTGGAGTAGATGGGGTTCAGTGACCTAGAAAACTGCGCTTTATTGCACGACCTGAGCTAAACATCAGCTTTTACACACCAAAATCTTTTGGAAAATGGAATAATGTGAAAGTCTTGTTAGATCAAAACCTGGTAATGGTTTGGGGAGTTAAACATCATAGGACTATAAAATTCAACTCCTAATTTTAAATTAATACTAGGCGCTTAGTTTAGTTAGTATGCTGGAACTGGGAAACTACTGGAAGAGGTGAAGTGTAGCTTGAAAACCTGCTTTTGAGATACAACAGAACTAGGTTTTAAGCAGTTTCTTCTATAACTACAGATACCCTTTAGATTATAAATTGATGCTTGAATTGTAACTGAAGAGGAAAACACAGAAACCACCGGCTCAGTAATGGCCCCAATAAAGCCCAAGTCATTCACATTTGCTTTTAGAGAATGGAGGTCAGAAGATCAGTACTATAATTTCTACTGTTTCCTTCAAAGTGACCTGGGATCTTTAAATTTCACCCGTGACAGCCACAGGAGTAGAGCTCACTTCAATATATCATCTGAAGGACAGTACCTCAGGCCATATAGCCCCCTCCCCAGTATGGAACTGAAATATCAGCACAGGAGAGAAAATTCAGATCCTGGTTTGGAACTTGAGTGGAGACCTCCTGATCTCAATGTGTGTTGCCACCTAGCCACACTGAGCAACTTGCTGTCCTCCATTCTCAACCCATAAACCTGCAGAAAAACTAAACTGCCTATCAGTGCTGCAGTGACAGAGTCACTAAATACCTGCTACACCACAAATACTCACTCCAAATGGCTGAGCAGTGGCACAATTCCTGATAGTACCAGCAACCAAGCTACAACTTCTCAACACAGTCTCTGGGGCAGCTCATTTAGGAGACTATAATCCAAGCAAGACACAAAATTTAACAATGCCAGCGTGGGTCACAGAAGGATAAAGATTAAAAAAAAATTATCTCATCTACCGACACAAAATATCCCTCCCCAAATAAGCCTAATTCTGCCCTAATTAAAGTTGGCCCTCAAACATGGTTGAGAAAACATCATCTAGTCATAACCCAGATGTGGAAGTCAGGAGATCTGGGTTTGATTCCTGCTTCTGTTACAGATTAGTTGTAAGGCCTCTGGCAAGTCACATCCTCTCTGGGTCTCAATTTCCCCATCTGTAAAATAGGAATAACACTGACTTTCCTTACTGGGGGCAGGGAGGCTTAGTCTGACAGTGTTTGTAAAGTGCTAAGGAAAGACAAAGAATTAATAACACAGAACTTGAATTACATCCATCCCCTTGTTACAAACAGGCTCTTTACAGCGATAGCACCTTTGATCCCAAGGATCCCAGTGTACTTTATAAACATTAATTAAGCCTCGCAACACCTATGCGAGGCAACTATTATCTCCATTCTACAGACATGAAAACTGAGGAAGAAAGATTAGGCCACCTTCCTCAAAGCACAGTGATACAGTGGTAAAGCCAGGAATAAAACTTTGTAGAGTCATGACTAAGTCCCTTTCTCTAATCATTAGGGTAAACCTCCCACTAAACTTCAAAACATTATGTTCCAAGCTGCGGACATGCATCTGATGAGGGCCATTGTTAGAGAGAGGCAGCACGCTCAACTAAACAAACAGCGATATATCGGCTAAACAAAGAAAACTCTCAGTCTTGAATGTTTGGAACAAGGCTCATCCTCTCTTTATGGAGAACTCCCAGCAAGCAAGTGATATAAAGGTTAGACATTTTTTACACTGACATTTGGGAAGCAGGGCACAATCCCTTAGACAACAGGCCCCCTCTGATATGCATGCTCTTCTACAGAAGAATTTGTTACTGCCTTGCTCGTTCACAGTCACTGCAACCTAAATGGTGCAAATGTGACCTCAGGAATCTTCCTACATCAGAGGATGCACGTCAATAAGACCTTCTCCCCTCCGAAGACGTACTGAATTCCAGCCCTAAGTGAATGACACGATTCATTCAATAAGCGGCAGCACGACTTCATATTGGCCATATCTGCATGAATTAGCGACTATTACAGTTGGCATGGCCTGCCAACCATTGACAACTGAACTGAGAGCGATTGTCTGTTTTATACACAGACTAACCGCCTCAGAGTTCAGGTCTCTCACACTCATGTGGAAATGGGGCCACAACACGCGCAAAGACTGACGTTGATCTGTTGTGGAGGAAGAAAGGGGAATCACAGATTTCAGTTGAGTAACCCCACCCTTGACAGTGACCTCTCATTCCTACCCCAGTAAAAGATCAAAAATTCATCTTCCAGTGCAAGCCACATATAATGTATGTCAGCTATTGCAGGCTAACCTTCCTGAAATAAAGCAGCTCCCCAGAGGTACACAGGGTTTCTGAATTCTCTGATTCTCTGCTAAAGCTTACTGAAGGCCCCATATTCATTAATGGAGCAGTTTTTAAAGATCATGTTAAAACACAAGTCAAATGTGGCTCCCAATCACGTGGCTCAGCAGGACCCATGTTTAAGATACGCTCTGCCAGGGCTTTCCCAGATGGCTCCATCCTGAGAGTATGTCTTCACTGCAGTGTTAGCGCAAGTGACTCCTGTTGAGTTACCCTCGTTCGGGTGACAGCAGCCACACCACACAATAATCCTCATGCTGCTGTGTCTACACTGATGCCGCTCTCACTTGTGTGTGGTGCTAGGATTTCTGGGGGTATATCTTACTGCAGTTTGGAACCATGGGATGAGCTGCTCCAGGAATTCCTTCTCAAGGAATTATGGGAGAACTCATCTGTCCTTTCTGGGCACGGGAGTGGAGTTGTAAGAAAGGACCAACGGCACTCGAGTGGCTCTAGCCTAAGTCCACACTACACAAGTGGGCATGTTAACAGCTGATGACTTGTGCTAATCTGAACTTTAGCCTGTACCACTTGACAGGCCAGTGAACTCAAGTGAAAAGCACCATCATGCTCAGTCTAGGGGTACGTTTTCACTGCAATGTAAGCCCAGGGTTAGTGGAAAGTGAGTCAGCAGACCCTGGGTTAGAGAACTGATTGTCAGTCCCACATCAGGAATTTTCTAAGCTGGTCCCAAAACCGGGACTCCAGCATCTACACTGCAGTGTGCAGACCTGAGTGCAATCAACCATATCCCAGCTCTCCTAGTGCCCTCCTGCCATATGGCTGCTCTAGCTCTTTGTTGTGCAGATTGGGAAAACCTGACTGTCCACTAAACTTGACTGTGCTAAGGACCAAGAAATCTAGCCGGTGGGAATGTGGGATACTTTTGGCTGACTCCCAGAGCCTAGGTCCAGTGGGGCTGCATCTACACTGCAAAGCTATAGGGCTTGAACCCTGGGTCCTGGACTCCCAGTTTGACTCAGGCTTGGACTCTTCACCCTTGCAGGGTCCTGGGACCCTGGGTTAGAATGATTTGGGTAAAGATGGAAGGGAGGTTAGGCTTGAGCCTAAGTTCAAACCTTGGGCTTATGCTGAAGTGTAAGTGCACCTAAGTGTTTTTGTGTGTGGACGTGACCTGAGTTATAACCAGGGATCCCAGTTTTCTGTGATAAAAAAACCCAAAATCCTGATTAAAAAAACATAAAAGTCCACTTTATTTTTTTTGCTACTTAAAGGAAACACTGAACTTTCCCTAGCAACAAAATATATAGGTGTCAGTTGAACACAATGTTTTATTGATATGTTTACAATTTTTAAGCTGACAGCCTGAGCACTGCTGCCTGGGGCTGACATCCCAAGCCCTGCCCATTCCCCTGATTATGTGAATTTTTGATTATCCAAGCTGGCCTCAGTCCTAATTAGATTGGATAATCGAGGTTCAATTGTATTTGATTTTATTTTCTCACAAAATGTCAAAACTAAAGATTCTCTCGAAGAACACAAATTCTGCATTTTTCTGTGGCAAATGGATTTCTAGGATCCCGGTTATAAATCAAATTAACTTTGTAGTGAAGGCAAATCCTTGGTGTAGACAGGAGCTTAACATGCAGTTATGCTCTGAAAAGGAAATTCACAAATGACATGATAAAATTCTGTTTACTGTCTGTTATTTCTGATCAAACTGGACTGGCTTCGTTTGAATATTTCTTTTCTAACCATCAGCTATG
Organism: Chelonoidis abingdonii; assembly: GCF_003597395.2. Lineage (NCBI taxonomy): Eukaryota > Metazoa > Chordata > Testudines > Testudinidae > Chelonoidis > Chelonoidis abingdonii. Next base: position 161,149,088 of record NC_133770.1, on the reverse strand, counting down.
TAGACTCACCAGGGATCTGAGGGTCAAGCTGAGTTCTTTCTGGCTCATTCCTCACCATCAATAGAGTCTGCATACCAAATTCTCCCCTCAGTTACACCTGTGCTGTCATATTGTCTTCAAAGGAGTTGCAAAGTTGTAATTTGGCAGCATTTAGCCCTGTCCTGGGAACTTCGTTAATGATGATACTTATGATAGCTGAACAATCCGGTTTCATTAGCTCTGCAGTGCTAACAGGTGTAAAATATAGCAAAGATTAATTCTCAATATACAGAGAGTAAATCTGCTGAGCAAGGTGCTATTTTCAGCTATTTTTCTGACCATAGCCACATTTAAAACCACGTTTACAGACAAAGACTAAAGATTATTTATCTGTTAGCCAGCCCTACAAACTCAATCTGGGATCTCAGAATCAAGCTAAATTCTCTCTTTCTTACATCACCATATGTCTGTCTCTAACTCCATAGACTCTGCATGACTAACAGGATTGAAAAATTGCTTAAGGCTGTAAAAATATTTTTAATTAAATGACCAACATACACGAGAGGAACTGTGGATGTGATCTGTCCCATAACACTGTTTTAGGAATCTTGTACAGAGCTTTTAGGAAATCTGACTTAAACACACACAGAGGAACTTTTTTAAAGCTCCAACTAAAGTTCTTTTTGTTTGGAGTTAAAGGTCCTTCTACAATGTTTACAAACCAAGCATCCCATCTTTGTGTGAATGCATGAGAACCCCAAAGTGAAACTATCTATTTTCATTGCCCAGGCTGAAGAGAACTAAAAAAGTAGAAGTGCATAAATGGATAAAAAAGATACAGTAGGTTTTTACTCTCCTTCCATTTTTAACACTCAAAGAAGTGGAAGAGTTAAGGGCATTTTAAGTAATATGACTTTTAATGTGACACAGTCCCCTTACCTTTAGGCAGATTTATAAATGCTTGGTTTTAAGATGCAGCCATTTATAGCATAGAACACAGATGATGCAGCGGTGTGACTGAAAGCACAGGTGGAGCGATTCTGTGTTGTGCAATTTAAGAGAGTAGTAAGATTGATAGAGAGAGTGAAATGAATTGATTACTTTAAAATCTAAGTGCAGCAATGGGTATTATTTACCACAATAACATGATGCATGAGTCAGAACTAAAAATACACTGATTAGGCTACCTGGACTATAAAGTACATATTCCTTTCTTTAAACAGCAGGGCAGTATAATCAGGACAATGACTCTGTTGAACTGGAACCTTCTATTCAATGTATCCATGCCCTGTTTGTCTTCAAGGTAGATCTGCTGACTTTATGAATACAGAAAAGTTTCTGCTGTTATTCTTGAAGAGCCAACATAGACACAGCAGAGAGAGCTGGAGTCTCTTACAACAAAGTTGTCAGCAAACATCTGATCCTAAAATCTTTATTATTTATGGTGACAGTAGGAGACAGAGAGAACACTGCTGGATTTTTCAACTCTCAACTTGAATTTGCGGTGCCAGCAGCTAGGAAAAAAATCAAACATTTGACTTGTAAACTGAGACCATTTGAGCAGGAATCGGTGAGCAAGAATAAATACAAAAACCAGCAAGGGTTTCTAAGTAAAACTTTATGCAGGAAATGGAGGTCAGAAGAATCTAATCAGAAATGCTGCACATTGATCTGTTACAAAGCAAGAAATCGAGTTTTGTAGCCAGACAAGTAACTTATATTTGGAAAATAATTCTGGATAGCGGAGTAATTAAAGCATGTATGCAAGTATACTGATGATGTGTACGTGACAAGGTTTGGTTTAAATGTCTTGATCAAATGATTTTTGGACATTATCTATCTTAGGCATTTTTAATGTTTATTGTAAATACCAATAATCTTAAAAAGAGAATAATCAGTTACTTTAATTTATTGCAAATAAAGCTTACAGTCATTTGAAACCATGAGTGTGAAGGGCTGCATTAGTGTTTCAAGTATCTGATTACAAAATCCATTTTCATTAATAACAGAAGAACAGACTCAAAGCAAAAGTGTACATTTATTTTATAATCATATTTGCAATAGGCAAGGAGGGTAGGCAAGGAGGAGGATTCAGTCAGAGAGAAGGGAGAGATGATTAAGAGGGGGGAAACCAGGCAGGTAGAGAAGGGTGTGTCTGGGTAAGCAATAAGATGTTAAGCAAGTACTATGCTACTTTGGAGAAAAATCAATCTCATTTTTGGGCAGGATGTCCTATGCATATATGCATGTTGCTGTACTCTGGTCCTTACTCATTCCATCCCCTCCCTTCTGTTTGCTACTGTCCCATCTAAAATTAGGCCCCAACCCACAAACATTTACACATGGTTAACATTACACATTAGTAGTGCCACTGAAGTCAGTGACTGGGGCCTCAGATAATAAGCTCTTTGGGGCTGGAAACATATCTATGCATGCATCTGTACAGCACAATAGTAGCCTGATCCTGCTTGGGGCTTCTTAGTAATTACAAATTCTTTGGGTCAGAGACCATATCTTCCAAATTGTTCTCTGAAGTATCCAACACATATTTACTTTAACACACAAACATTCATAAACAACAATACTTAACATTCCCAAGTTAAGACGAGGCATGCTGTCAAGCCTGTTATGAAGGCAGGAAGCCTTCCCATGAGGAAACTGGACAGCATTGCTAGAACACACAGGAGAGTATAAAACCCCATTCCCCAGTCTGCACTGTTACTTACTATTTTAATACTGACATTATGAGGTGCAAGTAATGTCTGTGTCACAAACATATTGAAATCCATTTGAGAGGCAAGATACAAACTAAAGTGAATTCGGCTAGTTCTGAACCCAACCTAAGTTTTATAAAACCTATTAATAGACTGTTTCAGGCATTTAAAAAAATTAGCAAAAAGGTTTTTTGATGTCAACCTTCCTCTGTTATGTTTATTACAGACACTGTTAAGCAAGTATATAAATAAATAAGAATTTGGAACCAGATCCAAAACCCTTTGAAGTCTATAGGTGCCTTTTTACTGACTCCCATATGCTTTGGTTCAGACCATTAAGCCCCTAAAACATGCTTCTCATCCACAGACCAAGAGCTGCTTCACAAAGGGGAGCCAAATATCAGCCCCATATCGTACAGGGGGGGAAATTAATGTGCAGAAGGGAAGCAACTCTCACACCTGAGCGGAGAACAGCAGAACTAGGAACTTAGCCCAAGCTGCTTGACTCTCAGACGAGGGCCCTTTCTACAGGAACCTGGTGCTGTAAGGGGGGGCGGAGAGTCCTGAGAGTGAAAGGGACTAAAAGAGAGTGAAACTAACCAGCCCACTTTCACTCTCCAAAGGGAGTAACAAACACCAGTGACGAGAAGTAAACAAGGGTCCACGTTTGCACGTTAACAAGCCTGCGTACACTGGGTCACACAGGTCAGTACGGGAGGTAGCTTCCCGCCCCGCCCCGTAATAAACTTGACACAACAGCACTTTGCTACAAGGGAGACAGGAGGATCGTGCGGAGCTAGGGGTGGGGAGGACACGAGAGGGATGCGAATATCAGGTCAGCAACGGATGCAAGAGCTGGAGGGGGGAGGAGGAGGCGGCCCAGGATACGGGATGGAGAGGAGGCAGAGCACGAGGAGTGGAGTGGGGGGCGGGAGGGCCCAGGGGAGCCCGGTGTGGGGGGAAGGGTCCAAGGCCCGGGCGAACC
>NC_133770.1:161042398-161143146 GCF_003597395.2 Chelonoidis abingdonii | reverse complement strand
TGATCACTCTCGTTAGAGTGTGTATGGTAACACCCATTGTTTCATGTTCTCTGTGTGTATATATATATCTTCCTACTGTATTTTCCACTGCATGCATCTGATGAAGTGGGCTGTAGTCCACGAAAGCTTCTGCTCAAATAAATTTGTTAGTCTCTAAGGTGCCACAAGTACTCCTGTTCTTCTTGCGGATACAGACTAACACGGCTGCTACTCTGATACCTGTCATAATGGAAATTAGGCGTCTAAATATTTTTCAGGATCTCTGCCATCAGGCATGATTTTCAGAGGCGCTGAGCTACTGTCCAGCTGTCGTCTATGGGAGCTGCAAGTTTTCAAGTCCTCTGAAAGTCAGGCTCCAAGTGGCTCAGATCAGGCATCAAAAAAAGGAGGTGCCCATATATAACAGAATAGTTGGAAAATGTTAATCAAAGTGACTTAAAGTGATTCCTGTGAGGGTGTCCCAGAACCCAAGACCCAAAGTCTACACAGTAATTTTTATCCCTGCAGCCTGAGCCCCATGAGCCCGAGTCGACTGACCTCGGTCAGGCGTGGCCACGCTGCGAATCTTTTATTCTACTGTAGCTGTACCCAGTAAGGTTATACGTCCTGCACTCTCTCATTAGGTCCTTATCTGGCCTCCATTGCTGTAGTACCTGAGTACCTCATAATCCTTAATGCATTTATCCTCTCACCACCCCCATGAAGTAGGGAAATGCTGTTATCCCCATTGTACAGATGGGGAACTGAGAGATGAAAAGCCAGTGTTTTCAAAAATATTTATGTGACTAAAGATGCAGACAGGAGCCGAGTGGGAGTTAGGCACCTAATCTTCTTAGGCTCTTTTGAAAATCCCATGAGACACTTAATGGCACCTTTAGGCACCTAAATACCTTTGAATATCTGGCTCTTAGTGACTTGGCCCAGGTCACACAGGAAGTCCATGCCAAAGCAGGGAATTGAATTTGAGTTTCCTGGGTGAATACCCTAACCACTGGATTATTGTCCCTCTGTTAGTCAGTTAATGGGGCTGGGAACAGATGCTAGATTTCCCACCTCTCAGGCAGGATCATACACTCTTATAAGTGAAGAATGGGGCATGCTGCTGCCTTCCAAAGAACTAGTGTGACATTTGGAGCCACCACTGCAGAAGGCTGGATTACAACACACTCAGCTTCACACCCCAGGACTTGCATACAAGCTCCCCACTCTGACTGCTGCTTCTGCCAGATTTACTCCTTTCTGCAGTCCTAGATACTTACCTCTTCCCCCACCCAATTTCATCATCCAGGCCAATTACAAGCTTCTCTTGGGAGTCCTGTCTCACTCCAGTTTGTGGCACAGGGTTTAAACTTCCCCGCAGTGTGGCCCCAGATCCCTATTTTGAAACAGGCACAGGAAGGGAGAGGCCACTGACCTGAGTGCCAGTCAAGATGGCAGCAGCCACAGCCTCTGTTCAGTTCCAAACGTGAACAGGGCGATTGTCAAGTGCAGCCAGGTGCCCTGCCATGCCAGTGGGATGTGAGGAAAAGGCTTTGAGTCAGTCACTTGTCTGCCAAGCACATGGGGAATTAGAACTTCATGTCAGGACCATGCAGGCTCCTGTCTGTATCCTCAGGGTGGGACAGGGCTGGAGAACAAAGGCTCCTGTGTTTTCTCAGGTGGCAAGAGGGACTGACAGCACAGGTAACATTTTGGATCAGTATAAAGAGAACCTTTGAGGAGAGTTGGACCTTTACTACTAACAGTCCCAAGTAAAATGGTGGTGCTGCGGGGTGATGACTATGGTCATTCTTACCAACTACACCTTTGCCTGGAGGAATATTTCCATGTCCCATGGCTAGGGAGAGACTTGGAGTTGTGAGTGGTGGAGAACCGAGATGCCTTTGGTCTAGGAGTAGATAAAAGGTCATCTCCAAAAGTAAGCCCAGCAGAGGGCACAGAAGGCCCTGGCATTTCAGAAGGTGATAGTAGAAGCTGGGGGCGGGGGGGGCGGGGGCGCTGGGTGGCAACACAAGGGGGTGAGTTTCTAGGCTTTTCACTTCACTCACATACTCCGAGGGCAGAAAAGAGACAGCTCTTGGATCGAATGGGCAATGAAGACTGAACTCCACTCCAGAGGAGGCCTCTCCAGAAATGGCACATTGGCAGCGGAGCTTGCCCCATTGTTCTTCATGCTGGACCTATAGGATCAGAGGAGAGTTCATTCTCTGCAATCCATACAGTCCATGGTCTCTCTGGTGAGGCTGCCAAGAAAGGGACCGTGCAATGGTGACACATCTGCCTTTTGGGAACTCAACTTGGACCCTACCAAATTTTCATGTGAGCTGCCAAAGTTCCTTTAGAAATTTTAGTTATTATTGACCTGGGCTGAGGAATCTGGCAGTGAAATGCTGCATGTTGCACATCCTCCCCCTGTCACTCCCCCCGAGCCATCCACTCCCCGGATGCTGCTCCTTTCCCAATTTAAAAGCCACAAGCGTCCAGGACAATGCCAAAGCGTTCCTAGCTAAGTGCCTTGCCTATTGCATAAGAGGCTCTCAGGCACTGTGGCTTCCATTTCATGTCTGCCTGTTTGGATTCCTGCTTGCGGAATGACTAACTTTAAGGACTAAAAAAAAAATAATGTTTTGATTACACTGCCTTTTTGCCAACTGGGAGCATTAGTCACAGCATTTTTTTATGTGTGGAGATACCAGGCTTAAAGCTCAGCAGAGCTCCTTTCTTTCTCCCCCTCCTCCTCCTTTCTGACTTATTAGCAGGATCCCAAGCATGATGAAGAATGGAGAGAGAGAGAACGTGCATGAACATCTTCAGGGAAAATTACTTTGCATTATTTTCTTCCCCCTCATCTCACCCCACCAAAGAGAGGAAACCACGAAAGCCTTTTTAAAGGTTTGGAGTCGGTCTTTGGACAAATGGTGCCAGATCCTCAGCTGGTATAAATCAGCACAGTTCAGGGGGCTTTGACAGAGTTATGCCAATATGCACCAGCTGAGGATCTAGCCCACAGTTTGACACCTATTCATCTCTCTGTATAAAGTGAGGGTGGGGGAAGGGTTCTGGATTAGCAACTGTCTGGTGATGGGCAGAAGAGGGGTGCCTCGCTTGGCTCGCTGCTCCCTTGGCATGCTCTGCCCCTGCCCCAGGAGGCCCCACCTTGAAAGGGAGACAGGGGTGTTCAATCTCCACCGTCAATTCCATCTTTGTGAAAACCAACAAAAGGAGGCAATTTTGCACTAGTTGCAGGGGTGATTTTGGTGAGGCCTGCCCCCTGGAACTAGACTGGCATGATTATTGTGTGTCTTATGGTTGCACCTATGAGCCCCATCATGCCAGGTGTTGTACACCCACAATGTGTGAGAGAGTCCATTCCCTGAAGCTCACATTCTGGGTAGGGAGTATTATTATCCCCACTTTATTGATGGGCAACTGAGAGAGCATAAGCATCAAACCCAAGGCCATACAGTCAGTGGCAGCGATAGGAACTGAATGTAGATCTCCTTAGTACCAGTCCAGTGCCTTAATCACAAGACCATCTTTCCTCTCTAAACTTGAGACCCACTGCATTCATTTCCCAGGGGCCACCAAACAGCAGTCAGATTGTAACAGCATTGAGCAGCATCGGCTAATGTTGGAGTTGAACTAGCAGTGTAGAGCTCTATATTCTCTTATTCATTTCTGGAGCCGTCAAGTTCCCCAATACGTCAGCAGTAGCCTCTACAAAACATGTTGATGACTTTGCACTTAGGAGCTGGCTAATGCTAGAGACCCACCAGTTTGTCTTAATAGAAGAATGCGTGCGGTGATTTCTCATCCCAGAACAGGCTTGGATCTGTGTCTGCCAGTAGGGGGAGTAATGCTGGAGCTGAATTTAAACACATCATCAGAGTGACTTCTACAGTACTTCTTCTGCCAGCTGCATAGGTTACATGCACCCTCTACATAGTTCCTCAGCTGAAACTGGCACCCACACTCTCCTGGTTTGTAGGAGACATGTCTGCCTTTTGAGCCAGAAGGGAAGCTTGTCTTTGGGCCAAAATGGTAGGAGCCATACTAAGCTGGTCTTGGAGGTAGACGCCCTTTGCAAATCTTGCACCATGCAAAGGGCTCCTGCTCTTGGCGCTCCTGGCATGGGATGTTAGGTATTTGGGTTCCTCCCAGGGGTTTTGTAATAACCCCACCTCTGACACATTGCACTCACAGACTTGACTGGCATCTCAAGGCACCACACAATAACAGAAGATAATTAAACTAATTACCAAGCTCATTGAAACCAATTAAAAAGGGATCCGGGAGAATATCAAGTCTTTTAACGGGCACCAGCTGAATGTTGCAAACCTGGGAGTACCTAAATGTCAGGATACAGATGACAAAGGCTCTAGCACCTGCTGAGTTAGAAGTGGGAGTAGGGGGTGACCATAGGAGTTGTGCTTCCAGGTGGGTCCCCCTGGTGAGTAATTTGCTGATTCTGTTCCCAGGGCATAATGGAAAAAAATCCAATTTATTATGGAAACAAATTACCTCATGACCCTTTCAGAACATGGAACTCCATTGGCTCGACAGCCTTACTGAGAGCCAGCTGCCTCCTTCCAGCCTCCCTGCTAACATTCTGGTGAACCTAAATACTGTCTTCATCCTGCAACTGTCATTCTTTATAGATCTTGAGCCCTTCTTCCTCCTCAGGACGAAGCAAATCTCATGATATGTGCAGTCCCCCTAGTGCAGAAGGTGACTAGACACGTTGTCCATTGGTAGGTACAACTCAGAGGCCACCTTATGGAGAAAAAGACACAGCCTGTGAATCTAGACACTCCAGAGGTGGGGTTCATAGGATCAGCATCCCCAGGACTTTTCTCCAGAATTATAAGATCCAGATTATTCCAACAGGGCTTCTGGGAAGAGGACCAGAGCTGAGGGAACTGGGCTTATTTAGTCTGCAGAAGAGTGAGGGAGGATTTGATAGCTGCTTTCAATTACCTGAAAGCAGCTGTTCTCAGTGGTGGCAGATGACAGAACAAGGAGCAATGGTCTCAAGTTGCAGTGAGGGAGGTCTTGGTTGGATATTAGGAAACACTATTTCACTAGCAGGGTGGTGAAGCACTGGAATGGGTTACCTAGGGAGGTGGTGGAATCTCCATCCTTAGAAGTTTTTAGGGCCTGGCTCGACAAAGCTCTAGCTGGAATGATTTAGTTGGGGTTGGTCCTGCTTGGAGCAGGGGGTTGAAATAGATGACCTCCTGAGGTCTCTTCCAACCTAATCTTCTATTATTCTATGATCCAGGATCTGTGAGTGAGGGCATTGGAAATCTTATCTGGGACACATCTGCACTTATAGTCTTGTTACTGGTGTTTAGGAGAACCTCTTCTATGTCCCATTATGAGAGATGGGGAGGGCTGGAGAGGGGAGAGGTCTTACCATACAGCATGGCAGAAGTTCAACCCAGGACAGTCTCTGCAGAGATCATCACCCCAGCAGGGAGAGTGCACCCACATCACCTTTTCTCCTGCTTTGGCTGGAAGTTGCCTATGTCACTTGTTTTGCTTGTGCAGACACAATAAAACGAGACAGCATGTGTTAAGGGAAAGCCAAAAAAGGCCTCAATTATCTGTGGGCTCTGATTATACCACTGGGAGGAAAACAGGCTGGAGAGGGCAGGAATCTCTCCTCTTGCTGCTAGAAATGAGCCTGAAATAGCAGAGCATCTCCTAAGCGAGCTTGAAGTTTCCGTGCACCAGTATTATCCTTATTATGGAATTTGTGTCCATGAAGTCATCTACCAAAAAAATTTCCCTCTGCTAACGTGACCTGGATGTGCTATGCCCAGGTGTGAAGGTGTCTAAATTGGCTCTGCTCTTCCAAACTGGTCAGCTGGAGACTGCTTGGCACAACCAACTGGCCTTGGGGATGTGTAGTCTCTTTATCTTATGCAACTCGCCTGAGTTTCTGCAGCAAAGCCCTAGATGGCAACGAGTGCAGTTTAGCAGGTGGAGGAGTCTGTTTCTTCTCTCATTCTTTCAGGAAGAGCAGATGGAATTTAATTTTTCGTGCAGCAGCAGTGAGCTGAGAATAGCAGCTCTTCAAATTGGCACCAAGGTGGTGGAAAGGCACAACAAGAAGCACCAAGAAATGCCCTCTACCAGCCGGGATGTTGGAATGCAGAACTGGGTCTTGAGATGCAGAATACGCACAACTGCACACTGGAATAAATTCAGAGCTGGTGTAAGCGGCTAAAACTCTGGTCTCTTGCCACATCCGAATCTGATCTGGGATTACTGATTTCATTCCATCCCGTGACTGGCCCTCTGCTATGACCAATTTGTCAGGGTCCAATCCTGCCAGGTGCTGAGCTCCCTCTGCTCCCAGTGACTCAGTCCAGTGCAGACGGAGTGCTTTAATACGGAAGGATAAAAAATTTAAGATCCTAGGGAAGGCCAACGCTGGGATCAGGGTAAATTGGTGGGATATTTCCTCTTCCATTTAGCCAGACAGAAATATGAGGGTTGGATGCAGCCGATCCCTCTGCTGGAGTGGAAGATCAAGATCTGGCGATGAGCCCTGTCTCTTGCTGTTGCCACAGGGGAAATTTAGGTCAGGCTGTAAACGCCCTTGCACTGCTGGAGCAGGGAGATCAGGTGTATGAACTGCTGAGTCAACACAGGGCCATGTGGCCCCAGAAGCAGTCACTTGTGCTGCTTGGAACTGGAAGTTCTGCAGCCCAAACTCTCATGTTTTTTTTCACAACAGCAACTTATTATTTGTATTACAATAGTGCCCAGAGGCCCACCTGAGATCAAAGTCCCACAGTGCGAGGGACTGTTCAAACGCAAAGCATAAGACAGCTTCTGCCTCAAAGAGCTCCCCGACGATACAGGGAAGACAGAGTGTGGGAGGAGAGGTATTATTATCCCCATTTTACTAAGGGAGAAGCTGAGGTTTTCAAAGGGATTTGGATGGCCAGTTCCCATTAAAATTAATGGAAACTGGCCTGTTCAAATCCCCTTAGGCAGCTTTGAAAATCTCAGCCAGTGAGATTAAGTGACTGGTCCAAGGTCACACAGAGAGTCTGTGGCCTTAAGCTGGGAACTGAACGGTGTTCTCCTGAATCCCAGTCCAGTGCATTAATTACAAGACTGTCTTTCAGCTGTGAGTTCTTTCAGATGTCAGACAAACAAATCCACAGCAAGGAGACAGGGTAGTGACTGCCGCCAGGTTTTGGCATAGCTTTTAGATCTGATAGCCTGTATTTAACTGTGTACGCTTAAGTGTCATTAACAAGTAAAACCTATTTCTGATAAAACTTCTTATTCTGAGAAATTACACAAAATGGAAGAATTCATTGAGTAAAAGGGGGAACAAATAAACCCACTGCCACATCTCTTCTCATAAGTACAAATCATCTGTATCCGCTCTTCTCCTGGGAATACACTGCTTTTCAAATCTATCGCAATTTTCCCTGCCTGACAGAAATCAGAAAAACTATTCTTAACATACAGGGGAAGGGAACGTCGCTGGAACCTGGCACGCGTCGCAGCCTAATGCAAGAGAGAAATTAAGAGAGAGAAATATCCCTAGACATTTCACTCCCCACAAACAAACTCAGAGAGAGTTTAAAATATCATGAGATCATTTAATTGCTTTTTCAATTTTTTTAAATAAGAGCTGGATCTCACTTGTGCCTTGAATGGAGAAAGAGTATTATGAACTGGAAGCAGCAGTTAGGAAAGTGAATTGGTGTTAAAATTAGAATCCCCCTGTTTTAGAACCCACGCCGGAAAAAAATGGAAACACGCAAGGTTTAGGGTTAGGGACTGTCTTGTGACTAGATGTGATTCAGAAGATCTGGCTTCAATTCCCTACTCTGACACAGACTTCCTGTGTGACCTTAGAGAAATCACTTAATCTCTCTGTTCCTAATCTGTAAAACTGAGATGATAATATTTCCTTGGTCAGTCTTATTCATACTGTAAGCTCTTCAGGGCAGGGACTGTCACTTAATATATATCTGTACGGTGCCTAGAACAAAGAGGAATCTGGTCTTGGATGAGCCCTCTACCTTCTGTCATAATACAAATAACATAATTCACAGCCATACATGTCTGTAGGACTGGGGTGCTGGTTCACTAATCTAGATGCTGATTCTGCACGCATTTAAGCATTTCGGCAACTCTACTCATGTAAGAAAAGTTGCACGTAATTATAAGTATTTGCAGGACTGGGGCCCCAAAAGAATGCAGTTGTAAAGCAAGGCACAAAGCAAGCCATGGCGCAGTGGCATCATTCCACAAAGCCAGCGACTTTGCAAATCAAAATAAGAAGGGGAAAAGCAAGTAGGAGGAAATTATAGTTTCTGAGTTATTTTCAGAAAGGAAACTGAAAAAAAAAAAGTCCCTAGTTTAAGTACAAAACATGGAAAATTGAGGAAAATAACTTCCAGCATGTTTTTTGGGGGGAGATCAGAGGAGATTTTCTTTGCTCTTTTTCTGGGACTTAAAAACAAAAAAAAAGACTTTTAAAACTGCAAAGGTGTGTGTGTGTGTGTGTGTGTGTGTGTGTGTGTGTTTTGAAGCCCTAAGCATTTTCAAGCCCCATTTGCCACAGCAAGTTTAGTCAATTCCATTCTCTTGGCACTCCTAGGAGTGGTTGTGTTTGAGGCAATCTGTGTGTACGTGAACCCTGGGGAAGTCTAGAGCTGCTGTTGTGGGTATGGGGATAAGGTGTGTGAAACGGAGAGAGGGGGGCATGCCTGTGGGGGGAAGAGGATTTGTGTGCATATAGGGGGGTGCTGTGCATGCAGGGTTGATGGTGCAGAGAGTGAGTGAACGTCGGGAGAACGTTGAGGAGAACATGCCCATGTGTGTGAGGAGTGGGGAATGGATTCTACAGTGGTGGGGAAAGTGTGTGTGTGATGGTTACATGGCGAGGGCACGTGTGTGACTCCAGTGTGTGATGGTGGGGTGGAAAGAGAGAGGTTGATTGACTGACCAGCTATGCCGCTACACCAGTGGTTCTCAGCCTATTTACTATTGTGGGCCGCATCCAATACTACCTATGTGGCCCTGAGGATGTCACATAGGCCACAGCTCTGTGCTGACTGGGCCACAAGCCGCCCGTGGGTTGCAGGTTGAGAACCATTGCACTACACGGTCCCTTATTGTCTTTCCTTCCCATTTGGTGTTGGTTTGAGCAGGTTATAAGCACCTGTGAGTTGGAGGGGTTAGGGAACTGCAATGGAGGGGACACCTAGGATTTGAGAGCCATGGAAAATGTGTCTGTGGGGAGGGAGGGTGGATGAATGAGGCAGCTGGCAGCAGGGAGAAGGGCAACACTGAGAGAGAATAGAAGGGAAGATTCAATGAGCCAGCAGCTTGGCCAGTTGAACTGTCTACAATTACGCAAAGGGCATAAACACCAAGAAGGAACAGGAGTGGTTTCATGTAGGATGATGGGTATAACTGAGAGCAAAGCTGTGTTAAGTCAAGGCAAACTCAGGAAGGATGATCAGAGAAATTCCCTAGCAGCAAGATCTGAGCCTGCACAATTGCTTCTCCGGGCACAGCTTCCCTGGGGAGCTTTGGGTACCGCAGTGCTCGAAGGGCTTAGCTGAGAGTGAGCAGCTGGAATGGAGAAAGAACGTGCAAGGAGGAGAAAAGCAGAGTGGCAGCTGCAGGACAAGTGGAGCAATTGAAAGTGGGAGAGGCGCCTATTGCTTGGGTCAGTATCAGTCCAGTGTACAGATCAAGGACCTGGAAGAAGAAAGGAGCAGGCCCAGATAGATGACAGCATTTACCTAAGGCACAAACCTGAGTGAGGAGACAAACACAAAGAAAGGGGATATGCAGTGCCGATGGGCCTGGAGAGATGTGGAACATGCCAGAGACAAGTGTAATTTAGCCAATGAGGAGAGAAATATAAGGTGTGTCAGGGAGCTGCTCCATTAATAGTCATGCTCTAAATCCCCCTGAGCAGCAGGAGAGTCTAGGCAAGAGGAGGAGAAAAAGAGGCATAAGCCCCTGAGAAAGAAAGATGTCGAGGCTAATGGAACCAGAAGCACTGGAGACTGCTGAAGTAAATACCACGTCAGAAATATTCAGTCGTTTTAATCTCTAATTACAACATGAGTGGATGAAGGGGACACAGGAGATATAATACATCTAGACTTGGGGAAATGATTTGATATGGTGCCTCGTGAATTCTTACTTGAGAAGCTAATTCAAATTGGCTTGGATGTGTGAGCGCTGTCACATGGTTCGAAAACTAGCCGGAGGATTGGCGACTAAGGGTAATGCTCCATGGCACTGTGCGATGGGGAGGTGTCCGGCACAGAGCTGCAGGGATCAGTGCTAGGGCTGGCTTTATTTATTAACAATCTGGATGTGCAGGTAAACAGCACGGTAATTACATTTGCAGATGATACTAAACTGGGAGGTGTTACAAACACCAGTGAGGACAAAGGATTAACATAAAAGGATCTAGGGAGGTTAGAAACACAGGCAGGAAATGAACATAGATTGATCTTGGGCAAATGCATCTAGGGAGAAGAGATCCCGAAGCACAGATATTCACTGCATAGGTGACATTTATAAAGCAGGAATGGCCAAAAAAATACAGCTAGAGGTGAGAGCAGATAGCAAATGAGCTGGGAGCTTGCAATAAGACATGGCAGCAAAGTAAAAAAAAAAAACAACCAACCAAACAAACAATGCCATTTTGGATTGCAGATGGAGATGCATTAGAGATCCCCAGGAGGCAGGGGATGAGGGAAGGGAGAGCTCTTCTTAAAGCATAAAAAGAGCCTCCACTTCTCTCCCTGGCTTGGGTGAACAGGGTTCCCCACAGCTCCCCCTCTCTTCCTTGGCTGGCCTGATGCAAGCTCCTTCTTTTGTTTCAATCCACTGCTCCTTCTCTGCCTGACACCTTCTGTTTTGGGCTCATTGGTAGAAGGAAATTATGAGCAAACTGGGCGGAGAGCAAAGAAGAGACGGAGAAGCAACTGAGCGGAGCGAGGGGACTGACATAGGAGGAAAACAATCGAGCCTGATCTTGTGAGGGGCCCTGAACTGCTTTTGGACTTCAGTGAGAATTTGGGGCATTCATCATCCTTCCGTAATCTGGCCTGACTGCTGAGCACCTCTGGCAAATTGGACCCTGAATATGAGCAACTTGGCCAGACAATGACCAGTGGTGAGACACCCAGACATTGGCAAGTGCCTGAAGGGAATAACCAACAAAGGAGAGGAATGTAGGATTGTCCAAGGTTTAATATCTAGGGGCAACAGGATGTTTAGGAGAGGAACACTTAGGTTGAATATTGGGAGCTGGGATGACTATTAGCTTTATGGAAAAGCCTCGTGAAAGATCGTGGAGAAGCCCACAGTTTAGGTTATTTAAAACTTGATTGGACCTAGCACCAACAAACACTGTGTGGAAGTTCCTGCATTGCCCCTCCGCTGCCCCGTCTCTGGCAGGGATGAAAGACAGCCTTGTGTCTAAGGCACTGAACTAAGGACTCAGGAGATCAGGATTCATTCCCAGCTCTCCCTCACGTGACCTTGGACAAATTGCTCCTCTTCTGTGTGCCTCCATTCCCCCTCCCCAACGTGGGAAAAAGGACACTTCCCCAATTCACAGGGGTGCACTGTGTGGATACATACCTGGGAGATGCTTTGGCACTATGGTGATAGGGATCGGATTTGTCACTAGCGGGCAAGAGTGATGACTGGGGGGAAGGGCAGGATAAACTCTGAAGCAAAAAGAAGGGAAAACACAACCAAAAAGATGGAACAAGAAGGCATTTGAACAGAGATGGAGTCGGCTGCAAGGGAAAGCCAAGCACGGATGGAATTTTAGCTGCTTCCTCTACACAGAGAGCTCTTGCTATAAGGAATAGACTTTCAGGGGCAGTAATAGGAATGACTCCTATAAATCATTTAAAGAAGGAGTTAGAGATGTGAGTCATCAGTCTCCTGTGGGCCTGTCCACCACCAGCAATTGATAGAACAGACTTTGCATGGAGCTTAACCCACACAACTGCTGATATTAACGAAACACAACAGCTCCCTTTTGGAGTCTCACCAGCCCATGGCCCCTACATGCATCAGCAATAGCAGGGCTCCCCTTCCAAGAGGGCACTGATTGGTTAGACTAGGAGACCTTTTAAAAGGCCCGGCAGATTTCGGGAGCAATTTCAAATGGCCCTTCTTTCAACTGTCTGCAAAGGAGGCGTGTACAAGGACTGAACATTATAAACTACCCAAACAGCTTCCACAGGCACGACTCCTGCTTCCTCTAGAAATGTTTGTGCTGAAATCTGGGGCAAGAAATTGTCACACAATGTAAGGAAAAATTGGTTCCACAGAAACTACTGACTTCAAGGAGAGAGGAATCCAAATACGGGACCAAATGTCAGCCAGACCCTCTTGAGAAGATGCAATGTTATGCCATATGGGGTGAGTGGAGACGGAGGAGAGTGGTCAAACAGCTTGAGCAGTTATGGGGAGTCAGGGTTCCTGGGTTCTATGCCCCAGCTGTAGGAAGGGAGCTGGGTTTAGGGATTACAGCAATGGGCTGGGAGCCAGGACTCCTGGGCTGTTGTCCTGAGCTCATTGTGACCTTGGGGACGTGGTTTCTGTTCCCTGTGCCTCAGTTGGGAAATGAAACCTACCTCGTAGGGGGCTGTTGGGCTTAATTAAATGTTTGTCAAGTCCTTTAAGAGCCTGGGCTGGGAGGTGCCAGACAAGAGTGAAGTGATGTTATTACTGCAAAGACTAAACATCAGCCAGTGAGCTTATTCATAAAATTAAAGGGCACTGTTAAAGAGAGAGAGGGAGAGAGACCAGATCTATTCCAGATAAACTGGTGTGTGACTGGCAACAGCACACGTATGCCAGCCAGTCCAGAAGGGGTCCGGAAAGCACTGTGCTCCCTGAGCAACCATCAGACTTCCTGCAAGATGCTGCACTCCCATTGACATTGGGAGAACACAGGGGGCTCAGCACCTTGCAGGTTCAGCCTGCAAATAATACCTACATCACGGGGGACAGCAGAAGTAAGCTGGCCTGCCTTATGTGAGGGCCCAATCCAGCTCTCACTGAAGTCAATGGGAGGTTTGTTGTGGACTTTGGTCAGGATTGGGCCTGAAGAACCACAGGTCCCTTGCTTAGAACAATAAACTTCTTGGCTAGAAATATCCAGCAGTCCCAGTCCCAAACAGCAGTTATACACTATGGGGATGTCCTCACTGCAGCGTTAACCGAGGCTGTTACTTGGGTGTTGTCCCTAACCCTCCTCCTATCCATACACAAAACTCTCTCTCCCGAGAATACTGGGTGCTTTCCACCCAGCCTAACTGGCCCGGCAGGGGGCTGGGTTAAAGCTTGGGTTCTGCTTTCACTTGGGCAGGTAACCTGCCCGCTTGGCAGTGAGGACACAGGTTAAATCCCTCAAGTGCCTTCCTACAATTCCACCCATGTGCCCAGAAGGACAGACCATTTATCCCAGAATTCATTGGGAAAAAGAGTGTTTCAGCTGACTGCAGCACAAAGAACCATGGGATGTGCCCCAGGAGAAGTCCTTGTGACACACATTGGGGAAGTACAGCTCCAGTGAGGACACAGGAACTCAGACTAAACCAGGTGCCCATCACCCAAGCTAACTCTGCAGCGCAGACATACCCGATGGGCCCTGCCCACTTGGACTCCTTCCACAACAAAAGGCAACCTCCCCACTCCTACTCCAGTTCCACTCTAAAAGGATTGTTTTGGTGGAAAACTCTTCTGAAACAACCATGAAGGATTCCCTGTTGTGGCAGAGGGACTCCAAGATGGTATCTTTAGCTACCACCACACCCTTCTCTCTTGTCAGGCCTTACATGAGGCATCCCGTGCCACAGACCCAAATTTACCTTGATCCCCAACAGACTTGTTCTGGTCTCACCATTTTTTAAGTGCAAACTGCTGACAGTGACAGAAATACAGACCAGAAGAAGAATGCTGTGGAGCTCAAAACCTTGTCTCTTTCACCCGCAGAAGTTGGTCCTATGAAAGATATTCCTCACCCACCTTGTCTCTCTCAGAAATACAAAGGACCGTTCATCGCAAACATTACAGACAAGATCCCCATAGCCGTCTGGGATTCCTGCTCTATTTGTGGCTGTTGTAGGCCTCCTTTCAGGGTCTGCGTCACACACTGGAAAGATCAGTGTCACCTCCTTGGGGACAAGGGAAGGTTATACATTTACAATGACTGTGCTGACAGCGGCGGGAGACGATTATCCTGTCACAATGCTCTGTTTCACTGACACTTGGTCATCACAAAGAGACCAGTTTATTTCACTTCTGGGCACAGGAGAAAATTCTTCCCCTAGCTTTGCAAATTCCCTGTTATTACTAGTGTCTCACTGTAGCTACCTGGATCTCAAGCTGAGAAAGGGGGGGGCCTCTAACCTCTAAGAGAAATCTCCAGATGAAACCCATCAATACCCAAGTGTGTTCTGAACTGTTCGAGCCGAAAGGGCCAAGTAATTACACACAGAAATAGGCAACAAGAGACTACCGTATTTTTATATAGCACCTTCCATCCCAAAACCATATCCTCAGAGAAAACACATCACCAGCCATTGCAAGGCAGCCGCCAGCCCTGGACAACGTGCCCACGGCAAACATCACAACAGTGTTGGGGGTGGTGGGGGGAACTGCTCACTAAAAACATCGGCACAAGCCCTTAGTCTTATGCCAGGAATCATGGGATCGCTAATGTCCAGGCACTGCAGATAGAATGTCAGCTCCCGTGGTCTCATGTCAGTGATCCACATGCACTAATCAGCACACAGAAATCAAACTTACCTCCAGGGGAAGGGGAAAAGTTGAGTGGACTCTGCTAGGATTTGAACCTGTGGTTCTGGAGAGTCTAGGTATTTCAAAGCTGATACTTAGAGCGCTAAACAAATCCCTTCCAGCTTGCAAGACTGGGCCAAATTTACCCCTGATTTCACATCACTGGAGTCACATCACAGATAATTTGCCCCATTGGGTCTACTGGAATGTAAAGACCATATAAGGAAAAAAAAATCAGTGAAATTACAGCAATTAAAACTGCATTGACTCGGCAGTAGCAGTTAATTACTTCAGGGCCTGCCCCCCGACAAAATCTGAAGTACATGAGATTTGCCAAAACTGCTTCAGCTACTTCCCCTTAGCCCCAGTAGCCTGCGTGAGTCTAGGTTCTTAATGCAGAAGAGAGTCAGAAGAGTATAGGGGGAGGGCAGGTTAGAGAGGAAGATGCATACCAAGCAGAGAAAAGAAACTCTTTCTTTGCTGGGTTTGTATGATTGAAGATGTAGTAACCCAAGAGAAAATTATTCCTTGGAGGAATATAATGTTAATGGGGGTCCAACTGCTCTAACTCTACCCAAACAGACCCACCCAGCCACCACGCGAGGGCTCGTTCTGGCCCTCGTTCAACAAGGTACTTAAGAACATGCCTGACTTCAAGCACGCATGTAGTCCCACTGAAGTCCAGGCTAGGCATGTGCTTCCTCACTGAATCATGGCCTACCGCCCTTACATGCCCTTTGTTCCTATGCAAGAAAAGAGAAGCAGGGGCTGAACAATAGGCCTTATGATCTGGAGGGGTGTGCATTTGTGGGTATGGCAAAAACCTGAGCAAGTGCCAGTCCTATTCCCAGCAGCTTCCTCAAGTGAGTAGTCACAGCTACTCCCACCTGCGAACAAGATGAACTATTGCTTAACAGAATACTCCTCTAGCTCTTCTCCAGTCCTTTGCGTCAAAGCACTTTCTAAATGGTAACGAATTAAGCTTCTCAATCCTCCAGGACTCACTGTGCACTTGAATTTGGGGTGTAAGGAGGAACATGTCCATTCAGACTATCTAAGTTTCTTATCATATTTAATCTCCCATTGGAAGCTTTTTCTTTCCTTCAGTTACTACAGCAGTTTCTAAAACCCTTGCATTATTTCTAGCCCATGTACTTCATCTCAGATGACCTACAGAATGGAACAGATCTCCTGTTTTCTATACCTGCAGTGATTTGGCTTGGGGAAGGAGGTAGAGTATTAACACCTCAGCTGAACCCACCAGACCCCTTTTCACCCTCCATTATCCAGCAGATACAACAGACCCTTGCAACTTACAATTAAGAGCATCTGTAAAACGGTGATGGCACCAGTCAATTACAAATTCAAGACTGGACAAGAGCCCTAAAGAAGATATTGTGCGGAACAGTCCACCCTCCAAATGACTGGATTAGGGGCTTGCTGCAAAGACTACTTCAGGGTAATGCTCCCATTGATGTCACTGGATTTTGGATCAGGCCCTTCAAATCTTAGCGGATTTCTTCCATTTCTAATTTCTATGATACATTGGGAAATGGAAATGGGAGGATTATGAGGAGCAATAAGACTTAATGTGGCCAGTCCTGGTTACCCTAAGTTCTGACTACTTAGCCCTGTAAACAGAATCTGAAGGAGATGGGATTGTTAAAAGGATGGGTTATTTTAAAAAAATCATATCAGAATCACTAGAAAATGTACAAACAGATTCCAGATATGATCTATAGAGATGCACAATGCCTAATATCCTGCACGTTTCAAGAAAGCCATTTTAACATTTTCTTTACATATTAGAGATTTTTCAGTATATATATATATATAATATATATATATATTTTCAGAATATATATATATATATATATATATATATACATATTTTTAAAGAAAGATAAAATAAAGATATTTACTACAGGATTTGATTGTCAGCAAACACAATATATTTACTGCATTAGCATTTGCTCACAGTGCAAATGGTACAACAATACATCAGTTCAATATTTCTGATTTTTTTCTTAAAAATGCTGTATGCATTAACTATCATATTTGCATTACAACATGACAAATGAGCAAATGAAATGTGTGTGAAAATTATCACCTTTTCACAATATCAAGCATAATTTTTTTAACCTTAGTATAAGGTACTATAAATCCAAGAAATAAAAACATCCACAAAATATATTACATCTGGTAGGTCTTTTTTTTTTCTCTAAGTACTCAACTTTATACAAAAGACTTTCAAAAATATCATTCCCTTAGGTTTGCATGGTTAAACCTGATTTTTTTTATGTGTGTTCCTTTCAGTTCACATAAACTAGACTGCATTTTCTCTCTTCTCCTTTATGTTGTATGGTTTTTGTTTTGTTTTGTTTTTTAGAAAAAAAAAATCACATGCAGACATCAAACCTGAATAGCACAACCTTTTGGCAACAAATATTTTTTTAAATAATTATTATTTTTGTTTAGTTTAGCTTAAATGTCTGAGCACAGTTTTATTAAAACAAAAGAAGAAAAAATCAGAGCAGTCATGCAGTGACATGCACATACCAGAAGGAGAAAGGAAAAAAATAATATAGAGGGATAACTGATTTCTCCTCCCTGTGTTTTTTGAAGTGACCAAATAAAATAAAAATGTCACATTATAAAAAGTATTCAGCAAAATACTATTTTCTGCATTTCTGTAAAGAATTTCCCTTCTGCTGAAAAAAAATGATCAATCAGTATCTTCCATCCCACTCTCCCTTACATTATATTGTCAACCCAGATTAAGCTAGGAGTACCTGGAAATTCATCACCCACTTCCCTTTTAGTTTCTTTTTAAAGATCTAAATAGCTAGTCCATTTAAATCCACCACAGAAAAGTGGTGCTTTGGAAAAAAAATAAAGGGCGAAAAGATGCATAAAGTGACTTTAAATCAGACATCCTGTAAACTCAATTACTTCCCCCCTTCCTCCCTCACCCCAACAGTATATTAGCCACAGGGGAAAAAGATTGAATAGGTAACAACAGTACATTCAGTCAGATCTTTGATGAAAGCTGCTAAGCAGCTCCACTTTCCCCCTCTTTCTTAGGGTTCAATTGAGCAAGTACATTCAGAGCTGCTTACAGAGGACAACTGGGAGGTGGATTTGGGTGTGATAAAAGAGGATTTTAGTTGAATACAAATTCCCCATCTTCCCTTTGGAGGAAAGTTTGGAGTAAAATTTTACTCCTCACAGTTATTTTCTCTTCTCCAAAAATAAAACATTAAAGCTGTAAATACTTATATACCTTTATATATGATTGGTACTGTACTAGAAAGCCAATAGTGACATTAACAAATACATACTGTATATATTTTTTATTATATTTTAATTCAGAACTGCTGTAGAGATGGTAACAAGAACAGAAATGGCAACAACCTCTTCTCCTCCAGATGAAAGGGAGAAAGACGTTTCTCCCCCTCTTCCCAAGGGTTTTTCTACTAAATGTGACATGAACTAAAACACCAAGTGGAGTGAAATGGTGAAATTTAAGGGGATTGCCTCTTTCTTTCTTCCTTCCAGAAGGGAGGATACTTTGAGTGGGAGAGGTGAGGAGGAAGGAGACAGAGGATGAACCTGTAAAGGAAATCGGTTTAAAAAATAAACCCATGGAGATAAATCTGGAGCAGCCAAGAGCTGATCCCAAGCCATATCCCTTCTCCAGCACATCAGAGGAGGTGCCTCGAAGACAAGTAGTGAAGAGACCAGGAAAACATAAAGGAAGCGGCTCCAAGAAGAGGGGGGCAGGAGACCAGAAGCAGCAGCAGCATCCTAGGCATTTCTGTAAGAAACATTTAGATCAGATGGAAGGCCACCCATTCCAATGATACCCAAGGTCCCCACTATGTCCAAGAGGTGTCTTGGTTCTCTCCATTGTCCAGAGTCCTTTGGGGGTGGTTTGACACCGAAGCAGCCCAGTTCAGCTCAGAGTCACATACACACACAGGGACGCACAGTCTCAACGGGCAGCAAGCACTGCGCTTTGGTGCTCCCCGCGCCACTTCCAATGAGTAGCGAGGGGGGGAGGAAGGAGGCGCGCATATTCAGAGCGGGGAGCTTCCCCGACACCGTCACCACCACCCTCGCTCGCACCGCATGCCTTTCCACAGCTGGCACATCACAGTCCTGCAACCCCTCACCCGCCCCCCACTACGCTCCGCTGGAAGAAGTGGGGGGCTCCCCTGCCCCTCCCGCAGCCGATTCGGATCAAGACGATCCGATTGAAAGCGAAGTCTCCACCCCGCTGAAGCGGGGACTGGAGGGGAGGTGCGCGCACTGCCAACTGTTCCTTGGTGAGGGATCCCCATGTTTGCGCTTTTGCTAAAGGCAGCAATTGGGAGGCACTGGGACCAGGGATCGGGGCGGGAGCCTCATGCACAGGTGGTGACCACCGGGGCCAAGGATACGGGCGGGGAGGAGGAGGAGGAAGAGGAGCCCTTATCGGCCTTCTTCTCCTTCTGCTTCAGGTGGATCTTGGCGTGTCTCTTGCGCTCGTCGCTGCGCGCAAACTTGCGCCCGCAGAACTCGCAGGCGAACGGCTTCTCGCCCGTGTGGGTGCGGATATGGGTGGTGAGGTGGTCGCTGCGGCTGAAGCTCCTCATGCAGATGCGGCACTGGAAGGGCTTGTGGCCCGTGTGGATCCTCAGGTGCCTCGTGAGCTCGTCGGATCTGGAGAAGCGCCGGTCGCAGCCCTCGGCCGGGCATGCGTGGGGTCGCTCGTGGAGCGGGGTTTTGCTGGGCCGGTTGGGGTACTTCCTGGGCCGGATGGGCTTGAGGGTGAGGGGCTGCTGCTGAAGGCTGCCGAAGCTGGGGTGGATCTGTTTGTCCTTGAAGGCTTTGATGGTCTCCAGCGGGGTGATGGGGGGAGGGTTGACCCGAATGGGATCCAAGCTCTGATAGGGTTTGTGTTCAGTGAGCGTGCCCATCTCGTTGGGATGGTGATAGAGGTTATAGTCTGGGATCATGGGGAAGAGGTTACTGTCCAAGGCTGGCTTGGCTGCTTGGTAATCCTGGGGGGAATAGGTGAGCCCTGGGTTGCTTTGGGGGTCGTGAAAGGACACTGGCTCCGGGTAGAGGTCACTGCAAGTGGAATAGGGGGGCAGCGCAGGGTACATCTGGTCCACTTCGCCCTGGTTCTGCACCATGCTGGCTGTAGAGGTCTGGGTGCTGGTGATGGCACTGGAGGAAGGGGGTACCCCCAGAATCCCAGCGCTCATGAGGCTGATAATATTATCCTGACACCAGTTGGACGGGGAATCGAAAGCAAATTTCCCCAGGTAGGTAACAGTCTTGTTGCCAGGGGTGGGCTGGAAAGAACCCGAATAGGACGACAGCTCTTGGTTGGTCTTTTCGTTAGCTAGTCCAATATCCATAACATTCTCTGCAAGAAGGAAAGAGAAGGGGGATGAGTAACGCCTCGTCAGAGAGTGGTGCAGGCAAAAATGTTGAGGCCCTAGATAAAACAGGAGGAGGGAAAACGGGACGGGGTCTAAGATCTGGGACACCCAGAGAGGTGGGATTGGGCGAGAAATACCCTGGTGAGGGAGTTTTACCTAGAACTGCGGCTCAATCCCAAACCACTGCCCAGGTAACAAGCAGGAAAATGAAACAGCAGCTTGGCAGAGATCTATATTATACACAGCTATGGGTACTTTCACCCATAGCCATGTGTATCCATACGTGGGTAGTGACACACACACAGCCACAGATGCACACACCTGTGCTCACACACACACTGATACACAAATACATACCCATAGGTATTCACACACGCAGTTATAGACAGCTGGGACAATTTACATATAGACTGCATATACATCTCCACGAAGACAGCTCTAGGGGTGACAACTACACACACACACATATACACACGGACTAGAGAAACACGCATTGTGTTGTCTTGTATGGCTACAGCCCAGTAAAGCTCTCAAGGTGGGTCAGGAGGAAGCAGGTACCTGAAGTTACAGGTAGGCTCAGCTGCCAAGAGCGAACTGGTCTCTCTACTGGTGTCCAGGTGCTTTGCCACCCCACAGGCAGAGCTGGGGACTCCAAGGGACCCGTGTCCGGCCACCAGCGCTTTACAAACTTGCCGTGTTTTCTGCCGTCCAGCCCAGTTATGGAAGATACAAGGGAGTTTTAGAGCGAGCAGCGCAGCTGTGGAGTAGCAATCCTGCAGCGGATTGAATTGGCAAAACACAAGAGCTACCGCGGTTCGGATCGGGGCAGAGGTGTGCACAGGGGACAGCAGAACCGGGTCGGCTCCCTGAGCCTGGATCGAGGTTCCAGAAACACCTCTCCCCTCCCTCCACCCTTCCCCAGCCAAGAAATCAAGTCGGAAGAAACCAGAGCAGCAGCTGGGGCAACTTCAGCAGCACCCAAATACTCGTGGCCCGGGAGAGGGGTGGGGTGCGGGGTGAGAGAGCGGAGCCATCGCTTCTCTGCCTTACAGGCTCACCTGTCTCCCCAAGGGTTTGCTCCATCTCCTCCTCCCCCGAAAGCTCCCTGTTCTCACCACTCCCGCTGCAGCCCCATGTTGGAAAATAGATTTCACACACCCACACCCTTATCGTTCTGACAACAATATTCATAAAAAATCTGTGCCAGATTATTTCTCCCCAGTGCCTAAGACAGCAATGGGCAGCAGACTCCGGACAAACCCCATGGAATAGATACACGGCACAGATATCGATATCTCTAGATAGATACACACACAGAGGGAGAGACACCTAACACACACACAGTCACACTGCATTTACACACGCACGTATAATATCCACACTCTCCCTCTCCAAGGGGAAGCATCCATGACTTTGAATAGCGCCCGGGTTGGCTGGAGATGGCCCCTTTAAGCCTGCACCTCAGGACCCGCTGCCCACCCTCCGACCCCCAGCGATTCTGC
This sequence comes from Chelonoidis abingdonii, assembly GCF_003597395.2. Lineage (NCBI taxonomy): Eukaryota > Metazoa > Chordata > Testudines > Testudinidae > Chelonoidis > Chelonoidis abingdonii. The sequence continues at coordinate 161,121,380 of NC_133770.1, read as the reverse complement.
AGCGGCACCATACCTGCCACCTCTCTGTCTGGCAGCTTCCACTCCCCACTACAGCCCCGAGAAGCGAAGGAAAACCCTGCAGCAGCGGAGACAGCGAACGCATAGAAACACATAAAGAAGGGGACGGATGGATGGGTGGGTGGGGGAAAGATTCCCAGCCCCACCGTCTCCTTTCCCTTCTAGGCTCCATCACACCCCACACACAACACGCGTCCTCCTCCTTTACCCCCACCCCTCTCCTCCCCATATATCCCTTCCCCTTACCTGCAGCCATCTGGTTGTAGTGAGCCACGGACTCGCTGCTGCTGGAGAAGATATTCAGAGAGTTGGGGATCTCCTCTGGGTACAGATTGTCAGGCAACTGGTTCATCAAAGTGTTCATGGTCCCCGGCAGCTTCTCCACGAGTTTGCCTGTCATAGCACTGGAGGAGAAGCAGGTTCAGCGTGGCTCTGAGCTCAGCTCCCAATGAAACGGCATCCGATCCGAGTGGCAAATCCGTGCAAGGGAAATCATGCAAGAGAAAAGTTGGGGTGGGGGAAGGGGGTTTTGAGGGGCGGTAGGCGGGGGAGTTGGGGGTGGTTTGCGGAGGCGGGGGAAAGGGATGGGGGTACAATCCTCAGTGGGTCCTTGGTGGCGTTTCCTCGAGTGGGAGGGGGTGATCTGGCTTGCAGATCTGGTTGTAGAAGCCGGCGGGAGTATTTGATCCCTCCTCCCTCCTTGTCTCTGTCGCTCTGTCTCTGTCCCCCTCTCTTGCGAGCAGGTTCACTCACTGCTGCCCAAATGTTCAGCCAGGGAAATCCACAGCCTATTTATGTGAGGCACTGGAAAGCTCCGTGACGTAGCTGCCCATATATGGACAGACAAAGCCCAGCCGAGAGCGATACGTCACAATGGAAGCTCCTCACAATGGAAAACTAGAAAGCAGGAAGCAGCGCCTCAGCCAATGCTGCTTTGCAACTGCGATGCAAAGCAAGGGACCCGGTGCACGATTTTGAAAGCACCTCGGTGCACTAAAAAAGTCTCTTTATCGGCTATATAGCTCTGAAAGCACATCTGGACTACAGGCTGCCCTGCCTAACCCGGGTAAAGATTTGACCGCGCTCCTGTGCACCGGATGCTCGCTATTATTATTTACCTCGGGCATGGCTGGAGAGGCACCTCTCTGCCTCTGTCAGCCAGAGTGGACTTTTAAAAAGAAACAGCGCTCGTCGTGACTTTGAGATGACTTCGCAATTACTTTTGAAAGACAAGATCTAGTCACCGAATTTACCCGTGCCCAGCCCTGGGTGGTCATCCAGGTCCCCTTTGTAACACAAACGAATCAGGGGCCTGCAGTGGTGCCATCGGATTGTGTCTTTAAAGCAAACCGTGTTTTAAACAGAGTCAGCGTAGTGGTAATTGACTAGTTGCTTGCTGTAACTTTACTAAGCTGTCAATGTACATCTGTAAAGCTAAACAGGAAATAACCACTGTGCATAACTTGAAACACCTTCCTCCCCAAAACAAACTCCTGCCTGCAAAGAAACACTTTCATTTGGGGAGCTATACCTATGGACTACTTAGTATTCACAATTTAGTATATGTGAACTCCATGCATTCCCCCTCCCCCCCCCCCACCAGATAGGTAGGTCTGGAGACAACGGTCCGAACCAGGATCTTCTCTTGAGGAACTAGAGGCTTAGTGTGTTGGGTTTTGTGCATACGCAACGCTGGGAAGCAAAACTGGCCACAGGAAAATGGTTTCATCTCCAAGGGAACCAAGAACGGTGAGCGATGGAGGTGCCATTGCACAGTGTCAGGCAGTGTTTTGTGGGCGTGAGGTGCTTAAGACCACTGGTTTAAAAGTGACGTGCATCCAATGAAGTGGGTATTCACCCAGGAAAGCTCATGCTCCAAAACCTCTGTTAGTCTATAAGGTGCCACAGGACTCTGCTGCTTTTACAGATCCAGACTAACCAGGGCTACCCCTCTAATACTTGGTTTAAAGGTGCTGAACTTGCAGAAGCCACGGCAGACTTGAGATTTCTTTTCAAGCTAATCATGGGAGAGGAAAATAAATGAATTTGCATCCAGTAGCCCCGGCACCTCTCTCCTTGGTATTATGCACATGAGCACTTCGCATAATTTAAAGCTGGTTACACTCGTTGGTCGCCTGTGATTTTTAACCTCCCCTCCCCCTTCAAAGTTTGGCACTTCCAAGGCGTCAGTAATTAGGTGGTTTCGTGCTAAGTGTGCCAACTGATGCTATCTTTAAATAAACCTCCGAGTTATATAGCAAATGTATGGAAAAATTCTATGTTGCAACAGCTCCACTTACCCAATTCCTGCAGGGCCAGCTTTGCAATGCGAGTGAAATCCATGTGTAGGAAATCTGAATCTGAGAAGATAGGGAGGAGGATTCAGCATGAGATTTCTGCATTTGCGGTTGAATCTCTAACTGCACACTTGAGGGGGGGCGGGGGCAGAGGGGTTGATTGTGCATCTTTAGATCCCTGATTTATTTTTCAGAGTGAGCCCTGAACTGCAAGCTTGGGGCGGGCCTGCATAATCAGAAATATGCCTCTTCTTTTAGTGGGAAGGCGTGGCCTTGAACTCCTTGGGGGAATTGGGTGGGAGTGAACATGTGCCATTATTTTCATTTTTGGGTGGGGGTCGGGTACATTTTATGCTTGGGGACAGCATGTTTGAAGAGGGAAGGGGAGGGCACATCAGGATGATCCCTGAACTCCTCCATTGAGAGGCAAGCCTGTCCCCATCCGATGGCTGTGTAACTAACACACAGTTATTATATTATTTATATTGCCATAGCGCCTAGGAGCCCTAGTCCTGGAGCAGGACCCCATTTTGCTGCTTGTTGTAGGAACACAGAACAAAAAGACAACACCCTGCCTCTCCGGGTGAAGTTACATTGCTGTTTGGGAGAGCTCTCAGCTGCAAATTTGGGGTGGGGGGGACATGCCCCATTAGGTGTGTACTACTGGGAAGGGGTGTAGTCCTGCCTCTGGGAGGGGGGGCGCTTCACTCTGCCCCATTAGGAGTTTACAGTGCCTAGAGGGGAACTGTGCCCATTGCTTGGAGGGGGGAAAGCTCTGCAGGGCCCTTACCCCAGGAGGTGTTTGCACCGGGAAAGGTAACCCTGACTTGCAGGGGTAGAGCAGGGCCCCGTAAGCTGCTGGCATTGGAGGGTGAAAGAGCTCCCAACCAGGCCTGGGAGGGGGACGTGGAGCCCAGCCCCCTTAGGTGCTTGCCCCCCCCCCCCCGGGGTAGGGGCCCTCTGCCCCCCTCCAGATCCAGCTCAGCCCGCGGGCCCGCTGCAGCGAGACAGGGAGGGGAGGGAGCCCCGGCGGCAGGAGGGGGATGCCCGGCCAGGCAGGCAGCCCAGGGGAAGCTCCATACAAGGCTCAGATCCGGCACCGCCCCCAGCTCCTTCTATGGCAGCAGGGTTCCGGTTCCCCGGCTACAAGTGGAAAGAGAGCGAGCGGAACTGGCAGCCTTTAAAGGAGCCGCCCAGGGGGGGAAGGGAGTTGCATCCTCCCGGCCTGGGGCCGCTCCCCCTGCAGGGACTCGGGGCTAGGCTCGCTCCCTAGCGTGCTGCCTCGGACAGATCCTGCCTGGGGCCAGTGGAAGGCTCAGCTGGCACCGGGCTGCATGCAGGGATGCAGCCAGCCTCTGGCAAGCCCTCTCCCACCCAGAGCAGAGTAGCTAGAGGGCAGCAGGGGTGTGTGTGTGTGTTCTGCATAACCTCCATGCTGAGTGGCAGAGCCCTGGCATCTGTAATGCCCACACTCAGCAAACAGGATCAGCGTGCTTATGGTCTCACCCTAAAAGACCAAATGGGGTGACGAGATGTCCCAGTTTTATAGGGATGGTCCCAATATTCGGGGCTTTGTTTTATATAGGAGCCTATTTCCCTGCCCTTACCTGTCCCAATTTTCACACTTGCTGTCTGGTCACCCTACTCAATTGATCTAGCTGGGGTGGAAGGTGGTGTTGATTCTGCTCATTGAACATCCCAAAGTATAAAATGCCAAGCCATGTACTACCCTGTTGTGTGCAGAATGGATGTTGCCAGCTTTTGAGAGTAGGGGCTAGGACACAGAGGGCATCCCTCTGGGAATGGTACCAAACACTCCCGCTTTCCACTGTCTTGGGGGCAGATGCTGCAGAATTTTAAGGGACTGATTCTTTCCTCCTTCCAGCTTTGTTCCCTGCACTGACTATGGCCTGATCCTGCAGTCCTTATGGCTCTGTATGGAACAGAGGGCTGAGCTCCCAATCTTTGAGTTCAAATAATAGAATATTAGGGTTGAAAAGGACCTCAGGAGGTCATCTAGTCCAACCCCCTGCTCAAAGCAGGACCAATCCCCAACTAAATCATCCCAGCTAGGGCTTTGTCAAGCTGGGCCTTAAAACCTCTAAGGAAGGAGATTCCACCACCTCCCTAGGTAACTCATTCCAATGCTCCTGCATCTATATTTTTGAGTTCTCCTGTATCTGAATTATTATACTGTGTATCTCAGTTGTTCAGTTGGGAGAAGGACTTTAAACTAGATTCTACTGTTAGTCACACTGGTGTAAATCTGGAGTAGCTCCATTGAAATCAAAGGGGTTGCTCCAGATTTATGCGGGTGTAAATTAAATCAGAGTCTGATCCCTTGACTATGATGTGGCTGGAAAGCCTTATGTACAAACCTATGACACTATAAACTACATAGTCCCTCCTTTGAATAGGAAATCACTAGTGGTGCAAGGAATACGTGGATATTTGGGAAAAAAAATAAGAGAAGGTTTAGAATCTTTTTCACCCTCTCACTAAACTCATACAGAGATAACTGGGATTTCCATTCCCACATTCTTCAAAGCAAAGAGTGTGATGTAGTGGGAATTTGCTTGTGTGATGGCTGCCATTTTAGTTGACCCACTGGGGGTTAAACAAGGCACCTCTGGAGCTAAAAGCTATAGCTAAAAAAACAGTGTCTGTGGCTAGGGACTGTAACAGACACACAGACTCTATGGCTCTGGCCCAGAGGGAGATAACATAATACCAGTGGGTTACACTTGCTTCTGCTAGATTTTGGCCTCCTCCAGACACAGCATTTTTTAACTCTGGTTCCTAAGGAGTCTTCTGATGGGCATATTTGGGGGCAGGGAGGGGGTGTCTGGAATGCATCAGGTTGCAGTATATGCCCTATCCTATATTATATAAAAATACTTCCCAGAAATGATGCTCTTGGATTCCTCAAAGAAGGCCTGATCTCTCACCCCTACTTCCAAGAACTGCTTAGCATCCACACAGGTGGGTCAGGATGTGCAGATCAGGACTCCCCCCTTGACTCTAGCGCCTGGGTTACCTCCTCTGCCAAACACAGAATAATAATAAATGACAATAAAAAGCTACTCCAGATTGTATAGTGGAGGGCTGAGTGTTTGCTTTATTGGCAGACATATGAGACTTTCATTCCTAATTATTGTGAAGGAGCAAGCAGGCACTGGCCCAGCTGTCCTCACCCTACGAGATGGTGAAAGGCAGGTTCCAGCCCTGCATCCATGTGAGTGCCAGGCAGCCCAGCCCCAGTCTTGGCATTGTTCCATGTGGTACTAACCAATGTGGTTACCTGCCTGGGGAGAGGATGAGTCTACAGTGGGTGGAGGGGCAATGGATCATCTAATGTGTGAACTCATTTTGCATTGCTTGTCACACCCCTTGCCTTGGAGTTCTCCATTACCAAGTTCTTGCAGAGAGAAAAAATATTTCCCACTAATAATCCAAACATATGGAAACTCTGGTTTGATTGATAAAGTCTGCCTTGCACTGTTCAAAGCCTACTGAGTCATTAGGGCTTGTTTACACATGAAAGTTGCAGCAGTTTAACCTAAGTTGTGTATTTAAACTGACTGGTATAAATCCCAGTGTGGACACACTTATTTTGGTGTAAGAGTGGTTTATTTTGGTTTAAGATAACTTGTAATAAATACTTTGAAGCTGAAATCAGAGTATCCACATGGGAGTTTACATTGGCTTAACTGAACTATTTGTGTTAAACTGATGCAGTTTTCCTGGGCTGAGAAGGCCCAAGTTTAAACAAGAGGAAAAGATACATGCAACCCCAGACTCCTGAACTGTTTTCAAATAGCACCTGGTTTGTCTAGCTGTCAGCTGTTCCTCTGCTTCTAGGCAGTTTGACATAGTAGGGATGTCTCAGTGCTGCAGTTGTGTGGGGGAGCAGCACGAGGGGAAATGAAAAATATTTTTTTTAGCTTCACATTTATTTGTTGACAACGTCTTTGTGTTTATTGACAAATATATGTGAAAATGGAGAGGCTTTAATTATGATTTTGTATTCTTAAACTAATCCGTGTATACATGAAACAACAGCCAAAAAAGGGTCACTGATTCTGATCCTTTGGGCAGGGATTGTCTCTTATTGTGTATTTGTACAATGCCTAGCAAAAAGAGACCCCAATGCTGATTGTAACCTCCAGGCAGTATTGTAATACAAATACATAATAATAATTTAATAACATTGATCCATTTCCTGGAACTCCCCCCAAACATTATTTTCTTCTGTGTTCAAAAAATTCTCTATGTTAACAAAGTCTGGAGAGAAAAACTGACATAATCTCAAACTCAGCATCTAATCCAGGCAGCATGTCAACCTCAAAAAACTTCTCTGATGTTGCATTGGTGCCAGGAAGTTTTGGTGCCCTAGACAAACTGGAAAAATAACCTCCTTTCCCAACCCTCCACTCTCTTACACAATCACTAGGCACTAGATATTTTACTACCCGTAATATTTTGTTGCCCTAGGAGACCCACCTGCTGCAGTATGGTTAAATAGAGATGAGGAATGAAGTGAGAGTCAGGACACCTGGGTTCTATTCGTGGCTCTGTCACTTGAAGGCCACGTGGCCTTGGGCAAGTCATTGCACCGGGTTGTACCTTGGGTTTCCTTCCCTGTTACACAGGGGTTAAGAAAATCATGTTACCATACTATCCAATCACTGCCTTATGTTTCATGTGTTTAACCTCACAACTTTTCTCTGAGGTAGGGAAGTGCTATTATCTCCATTGTATCGATGGGGAACTGAGGCACAGAAAAGTCTGTAGCAAAGCAGGGAACTGAGCCCCGGGCTTCTACAGCCCAGGCTGGTACCCTAATAACCGAACCATCTCTTTTTCACCCTTTTAAAGCAGTTTGTGATTCCCCGGATGAAAGGGTCTAGCACATAAGTACAAAATTCTGCATATCTGGGGACAGCCACCACCACCAAAAATGCAAACTTTGAATATTAATAACCCTGCAGTGCCTTTACCTTTGAGCTGTGTAGGCTCTAGATGTCAGCTGACATGTGAGTTCCCTAACTTTTTTTTGGTCTTGTGACCGTGGGCTCTGCTGCTGCCCAGCAATTTTAGCAGAAGTTAATCTGTGCAGGAAGGTGTGAGGGTGATTCATGTGCTGCTTGTTCTGCTGAAATTCATGCAGGTGCAGAGCAAGAGGAGAAAGAGAATGCTGCTGAGGGTATTCACAGAGCACAGCTGGGGGTTTTAAAAGGGGAACTAATTAGTTTGTCATCTAAGCAACAACTAAAAAGTACATATATAGAGAGAACAGCATGTCTGATTTTCTATACAGAGAAGCCACTGTGTAGACACACACAGATCGTCTTCTTGAATAGACAGAAATGGCTTCTACCAACAATGTCCCTGGAGACAGAAATAGAAGATTCCCCTAATGGCCCTCTATGCCCTCTTATTTCTCAGTGAATTTGGCTTCAAGTTTGCGGTGGTGAACTTCCCATAATGGCTCTGAGTTTTTGGGATGTTTCCAGCACATGGCTGTGCATTTCCATATTGTGAGGAGACGGGGACACCTGTACTGACAGGTTGCTGGGACCTCTGGCCCTGAATGCTGGGATACTAGGCCTCAGACTCCTGTATTCACAGAATGCTGAGACTTTTGGCCCTAAACTTCTGCATTGGTTCTGCACCTGTTCCATCAAGTCCTACACCTGGCCCTGAGAAAGCTGCTGAGACAGCTGACTCTGGGCCATGTTCGGCGGTGGCTGCTTTGGTAGTCACTCTATACAAACTTTTTTTCTCAAGCTGCCTTGAGAAGGGGAAAAAGAGAACAAAAGGGAACCTGAATTGAATCTTTGAGCCCTCAGAAACCACCAGGTGGGCATGGCCATAGAAGGTCTTTATTTTTCAGGGCCCCAAATTGTTCACTTTGCAAGCCATAAGATCACATCAGTGGGACAGAGCCCAGAGGAATCAGCTAGAGTCCATCATTTCATTTTTGAACTTCAGGAAAGCTTGTCTTGCCTGCCTGAACTGCTGCGGCAGGCTCTGTTTACAGTAGGGAGAAAGGCAGGAACTGAGAGCCACCAGAAAGGATTATAATGACATGGTGGTTGAGATGCCAGCTCATCCTGACAGCCACTGTTGATTTCTCTTTCTTGCTTTTCATTCTACACGAGGCTTTGAAGCAAATCTGTCACATTTCCAGCTGTCACCTATCCCTTCATTAAAAGGCACCTCTGCTGGATGCTCTTCGTGGGATAGTTAGACACCATAGAATTCTGGAGCAGCACCACCAATTCTCCAAGGCTCCCACTGTACAAGTGGAGAGGTGAACTGTGTTGGACTGTTGTCTTCTTCTGAAGCATCTGGGTCAGCAGGCACTGGGATTTCCAAACCAATGATGTACAGCACTGCAGCACACCTAATGTCCCTGTGACTCATTTCCTGACATCACCTTGGGTGATGGGTCAGAGGTAACACAGCTGTAGTTTGGGAGAGCTTGTTACTGACTAAAAGAAAATGCACTTTGCCATGTTCAGTCAGAAGCAACAAGGACAGGTCAACCTTTCGTGTGACAGGATGAGCTGGTGGCCACTGGGACCTGTTTCCGGGGCTGTCCAGATGTCTTGTTTAGTACAGCTGTTATGACCATAGCAATTGATTCTGCATGTAACCGTACGTGTAGCTTTGTAAGGCACCTAGATACCATGGTGATGGGCACAGCATGCTTTTATATATAACAATAATAACATAGAGATTTAGGGCTAAATTAATCCCAAGTGTAATTTCAACAGAGATATAGCATGAAAGAATTTATTCCTTACTATCTGTGGGCCAAATTCTGGCTTCAGGCTACAGGCTTGCTTGGAAAGCCGTAGCCAGGGGGGAAACCATGGTGTGCAACCACCCAAAGTTAACTCTCTCAAACCCTATGGAGCAGGTATTCTGCATGTCTTTTCTGAATCAAGACGTGGAGAGCATGATCCAGGCTGCACAGGGACCAGGAGTTGTTAACATAATCCTCTGTGGAAACTACATGCCCTCTGCTGCTTGGAGGACTTGTGCTCCTGATCCCATTAGGACCTCAGGTAGGCCAGAATATGAGTGCAAATGAACACTGCATGTCAGGACAAGAGGTAAAGCATGAGGCTGGTTATGGGACTGCTGGCCATCCCACTCCCCTAACTGTTCAGTCATTCCATGCCAGCAGGATGACTTTCCTGATGTGGCTTCTTGTTCCTGACTCAGCTGGGGTGTTTCTTCCCAGAAGAGGAGTCCCAGGATCCAGAAGACAGGCTGGTCCTTTGTCAAGCATCCAAGTGCAGGATCCCATCAGGAACGGACAGCTCCATTTAATTTAATCAATCATCGTTGGGCAGGGGGAGCTGAGGTCATGAGAGCGGAGCAGCGACCTGGCAGTGCTTGGGAGGCCAGGACCAGTTCAGTTTCAGTCCAGAGCTATGCAGGAAATGCTGCTGAGTGAAAGTTCTGTTGGCAGCTGGGAGGGATGATCCCTGAAGGTGGCAGCACTAGCAGCTGGCTGGCAGCAGCAACTGTATTAGCAAAGGTGAGAAAGAAGCCACTCAGACTGGTAAGAGTGTGCAGGCAGTGCAGGAGGGGGTTGGACATACGCACACTTCCCAAAACACATGGACACATACACAAGAACACACACTTCCCAAGACACAAGGATGCACCAGCACACATTTTCCATGGTGCACACATATACACAGACGGACACACATGCTTCCCAAACACACACACATGGACACACAGAGAGACACTTCCTTTGAGGCTTCCTTTGCTGCTCAGATGTTGGCGCTGCAGCAAGAGTTTTCCTAACTCTGCAGGGAACTTTCAACTCCCTCAATACTCAGAAGTAGCAGTCCATGGCAATGAGACCCTCCACTGGCCACCAAAACCTCCAGCTGCTCCCTGAGATCATCCTCCACAGAGAGCCCTGTCTCCTTCACTCCAATCAGGAAAAGGGGGCACCTGAATTTCAGAAAGCTGAGGATCACACTGATAAATTGCTGGGTGTCTGACAGCCACACTTCATTGATTTAAAATGGAGCAGGATCCAGCTGCCATCACCCTTAAGGTGTGGCTCACAGAGACTACAGGCCCCAGAATGTAATGCAGCAGGACATGGCACACAGAGATGTCAGATCTTTGAATAAAAAGCTTTACTTTCCCAACAAACCCAGAGCTGAGATTCTGGGTGACAACACCACTTCTCAGGCACAACTTCTTACCAGGAGAGTAAAGCTCCTCTGTGCAGGCGACAGAACTTTCTTGGGGGCTGATTCGAGATGAGGGAACAAACTCCGATAAGAACTGAGGAGCATAACAAATGTCGCCACTTTTTTTTTTTTAGTCACCTGCATGGAACTTGGAAGGATGAGCACAGGTTGCAGCAGGGAAGAGTTTGGAGGAGACACCCCAAGACAGCAGTCTATGTGCACATGGCTAGAAAACTTCATGAAGTGGCAGCATCTGTGCCAATAATTCTCTTAATAAAGAGGCAGTTTAGTTTTATAAGCATGGAGTTCTCTCATGCTAATAGCCAGCATGCAACATGGATCATGATAGCAGTGGTAGTCTAGCATATCCCACAGCAAGGCAGAGAGTATTATTAACAGGCAAACAAAGCAGTACCTAGAAACAAAGCGAACAGACAGCATGGAGGGTCTTAAATCACTGGGAGTGTTGGATTTCCAGACAAAAGACCCTGCACAAGCATGGAAGCAATGGAAATAAAATTTAGGCTGTGTACAGAGCTGACCATGGGGGACAAAGATGAGAAAAAGATGGAAAAGCTTTTTCACCATCTTGTTGGATAAAACAGGGGAGAAGTGAGTGAAACACTGTTGCCAGGCAGAATGCCTGTAACACTGCAATTGCTGAAAAAGGGATTTGATGAGTTCTGTGACACCAGACAGAATGAAAGAGAGACTATTTTTTACCTGAAACCAAGAAGCAGAAGAGTGAATAAATACTTACATTGCAGAGCTGAGAACTCTGGCATCCACATGTAACTTTGGAGACCTTAAAGATTCCCTAACCAGAGACAAGATCATTTGTGGGACACATGATCCCAGTTTACAGGAGAGATTGTTGAAAGAAACAGATCTACCTCTAGAGAAATGCTTCCAAATAGCTGAATTACCCTGGATCAAAACAATGACAGCCCTTAGCACATCCAGAGCAAGTACGCAGGCTCAAGCTAAAGGAATCCAGGAAGCAGGATAGAGACAGCCCGGCCAATACAATGCAACCATCACAGTCCAATATCTATTTTGTGGAAAGCAACACAAAAGGCAAAAATAACAATGCCCAGCTCACAGGGAACACGATAAGGTGTTTGGAAAACAGACCCACTTTATGTTCCAATGCCGCAGCTACCTCAGGAAGGGAAAAAGGAACTACATGCAGTGACTGAGGACACAGGGCCTTCCAGTGAAAAGGAGGAGAATTGCAATGTGGCTTAATCTACAGACTCCTAATGTCCATGCACTAGAGAAGGCTGCCAGCCATTCCACTGCCATATTTGCAAGTAAGCCATTAGATCAACAACTGATTTGATCATGGAGCCAGCTGCAATATATTCCAGAAACACTGATAGGCAGCAATATTAAACATAAAGGTGACCAAGTGCTGGTGATGTACAATAAAAACCAGTCTAAGGCCAGTGAGCAAATGCAGGCTGCTGATAAGAAACCCATGGAACAAGAGATCTTATCGCTTGAGTGCACAGTAGCTGACACACCACATATCACTACGGGCATCAGGGCAGTGCAAGCCATGTATCAGAGGGGTAGCTGTGTTAGTCTGTATCCACAAAAACAATGAGGAGTCTGGTGGCACCATAAAGACTAACAGATGTATTTGGGCATCAGCTTTTGCAGGTAAAAAACTGCATCTGAAGAAGTGGGTTTTTGACCCATGAAAGCTGATGCCCAAATAAATCTGTTAGTCTTTAAGGTGCTGCTGGACTCCTTGTTGTTTTTTTGCAAGCCATGGGTCTGATCATAATAAACACCAGAATATCCGCAATGTGAAAGTGGAGGGAGAACAGTCACCATAGAGCCTGACCAATATGCTAACAGAATTCAAGGAGATGGATATCTAGAGGGCAAGCTGCAGTTAGAAACATACCCCTCTGTGCAGCCCATGAGACTGCCGAAATGCAGAATTCCATTAGCTCTGTTGGAGCCACTGATGAAGGAACTGGCAAGCCTATACAAAAAAGGCATCATTACACTCATTGAAACTGGAATAGACAGGATCAGCAGCAAAGCAGTGTTAAGAAACCATGTCAGGTAAAAGGAAAGACTTTGCAACCTTTGTGGAACTTGGAGGGAGAAGAACAGGTTGCAGGAAGGAAGAATTTGGAGGCGGCACAAGGAAGTCAGTCTGTATGCACATGGTTTGAATGCTAGCTGTAGTTGCAGTAACTCTGTAAATACTTATAATAAAGAGCCAGTTTAGTTTTTCAAGCATGAAGCCCTTTCATGTAAGAATCTAGCACATGGTACATTAAACAACTGCTCCAAGCATAGGGCGCACTTCTTCAACCTGTCCTTGTCGAACATAAATGCATGGTGACATGCAAACAATCCCCTATCAAAACCTCCAGTGCACACACTATTCTCCCTCTGGGGAGAGGATGAGAGCGATCACGTGACAGATGTCAGTCATGTTGCTTAATGCACAGCTGGAAGCTGTTCAGATACGATGTTGATGATGGCAGTACAGAACCTATACTGAATAGGAGCCTTTGTCACTTGTCACACTCACTGAAAAAACTGTCTCAGTGATTCTGAAGCTACAGTTTATTCCGCTAATTGTCCTTGTAATACATTTTGTATCTCTTTAGCTGTTGAGTGAAATACCTTTTTCACCTAAACCAAAGTTCCCTTGACAAAACCACAGATAGAGACTTCCTCATTTTATTTCCCTCATTCAATGGACACAGCCAAAATTAGATTTTTTCTCACTGCCACAAGGAGCCAAACATAGCAGTTCTTAAATCAGCATGGAGGTGGTGGAAAGGCACAAGAATGACACACACTCACACGCCCATTTGCCCACCGCGGTGTAGAAATATGACTTAGTATATGGAATAAGCACAATTGGCCCAAGATTTACTGAGGGCATCCTGCCACCTCAAAAGAGTGGGAGCGCAATCTGGTTAAAGTGCAGGGTTGAGAGTCAGGATTCCTGGGTTCTATTCTTGCACGCCTCCCAGACTTGTTGCATCATGCAGGGCAAAGCAGCTATGCCAATGACTTCTGATTTTGAAGACCTCCTATTTGGAGACTCCTTGGACCTCTTTTTCAGGGGCTGTGTGTGTTCTGCCCGCTGCTAAGCCAGGCTCCTGTGTGTGTGTGTTGGGGGGGATGTCTCACAATGACCACCCAAAACCAGTGGTGTTGGAGCCTGTCTGCCCCTCAGCTTGCCTCACTTTGAAATGAAGATAATAATGCTGAGTCTGGTCTGCTGCATAGGAGGGTAGTGAAGTTTTCTGCATTAACATCTGGAAAGCACTTTGCAATCATCAATGGAAGGTGCTGCCTCAGGAGAAGGGACTATGGTTGGCCCACAGCTAGTTATAACAGAGGCATTGGAGCATGAACGCCAGCAGGGAGATTAGTGTTCAGCATTCTTCGATTCTGGTGGACTCTTCAATCCCTTGCTTCCTGATTTATTTATTTTGCGGGGAGGGCGTAAGCAGGAGATGGTGGTTTATCAGGGTTCAGACTGAAGCTTTCCATATCCTGCCACCAAGAAGGAACCCATGAACTCCCTTCTGTTCCTCTGCAGCCTCTTCCTCGCTTTCATCCCTTTGATGGATGTGACGGGATCCACATTAAGAGCCAGGAGCAGGTGGGAAGACTATAATTACAGCTTATGGATGAAGAGAGGAAGCGAGGCTGGTGGCCCCAGGATGTGGGACCTGGTTCCACTTAGAGCTGGGGAGATGTAGGCTGCCCCATTAAGCCTTCTGTTCAGGATGAGGTCCTGGCTCTGTAATTCTGGATGGTACTACTGTAGATTTTCTTCTGGTGAGAGAGCTGGAGTGCCATTTCAGTCCTACCCTGGGAAGCTTTTTGTGGCTTCTCATTAGGCTTCCTCTGGATCTGTGGATGGAGGAACCTTTCTTAGGTCCCAAAAGGGTCCTTCTTATTCAATCTGAATTGAAAAGACTACGAGAAAACCGATAAGACATAAGCAGAGAAAACAAGAATCAGTGGACCAGGGCTCCCAGCGTGTATCCCACGGAGTCTTAACATGCAGCCTGTGGCTGCCTCTTTCTTGTAACTCTGAGAGAGGGACAGAGCTGATCAATTGTAGGCTTTCATTACCAACAAAGTAGCAACAAGCAAATACTGTTCATTTGCAAAGGAAGATCCAGGCGCAACCAAATGCTGGAGTGTGTTTACATTTCAGTTAAGGATGTGTGTACTTATGTCCAAAGCAGGTAAAGCTTGGGCTTCCTAATGAGTTCCTGGTGGTCAGGTACCATGGTGATGGGCATGGCATAAGAACCTGAATAGAATAGAATGTGGTCCTCTCTGGCATCCTAAAAGGTGGGTACCTCTGGAGTACACAATAAATAACACAAAGCTTCAGTGATCTTTTCCTTCAGCTAAGTGGGAAAACAAAATCCTGATGCAATTAATCTCTAACAGCCCTCTGACAAAAATATCACAATCTGCATCCCAACCCATTACAGCCTCTCTAGGCTGTTGGAAATGAGTTATGTAGTTTGCATTTCTATCTGGGCCTCTCATCCCAGAGGACTCAACATTTCACAAACTATCATTAAAATCCAACCAGCTCTGGGGTGAACTGCCCACAGCATACTGCACAGTGCTTGGGGAAGAGGGAAACTTTGGCCAAGCACACGGGGCAAATCTTTATTCTTATAAGAAATGCCCTGGAATTTTTAGTGTCCACGCAGAACCTTGGGGTTCGAAAACCTTATCCAAGAGACTCATATGCAGGGAACTGCCTGGGACTCATAGTATCATGGGCTGAATGGACTCTGCCCAGGTTCAAAGCCACAGTTCTGGTGAATCTAGATATTTCATACCAATCCTATATCCTCCAGTAGAGCACGTGGACAGCATCTCTAGATATTGGACAGGGCAGGACACGGAAAGGCAGGGAATGGGGGACAATGGCCAACCTGAGGCTGGCTGGGAGATGGAGGGAACAGGATGAGACAGGTTCTTTAGCAAGAGGGTTAGGGTACATAGACCAGGGAGAGGAGACAGAATCTGAAGACAGCCATGGAGTAAGTTAAGGGCTGAGAAGCTGCGCCAGGTGAGGGAGATGATTAAAAAAGCTTTCCAGAGTTGTAGTCAGGTGATGCCTGTCTGTTGATGAGATTCCTGGGAGCACGGGGCCTCCTTCTGTAGGAACAGCTGGCCTAGCCAATTCCACTGTTGTCCCAAAGGCTACAGGGAAGCCCCGTCTATGCAGCGCTACAGATCTTGTCTTCTATCTGCATTCCTTTGAGGTGCATATGGAACACTGTTTAATTATTATTACTCCCACTACTAACATAGCGGTGCCTAGAGAGACCCCAGGGTCAGGATCCCATTGCACTCGGTGAAGCAGATGAGATTCCCTGCTCTGAAAAGCTTACAAGCTAAACAGACAAAGAGTTGGAGGGGAAACCGAGCCACGGAGTGATGAAGCGGCCCAAGGACACAGAACAGTGGCAGAGCCAGGAATAGACTGTAGGTTAGTGCTCTACCCATTACTAGACTATGCTGCCTCCAGCTCCAGAGCTGACACAGTGCTCAATGGTGAAGATGGTGTAACTGATTTTCCTGCTGATCCCAGTTCTAACTCAGATTCCCTTTTCCAGATCCCTCCCCTGGCTGTAATCAGCTGTGGATCCCAGGTCACTTGTGATGAATTGGAAGACTGTAACCCAGTTCCTCTTGGCCATCAGCAAGTCAGTACTTCCAGTTGCCAGACGATAGGTCTGCACCGTGGACCTACATGGGCCCACTGCAGACATGACTGTAAAAGCATGAGGGTGTTTGAAGGCCAAGTTTAGCTTCTGTCAACCTGGTATGCTGCAGATTACCGAGTGCTGCAGATTCTCACAGGTCTGGGGTTTTCTAGTGGGGGAAAGTGTATGTGTATTCTGTGAATTTGTGTGTGCAAGTGTCCCTGTGCATGGGTTTCTCTGTGTGTGCATCATTTGCTTCTGGGTCCATACATGTTTCTCTGTGTGGGTGCAGGCGCACCTGCCTAGTTCTCTGTATTTCAGTCTGGGAAATTCCTTTATTTACTGTGTGAGACGTGATTGCTTTTGTATCTCAGCCAGGATCTTTAACATTAAATACTTAAGTGCTTTAAAGACTTTGGCAAAGGAAAATCTTGGAAATACACTGAGAGAATACTTTTAGTATCAAGAAATCACCCTCAAAATATGAAGAGACTGAATCCGTCTATCTAGTTGTATATATTGCTGAATATGCATTGATGCAATCCACTATGGTAGCCGAGAACCTATCAAATTATGAGCTGTAATCAATAAATCATGTGCCAATATCAAGTCAGATCTCTACAGTGAGGATTCCAGACTGTTTGCAGGGCATTTGTGTGTTTCTCCAGTTGTGCTTTCCCACCTCGTGGGGCCAATTTAAGAGCACTGTTCTCAATTAATAAATGCAAGAAAATTAAATTGAATCTGGTTCTGCTGAAAGTAGGGAATGGAGCGAGGGAACCTCTTCCATCGGTGGCTTTACTCTGGTGAAATACAGAGAGCAGGAAGCAAATAAACAGTCCTATCAGTTGCACTTGGTGTCTAGATAAATAGTTTGGAAACTCAAAGTCAGTTCTGGCTTCTGCAGATCAGGATCATTTGCTCTTGGTTCATCCAGATTGGGGCAAAAGGACAAAAGTTTTTCAAAGGGGCAACCAGATGGATAAGCTGTTCTGTTCTCTCTGTACAGAGAGATACGCTTTCTGTTCTCTCAGGTCTGTAGAATGGGAACTCCTTTTCTGTTCTAAGGGCTACTGAAGGGCACGAGCCTCCCAAGTGGGCTGAGATGATTGCAGTTTTGTGATACTTTCATTATTCTACGTAGAACCTTGAATTGCTCCAAAGGCGCTTCTGTATTTCCCACCGACATTTTTTACTGTGAATTATTTCAATAAAAATTAAGCTTTTATTTTATTTTATTTTTTCAAAAAAGAAGCTCAAGAGATAATTTGCCCCTTTAACAGGACTGCCACAATGGTAATAACCTAATACACGGTATTATTCCAGTCACTCATTTCCCCAGTGCAGGCAACAGCAGCAGTGCGACTTCTTGAGTCACATTGTGACTCCATAGTTCAGCTTGTCGGACTGCCTCCAAGCTTGATTTTTACCTGAACCCCCTCTGTCATTCTCTTCCCACTTGCTCTAACACTGACCCTTGGGATTTCCCAAACTCCACCAGTGCTGCCATGAGAAATGGGAACCTTCAGTCCAACTCAAGCTTTTGGTGTTCTGATAAACTCGAGCCTTGGTCTGAACCACCCTGGACCAGTGTCACCCAGAGGATTCAGGGGGCCTGGGGCAAAGCAATTTTGGGGGCCCCTTCCATAAAAAAAATTGCAATATTATAGAATACTATATTCTCGTGGAGGCCCCTGCAGGGCCCAGGGCCTCGGGCAAATTGCCCCACTTGCACACACACACCCCGGGCAGCTCTGCCCTGGACTCAGAACCCCAAATCTGACCAAAGAAGTTTTCCAAGCCCCAAGTTTATATGACTATAATAGGAAAGGTTGTTGTGAGGTGCAGGCATGTGCTTGAGAATCAGAGAGTGCTGTGCTAATCTTTCCTTTGACACTGGCTGGCTTCGTGAACCTTGGGTAAGTTTCTTAAGACCAAATGGTCTACTACTTTTGGGTGCCTCCAATTTTGGAAGCCTAATGTGAGACACCTTGGGCCTGATTTTTGGAAAGTGTTGGGAACCCACAACTCGAGATGATGTCAGCTGGAGTTCCAATAACTAAGCACTTCTGAAATAAATCAGATGTCTCACCTTTAAAATCAAGGCACCCTAAATGGACAATGTTGTCCTTAGCTGCTCTGTGCCTCAGTTTCCCTAGTGGTAAACAGGGATAATGATACCGACCTACTTCTCAGGGGGTACAGAAAGGGTTACTTCAGTGAATATTTGATGAGTGCTTACAGATTCTCAGATGGGAGGTATTAAGAAGGGCCAGGTATTAATTTATTATTATGATCATATTGTTATGTGCTCAGGTCATCATCAACAGCTTGATCCTGGAAATCTTTCCTTATGTAAGTATTCCTGACTCACATGAGTAGCACTGCTGGCTTCAATGGGATTACTCATGTGAGCAAGAGTTTGCAAGATGGGGCACCGATGCTCTGTTCTTGCAGTGAGATCCATGTAGGCAGGCCCACGGAATGCCAGTGACCTCAATGGAGGGCAGGGATGGGCTCTGCAGAGATCTCACTGCACCTGCACGGAACTCCATTGACACCAGTGGATGCAGGGGACACTCTGCAATGATCTCACTGCATCTTCACTGATCAATGACTTCTCTGCTTCATTGACTTCAGTGGGTGCAGGCACTGGCTTGCAAAGATCTCATGGCAGGATCAGTGCCGGCATTGCTCTTTAAAGAATAGGCACGATCACGATCGCCCTCACCGCCCACGCCCAAAGCAAGTTCACACACTGCTGCACCTCACAAAGCCTTTCCTTCCTATGCCTGCGGCTCACAGTCCCTATACCCCCCACCCTCCAGGGGCAAACTGGGGACCCAGCTGCACCATTATCAAAGCCAGTAATGCACTTAAAAAGAACTTGCTCTCGTTTTTCATCAAGGGAAGGTACCTGAGGCTGCTCATCCTTGAGCCATTTGTTGAGATTTTCATTATGGTAATTATTTCAGTAATTGTTAAAAATAGGTAATTATTACTCTGCTGACTTAGGAATCACATTTAGCACAGACTTCCTCTGAACCATAGCCCAGTTTCAGAGAGAAACACCCCGCCACATGTGCTGTGGGGAGCTGCCCCTGGTTACCTTAAGTATATTAATTTTTTACAAGCTCACAATTTTTTTTAAAAAATCCAAACTGTTATATTTTTGGTGCATGATTTAGACTCTATGTAAGTCTCTCTTGGCAAGAGGCTGGATGGCTCAAGGAAGAAGTTGAAAGAGGCCTCAGCCCTCAGCAGTGACTGGATTACTCATCCGATAGATGTAGAACGCTGGAGGGTAATGAATGCTCCAAGCCAAGCAGATCAAGCACTGCACTGGGACTTAGGAGGCCTGGGTTCTCTTCCTGATTTCTTGGCCTGCTGGGTGACCTTGGTCAAGTCACAGCGTCACTCTGTGCCTCAGTTTTCCCATCTGTAAAATGGGGATAATGATACCGCCCTGCTTTGTAAAGCGTGTTGAGATTTGTGGATGAAAATCGCTATATAAAAGCTAGGTGTTTTTAAGCCACCTTTCTGTACCCTAATCCTGGGCCTGTGTGATTCAGAGCATCCTAAGGGCTTTTCTAAGTTACGATGGCTGTACTGGTTCCTTAGGGATTGCTCCTCCAGCCCAGGCTCAGGAAGAGCACAATGCACACTGTTTTGCCTTCTCCTTCCATGGATACGACCTCCCCATTCCACTGACATACCCCTGTGTGTGGGAAAGCAGATGGAATTGAGCCTTCATGCTGGCTCATGCCATTTTAAGATTGATTATTTTGTGTCAGTCCTTGGTTGATCTTTCAGGGCAGCTTTCTGGATGCTTTGCCTTGCTTTGAGGCAGATCAGGGTGTCAAAGTTAGATTCAGGACTCACAGTTTGTCAGACCACTCTGTTTTATTAGCACAGCACTCTGCTAATACACCCAGATAATGTGAGCCCCATGCAAGACACAAACTATCTTATTTATATAGATAAAAGGGTGAGCACTTAACAAGATAACAGAGGAAGCAGAATCTGATAAGTTTACCTGGGCTATAGGCATGCATATCTTATTTCCTTACTAACTATTACCGATCTTCTGTTAATGTTTCGCCATTAGCACCCTTGTTTATGGCTAATGTTTCTTTTCCTGGCACTTGTATTTCAACATTTCTTATTTCTGCTTAAAGGTACATACAACATTTCTTTAATCCATTCTTATTTTTACAATATAATTAATTCTACTTTCACAAGGGTCTGAGGGTGGATCCCAGACTCATGTTCACAGACCCTCTGAAATGAGTCATTGGGTCACAGTGGGGTTCCCGCACAGTACAGACCAGCCGCGATGGACCAGATGCGATTGTCACCAGCTGGAACTGGCTGGAACTGGCAGCGCTCAGCAGATCTGAAAAATCAGGCCCTGTGTGTCTTAAAGCTGGACAAAGAGGTGGAACTCCCAAAGTCAGTGATCGCCCATAAAAATGGTGGCCTAACCACGTGAAGGGAGATCGCTAATGGATAGCTGGGTTTGAAATAGACCTGCTGGTGACAGCAGTGCTTCTCCACTAGGGTCACTCCCCCTTCAACTTGCCACGGGAACAGCACTCGGCACTGACTCTGAAGGGCTTTGCTGCTGCCCCAGAGGGATGATGATAGAGGAAGGGTCAGACTTCGGGGAAAGTGCTGTTTGTTTTGTTATTTTTCCATTGTGAACTCTGAAGTAGTCAATTACCAGCAGCCAGCTGAGCCCCACCGTCAGGAGGTAAATGCTTGTAAATCCGGCATTGTAACCACTTCCTTGCCCCAGCGAAGGCAGGCGAGAGGAAAGTGGAGCTGGTTCTTCCTCTTTTCAAATCATCAACAAGGTCAGGTCTTCAGGTAGCTGTGTGTGGCGAGTTTGATTGACAAGTGTCTTATATTCCTGAGTCCCTGTATGGGTAGCTCTGCTGGATCTGCTAATAGCCACTCTGAACCTCTGACTCAGAGGCCAGATTAATTCCCTGTGGGACAACTGACTTAGTGGAGTTACATCTGGATTTCATTTGACCCAGAGAGGACACAGTTTCATGTGTATGCTGTACCTTTTGTGAAGCTGGCTTTGATACTAGCTATCCCATTCATTCTTCTGTCCTGGAGCCTGGGGCAGAACCTGGTGACATTTTTTGGTCAAATCTTTTTTCTTCCCCCAAAAAATTCAGATTCAGGGATGCTGAAGCATTTTGAGCATTTGTGTCAATTTTGCCAAATTATTCATTAAAACCAAAAGCTCTAAAACAGAAACTTTTTTTTGCCATTTTCTAAATGTTTCTTTTTAATTTGAAAGGACTTTCCTTCCCAAAATTTCCTTTAAATTTACTAAACAACTTTTTTCAATGGTAAAAAATGCCTAGAATTGAAAAGAAAAAATGTTTCATTTGACCTAAAAATGAGTCCCGGCCGCCAACCTTTTAATTCACCAAAAGTTTCAAAAAATGTGTTTGTTTTGATTTGACTGGAAATGAATCTTCTTTTTTTCCATTTTATTTTTTGGAATTGCTAGTGAACTCTACAGTCCATTAGTAGCCCAGCTGGATGTGGGCGTGGAGGGAAGCCTTCATAACTAAGGAGAGAACAATGTATGTAGGCAGCACATGTGTTCTTGGTAGCCGCAAATCTCTCTGTGCCTCAGTTTCTCAATCTATGGGGATGGCAATCATTCCCTGCCTCACAGGGCTGTTGCATGGTTTAAGTGCATTGAGATCCTCAGACAAAGGCACTATGACAGAGATGCAAAGCGCTGTTATTACTATTCACTTGATACTGTGCAAATTTGAGTCTCCAGGGATGACCATGGAGAGTTGCCGTTTGGTTTCCTCTGCATCTGTCTGTCCATTAATATCAACTATCTGCTGCATTAGGGTCTGACTCACCATTGCCCTGCACCTTGGTAGCCACTCATCATAGGACAGAGTGGATATAAAACTCCTTTTTTCCGATAGGGCAGCATTTTACACCAACCCTTCAAAGGGGTAAATGACTGCACAGAGCAATGGAGAAAAAAGGCCTTCGGCGTCCGAAAAGCGGATTGAGCCAAAACAATCCCTGGTGTAACTGCACCAGAGTTCATGGAAGTTGGCTCAACATCACTCTGAGCGACGGCACGGCATTGCTGGCACGGTTACAATGGCGGCTGCCTCCCTGTGCAGAGGGGGTTGGATGCTAGGGAATGATCCTCGTACATAAACAGTGCTAAACTGTACCGGCCTGCCTCATGCAAAACACCCCTTAAAATGAACAGGAGTATTTACCCTTGTGTGGACTGCAGTGTGTAGGTCCCCTTGGCTTCAGCCTAGCATACAAGTACGAGCTTCAATCCACCCCTATGCAGCACAGCTTAATGCAAAGCCTACGCTTAAAGTTAAACATGTGTTTAAGTGCTGTGCTGAGCAGAGATGGACAGCTGAGCTGGGGCCTTAGCCACACTCTGCTGTCCTGTAAGTGAGCTGCGTATAGAGAAAAGAACGCATCTCTGTCACTGGAGAGCGTGGCTGTGGTGGCAGAGTGCAGGTAGTAACTGATGGGTCAGGATTATACCCATTACAAATTGCTACCTACCTCCCTGAATGATTCAGGGTGCATGGGGCAAAGCAGGGGAGCAGACATAAAAAAAGGCGTCACCCGCTGCGGTGCTTGTACTCACCAGGAGGATTCCGAATCTTCGGCAGTGGGAGCGATGGGTCCTTCACTCACTCCACATCTTTGGTAGCACTGAAGGACCCGCCGCCAAAGTCCCACCGAAGACCAGGACAGCTGCCGGGTGAATCAAAATTACAAAGGCGCCTCTAGCCAGGGAAGGAATTCTCGGTCAGGGCTCGCAGGGCTCCTGCTGGGCCTGGGGCAAATTGCCCCACTTGCCCCCACTCTGGGCGGCCCTGCTGAATGATCATAACCCACCCCCAGCAAAGTGTTATAGTCTCATTATGATCACAGTGATCAGCAGGCTTCACACACAAGCCTTTGCATTGACTTTAGGGGGTTTTGAAGAACCAGTAACACATTTGCACCTCAGTTTCCTTGGGGCTATTTTCTCATTCCCCCTCCTTCTGCTCCCCAAGAGCAAAAACCACTGCAATGGAAATTCAAACTAACAAATACAAATACAATTTCCTCTGGATGCTAAAAATGACACACATACATGCACTGAAAAATTATATCAGTGACAATAACAAAGTGGGAATCTATTTCAGTGTCAGCCTGTTCCATTGCAGTATTTGCAATGGGCTTGTGGCTGCTACAGTCTAGCCACTTCCCCCGGGACGTGACGTATTTCCTTTCCGTCACGGACGGATTTAGAAACAAAACTTTCTACATTTAGGCAGAGAGAGAGAGACAGCTTCTCTTTTCTCTTGCTCTGATTGTGAGCGAATGGAAGGAGAGATAAGGGGGTGGAGCCAGTGCTGGGTGATTGTACGCTGCTTCCGTTTTTGTTTGTCTTTTGAATTATCAAGAAGTAACAAAACCCACAATTAATATTTTCCATGCAGCAAAGCTCTCGCAAACATCAAAGTGAGAGTTTGTGGTTATGGTCTGGTCAATGTTCCTACTAGTCAATATGTGTTTCTGTGCTATGACCCTCTGAGTCTCCCACCAGCAGGGTAAAGTCCTGGCTCACTGAAAACAATGGATGTTTTCAGTGAGGCCAGTTGTACCCATACAGGCAGAATTTTGCTCTTATATACAAGCCCCTTTCATTTGAGGATCTCAAAGCACTTTACTAGTATTAATGAATAAAATTTTGCAATCCCCTTGAAAATGTAGGGTAAATCTTATCCCCACTTTACAGGTGGGAAAACTGAGGCAAAGGGAGATTGAAGTCACAGATATGGCTAGTTTGGGGCCCCCATCTGCTATAGTGTGGGTCCTTTAACATGGTTATAAACACATTTGGTTCTCCAAGCCAAACCAGATTATACCATGGTTAGAGCAGGGCTATGTTGTAAGTGGGGGTACTCCTATACAGTTGTGTCTGTGCTGTACGTGAGACCAAAGTGACCTGTCCAAGAACTCACAGTTATATTTCTATGCATAATGTGTGTATCTGTTTATGTATGTACTGTAAATATGTTTATATATTTGTTGTGTCTACTGTACGTGTGTGTATGTACTGTGCACCTAATATGTACACTACCCAGTCTGTGTGTATGTACTGCACATGTGTATTTTGCCTGTGTGTCTATCTTTGTATGTTCTATATATGTCCAGATATGTATGCATCACATTTGTGTGTCTACATGTGTGGATGTACATGTGTTCTCTGTGTGTCTTTTTGTACATGTATGTATGTATGTGTACATTCCTGCTGGCTTTGAGAAGTAGAGATTGGGACTAGGCCTTGAATGCTGACTCTCCAGAAAGCATGGCTCAGATTCATTAGGAGCTTATCCCTGTGAGTGCAGCACCTCAAAAGAGTGTGATGAGACATAATGATGCAACCCCGACCCTGGGCATCTGCCCTCCCCCTCATCTGAAACTCATCTCAGACTGTGGAGGGGACACTTACTGAAATCCTCCAAGGAAAACTATTTTCTATAGAATCCCCACCCCTCCACCCCCAGCATTTACTCTTTAAAAAAATGATCCAAATTCTTCCTGAAAATAAAGTTTAAGCCAGAAAATCTCCTCTGCTTCCTAGTCATAACTTTTCTTTGCAGGCCTACAAACCACACCATTTCAACCAGCTCACCCTGGCTGTGGCTTGCCCTTGCCCTTTCTGCAGAGTTATCGAACTCATATAACCCCGATGAGCCAATGAATATCTGACCACATCAGCCCTCCACACTCTAACGTTTTCAGTGGCTGCTGTATATCAAGTTCCAGTTCCTCATCGCTAGTGTTGCCAGCTCAGAACCTTCAAAGTTCATGAGCCTGCCCTGCAAAAATCATAAGGTTGGCTTAAAAATCACGAGGTTTTAAAAGACAACCCGATAGTCCTTAACCTGCAGTTGACCTAAAATGGCCATGTCATGGTGAAAACTACAGCACCTTCTCTCCATTTGAATGTGACAATCGAGACAGTTATCGTAAGTAGTCACAATGAAAACCAAGCCCCCCCTTTTTTTTTTTAAATGCAGTGAAGACACAGCCAAAGATGCAGAGCCAGGTAACATCCCATCTCTTGATATGTCTACACAGCAATCCTGGGATGTGATTCACTGCTATCATTACCCGAGCTAGCTAGTTTAAAGACAGCTAGGGTATGTCTAATGAGCAGCCATCGCAACATGTGATAGGCCAGGTCTGCACTGTACTAATGCAGTGGTGCTGCTGTAAAATCACTCGTGAAGCTGTTCTATGCTGATGGCAGAGAGCTCTCCCGCTGACATCATTAACCCACTTCCAACCAGCAGCAGCAGCAGGAGAGTGTCTTCCACCAACATAGTGCTGTCCACACCCACGCTTCCTACCTCGCTCAGTGGGGTGGTTTTTTCCACACACCTGAGTGACATAAGTTACACCAACAAAAGTGCTAATGCAGACACAGCTATAGCTACTGACTCGGTTTTAGAGCACACCACTGACAGATGGGCCCTGATTCTCAGCTAAGGCCTCTCTAGCCGTGTAAAGAGTGCTTCAAATCAGCATCAAGGTAATTTACACTCACTTGATGGCCTCTTTGCACTGCCAGAGTGGTGTAAAGTGGCCTTAGTAGGAAATGAGACTCAGGAAAATTGCTCTGAAAGGTGGTTTGCATATAACTTTTCTTCTCTTCGTCTAAAATTAAAAACAAAAAAGGACAGTGATAATTTCCTAAAAAGATAAACATCCGATTTTTTTCTCTCCCTTTCCACCCAGAATAAACCGGCTAGCCACAAGGAATTAAAGGCAGAGAGGAGAAGATGACTACAGCTTGAATACAGGATGTCAACAAAGTATGACCTTTCATTTATATCGGTCCCTCTGCATTAATCTCACAGACCAATTACACCCTCTACTAAGGGTAAATTTAAAAAAGAAGTGATGGCGAACTCCAACTTTAGCTGACTTCCATGACATGTCAAACTGTCATTTCCTTTCGCTGCTAATTTTAACCTAGATCACAAGCAGTGTAGTGCCGTCTGTATTTTTTTTCCCTGGGCTGTGGTGTGCTACAACCCCAACTTCCTTTTTTTCCTTTCCTCTTTCCCTCTGAGTCCTCCAGTTTCATTGAGGGGAGAAGCTGACATGTTCTGACTCTGCCCCACCTCAGAAATGGAACCATTACAAACACACAGAAGACCTATAAATATAACGGGGAGCTTTAAAAATGACACGTAAGTCTCAGGTGTAAAGACCTGTTCTTCATTCAGGTGCTATGGCTCCCTTCACGGACATTTCTCCTTCTGCCACAAGCAAATTGTTTCCTTATAAAGGAGCATGTAATGTAAGCTGGTGTAAATGGGCTTACTGGGCTGGATGCAGGCCTGACCCAGTGGAGTCTCTGGCCTTTGTTATGAGGAAGGTCAGATTAGAAGATCTTAATGGTCTCCTCTGGCCTTACCATCCAGGAAGCTGTGAAAAGTGGGCTGGCCAATGAATGGCGCAGGTGAGAGAATATTTTGCATTTTCACATGGGCTAAAAGTTTCAAAAGCACCTAAGTAATGTAGGTGCCTAAATTATGCTGAAAGTCAAGAGGATTTAGGCTCCTAGCTCACTTAAGCACTGTTGAACTATCTTGGAGGGGTATGTACTCGGGGTGGCCTAGACCCTCCTGCTGCTTGCAACCTGTATGCTCCATTTTTAGTGCATTAGCTTAATCAGAGCTAATGCGTGGATGTCTCCGGGAGCTGAAATGCGACCTCCAGCTCGAAGTGTAGACATACCCTTACTCCTGCACTCTGATCAATACCAACGCCCCATTGCAGGGCTAGGAAAAGAATCTCTGGGTATGTCTACACTTCAAGAAAAGACCTGTGGCATAGCGGTGGCTGGCTGGGGTCAGCTGACTTGGGCTTGCCAGCCAGGGGCCAGGTGCCTGTGTCCACCAAATTCAGGGCCTGGGAGCCCGGCTCCACCAATGTTCGGGGTCGGGTCGCTTTCCCAGCCCCTCCTACTGCTCTGCATACCTCCCCCAGAGCGTCCCCCAGCCTTCCTACCGCCCCCATGTACCTCCCCAGGGGCATCCTCCCGGCCCTGCCTACCGCCCCCTGTGGAGGGAGGAGGTGCACATGTGATGGCAGTCCCCCACCCCAGCACACACCACAGGGGAGGCGAGGGGGCTTCCTGGACCTGAGAGGGGGCCGGCCCCCAGGAACACATGCAGTGACAGTACCAGGTGAGTTTGCTGCTGGCAAGGAGGGCTGGGGGGACTGTGGAGTCCTCCTTTCTGGCCCCAGCCCCAGGGCAGCCTGCCTGTACCCCAAACTCCTCATCCCCAGCCCCGTCCCACAGGCCGCACCCCCAGCCAGAGGCCTCACCCCCCGCACCCCAACCCTCTGCCCCACCCTGAGTCCCCTCCTGCACCATGAACCCCTCATCCCTGTCCCCACCCCACAGTCCTCATGCCAGCACCCCAACCCTCTGCCCCAACCCTGAGCCCTTCCCACAGCCCAAACCCCTCATACCCAACCAGACCCCTCACCCCCCTACATCCCAACCCTCTACCCCAGCCCTAAATACCTCCCATACCCTAAACCCTTTGGCCCAACCCCATTAATTTTGTTAAGTGCACTAATATGCAGGTGTGTTGGAGGGGGGAGGGACTTGGACCCATTCTGGGCACCACCAAAAATTATACAAACCTGTTGCCCCCATTGCCAGGCTTAGGCTGCGAGGCTATGAAATAGCACCACAGACATTTGGGCTTGGGGTGGAGCCCAGGTTCTGAAACTCCATGGGGGTGTTGGGTCTCGGAATCCGGGGTCCAGCCTGAGCCCGAATGTCTACAATGCAATCCATAGACCCTTAGCCCAAGTCATAGACTCAGAAGGGACCACAAGGGTCATCTAGTCTAATCCCCTGCAGTTGGCTCCGAGACTCTGCTGCCATCTTTTTATTGCAATGTAGATGTACCCTCTGAGTCCTGACTGACTCCCAGGCCCCTACTCTAACCACTCCCTGCCAGGGCCAGGAATAGAACCCCAGCCTATGCTCGAGATGACACTTCCAGGAGGAATGCAGGTGCCTGGCCCTCGGCTTTAATCACTGCCCCACAAACCCTTCATGAACTGTCCCCCATCACATTTTTCCTGAGTGTTGATGGGCCCAGACAGCACTGGGGAGAGACTGAGGAAACACGATGGGTGAAGGAGAGCTCCAGGCAGGGCTTGTCAGACTCTGCTGATGGGTCGCAAGTGTGATGCCCATCCTAGAGCCTTGTCTGAAGGAAGCGGCATTGCAATGGGGCACATCCATATGCGGCACAGGCTGCAGGCCAGGGCTGGGAATTAGGGTGATTCAGCCAACATATTCAGTAGATAAACAGAGATATTTCCTGCTGAAGGGAAAATCCCATTCAGGTTTTATTTTCCATGTTGTTAGTGAAAGTCAGGCAGGCTGCCGGTGCAGAGCTATGGATGGGCAGGCATAGGAAGTGAAGGGAACAGAACCAGTGGAGAATGACTCTTGCTTGCCCTTGTTCTTTCTTAGGGAGGAGAGGCTGGGAACTGTGTAATGTTGCACTCTATATGTTTTATAAAAATATGCTTATGAGTGTGAATATGATGTAACTGGAATGTGCTCTTGTAAGATATTATAACCTACTGAATATATTCTTCTTATTTGTATGTATGTATCATTCTTGTATCTGAAGCTAGAAATATGAAGTATAACTCTGAGATCCTATTGTAACTGTGCAAAGTGTGGGCCATTAATGTGGCTTAGGATCTTGATGGCTTTCATTGACTAGGACAATTGGTTGTAAATGGCTCTGTTTACTTGCACTCCTTCCTGTGTACGGGTGGGCCAGGCCAGAAAGAATGGAGGCTGGGGTCTCACAGGACATGTGATCATGTCACCCGATACTGGAATCCATCTTAAATCTGGTACTTTTCCATTTAGAAGGCGTGGTGGGGACCCAGAGAGACAAAAGCCTTGTGCCAAAGCTATAAAAGGGGGTGGAACAGAACAAAAGGGGCTGGCAGTCATGAGAAAACGTCTAGTTTCTACCTAAGATGTTTGCTGGAACTAACAAGGTTGGGTTCTGGAGTCCCAAACTGGCAGGGAAAATGGGCTCAGAGGTAATCTCAGCCCGTCAGGTGACAGTCCCAAGGGGGTTTCTGTGACCGAACCCGTCACACTGTGCTGTCTTTGCACTGGCCCCCTCAGCTCTAAGACACGTTCATAGAGCCAAGTGTGGCAGCACTGAACAGAGCAGAGTCAGGATGTTGGCACGAGAGCTTTGGAAAAGACCAGGAGCTTGGCCAGGATAATCTAGCGGCTAAAGCATGGGATTGGGAGTTAGCAGACCTGGGGTGAAGTCCTAGACCTGTTGAAATCAATGGGAGTTTTGCCATTAATTCCCATGGGGCCAGAATTCCTCTCTGGGTTCTATTTCAAGCTCTCCCCTTTCCTTGTTGTGCCACCTTGGGCAAGGCACTTTCCCCCTTCTGTGCCTCAGTTTCCCCATCTATAAAGTGGCTGGGTAGGGGATAACAGACTCTCACATGGCAAGGATCTTGTGAGGCCCAGTTGTTAATGACTGTAAAGCATGTTGTGATCCTGTGACCAAAGGTGCCAGAGTAAGGTGTGATCAACTCATAATACATTTCTAAATTATTACTACAAAGAGCTTGTGGTGCAAAGATTGCCAAAGAGATGTTGCAAGGGAAGGGACCCAGGAGAGAGGGAAATCTGGGCCTTAAATAAAGGGAAGTCTCACATGAAAGACTAATTAATTAAAGGGATGATTAAAGAGGAAGTGGGCTAAGTGGCCAGTGGGTGCAGCCATTCTGATTTATTGCTTTAATTTCAGTTTTCTTTGTAAAGAAAGCCTAGCGCTGGTCCAGACGAAGAGGCACGGAGAGCAAAGTCACGTGCAGGGTGCAGTACAGAGGGTACGTCTGTGCTCCTAGCACAGGGTGTGATGCAGGGATGTAGACATACCTGAGCTAGCTTTCATCTAGCTAGCTTGGGTCCTGAAGCTGGGAAGCCGCAGCAGTGTGGATTCCAGCACAGTTGTACAGGCCCACTTGGAACCCTGGTAATTACTTGCAGGGCTAGCCGGCACTGAAGCACACGCTCCAGCGGCTTCAGGGCTCTGGCACCTGAGCTAGCCAGATGAAAGCTAGCTGGGTGGATCTGCAATTGCCCCCTGTGATAGCAGTGTACACATACCCTGAGTGTGGCAGGCAAGTGTTCCCCTTGCTGCCCCACCAAGGCGCTTTAAACCTGACAAGCAGAACATCAGAAGTTGAGTCTTTATGAGGCCAGGAGGAAGGGAGGCAAATGTGATTGTGTTATGTGTTTTACAGCCGTGTCTTGAGGCCCCAGCTGAGATCGGGGCCCCCTCATGCTGGGCCCTGTGCTGATGTACAGCAAAAGACATCTCCCGCCTAAAAGAGCTCTCAGTCTCAGGGTTGTGCACATCTGTCCTGCTAGGTGCCAGTTGACAGAGTTCTTACGTGGCAGCACTCCTGCTGTGCACTACTGACTGCAGGAACACTGTCGCGACAGATAACCTCCACTCCAGCTGCAGCTGGAGACCATGTGGCAGATGTTTTTCTCATGCCAGCGCTGCCCCAGGTGAACGGCTCTGAGTTCGGTTTGGCGTGGGTGCACAACTTACCTGCTCTGGCTCTCTGCCCTAGACACAACTCTTAATAATTTCACAACTTCAGCTGAAGAGTGAAACTATGCCTGAGAGGAAAGAAAACACGTCTTGTGGCTTTCCTGGGACCAAAAAGCTGACATTTGCAACCACACAAAACAGAGCTGAACTGAAAGCAAGCCCAGTAATGTCAAAAAATAATCAGGTGGTTTGGAGTCTGGAAACTGGAATCCAGACCAACTTTGGGTCTGCCACATAACTGGTGTGGAAGTGGGTCCTGTCAAGAAAGACGGTTGTGCAGGCCAAGGTGGAGATGTCAGATTTGATGTCTTGGGATGTTCAGTGGGGAGGATGACCTGATGGGAGCATGTTTCATTCACACATGTCTCTGGTGACAGCTGGTTTCTCTATGGACCAACAGATCTCCTCGCACTGTGGGAGCATCTGATGTCCTCTCCTCTGCATCATCTTCTTTATGGTCCTTGTTCACTTTAAACTCTTCCCTTTCTTCAGTCAGCCACCTCTGCCATTCCAGAACCTGGTTTTTCTGCTCTCCAGAAAGGAGAATTCAAGGTTACCTCCAAGAGCCAGTAGAGAAGTAAGCAGGCCCCTTATTCAGATATGGTGATGTCACTCAAGGCTTTCCTTTACCTAAAGCCCAGCGTTTCCTGGGGCCCTGCACTGGCTGTGTCCCCTCGGCACTGGGACTTGCTGAATAACCTGGTGGTGGGATCAATGAGCAGTAGTAGATGGAGTCAATGAGCTGCAAGCCAAGCAGACAGCACAGTGGCACGATGGGTGACATTGTCACTGTCTTGGGAGCAGGCATTCAAGGACTGCACCAGAACTACCGCAAACCCTCTGCCCTGACTCCATGAAGCTGTCATGGTGGGGGTGCTGCCCTGGTTCAGGGGCTGTCCTTCAGCTGTCTCCCAAGCACCTCTCTGCAGGCTCCTCGAATGGAGGGTTAAGAGCCCAGGGCACTGTGAAAAGAGCAAGACATGGCCTTGGTGACCTATTCATTTCCTTCTTGGCAGTAGCACTGAGTCAGCCTCTCCATAGGAATATAGAGTCAATCAGAACTCACCCAGGTTCTGATACTTTGAGCATCAGCTATTGCCATGTGTGTCATTGCTGGGTTGGCCTGCACAGTCAATGCACTCCAGCATTTAGCTCACCCCATCACCTAAACTCCAAAAGGCACCTTTGTCCGTGAAACCAAATTCTATTCTAGATGGTGAGCAAATGAGCATGTGGCACATGCTCAGGGTGCATGCCAGAGCACAGGGCGGCAGAGTAGCCTCAGGGGAAAGGGAGCCAGGGATGACATGGCACCTCAGAGGAGAACAGAAGAAGGATCCTGTGGGCATGTTTGTGTCTAGTGAGGTGGACTCTGATTGAGGTGGTTGTGGGTTCAGATTACAGCTGCTACGGATGGCTAGCCTGGGAGACAGTAGGAAGTGAAGGTGCTAGCACTGCATGTTCCCGTTTGAAGCTAGAGGACATTGAATCAGAGCTGCAAAATCATCATGGAATCAGAGATGGAAAGAGACCCATGAGGTCAAAACTTGTTAATCCCCGCTGGGGGGTCTAGTGCGGATTTTTCCCTGCTCTGCATTCTCCAGAGCCAAGCAACGGGCCCCCCAGTATTTCTCCTGAGAGATTATTCTGTAGCCTAGTACATGTGTGCATGATGCTTTGGCAATGTAGAGCACTGTATGTGCTATAATGGATCAGATATTCAACAGAGGTTTCCAAGTACTCAGTGCCCACTATTGGAACCAGGTTTGCAGTAAATATCAGCTCTCATTTAGGCTTCTACATAAGGGCCAGAATTTCAACAGAGCTCAGAATCCAACATGTACCCAACATGCTGAGCTCTCTTGCAAATCTGTCTGCTAATCTCATCACTGCTTTTTTATATCTGCCCTGAACTTGAGGGCATTTCCATCCAACCCAGCCCATAGTTGTGAAAACACCCCAGGTGTAATCCTGTCTTTCATAGGAGGTTCTCCAATTGCTTTACAACCAAGCTAAGCTGCATGACCTCCTTGGGTGGTAGGTCAGCATCACTAGCCTTAATTTTTTCAGATGGGGACATTGAGGTGCAGAGTGTGAGTCAGTGGTGGAGAATGGAGTAGAACCCAAGAGTCTTGATTCCTATCTCCGGCTCTAATCACTACCTCACGCTCCCTCTTGGAGCTAGGAATAGAACCCAGGACAACCAATTCCCACCCACAGCTCCAACCACTAGACCACACTCCCTCCGACACAACTGAGTGCTGAGCCTGTGTTGGTGCCTAAATACTAGAGTGCTGGCTGCTTTAGAAATGCACAGGCAGATCCCGTGGGAAAGAGACCCCACAGGGTAAATGTTAATGCAAACCATGTTCAATGGCACATTTTATTCTGATTGCTGCAATAAGGAACAGGTATTAAAGAAAAAAAAGCACAGACAAAACAAAACCAAACAAAAACCCCACTCCCACACACAGAGGCAGGAAATGCTACACTGAGTATAGGCCAAAAAGGAAGAAACAAGTCGGAGGGCAGGATTCGGCTACTATGTCCCAGTGGGATTCCCAAACCACACAGCTTAGAGCCTGTCAGTGACAAAGCCAGGAGGACCCAGCTCTGACAATTTCTTTGTCACTTCAGTACTAGACACAACATCTGGGACACAGTTGTGCCGAGTTCGTGACACTTGCTTGGGGAAGCAGGGGGTGACCATGGCGCATGGGACTCGAGGAAGGGTTAAACCTGGATGGTCACTGCGAAGGTCTGTCTTCAGTACAGCCATCGGAAAGGCTTCTGCTATGGCCCGGGGGGGCTGCTTGATTCTGCTCTCACTCACTGGTGTAGTTCCCTTGGTTTGACTGGGTCTACTCCTGCCTTAGATGGCTGCAAGTGAGATCAGAATCTGGTTCTCCAAACTGATGACCCTCTCTCTGCTCACCACCACCCTGGGACCAGACTGGAGCCACTGGTCTCTTCAAGAAACTCAGCATCTCTCTCCAATACCAGTGGCACTGCTAGAATGGCGGCTTTGGTGGTTGCTCCTGTGCAAGCCAGCTGTGGAACTTTACACGAGGCTGAAACCAGAGGGATATACCCTAGCTGAGAAAATCCCTGCTGGATTTTTGGGGTGGGGGTGGGTTTCTAGCTACATGGGTGAGGACAGTCTTAGCATGTCGAAGGCAAGGCTGGTGCAAAGGAGCCAGAGGGCAGGCATCACTCCCCAGGCAATACCCTCGAGCCCAAGGTTGCACTGGCCCCTGAACAGGGAAGGTGAAAGCTGCTTCCTCAGGGTCCTGTGCTGGCACCTACATCACTGGAGGGATAAATCAGGTTCCAAGACAGCTTCAGGAAGTGCAAAATACCACACATCACCTCTGCAGACTGCCTGTGTGGTGCTATATAAAGACCATCACAAAGGGGCTGGAAAAACTAGCAGGGGTCTTGCTGCAGTGCAGGCAGGCGAAAGAGGGTGTGTGTGGGGGGGTTTGATTCTCTATGGTGGCATTGGTGGGGCACCAGGGTCAAAAGCTGTGCAGACTGGTGGAACTATGACTTGCTCGTCGATGGCACCGGGCTGGCCCCAGCAGTGACCAGGGTACTGAATGGAAGAAGACGAGGAAATAACTGAATGGGTATACGCATTTGTAGCAAATCGCTTTCTAGAGGGCAGAGACTGAGTGTGACATTTGCAGAGCCTCACGGTCTGACAGGGAAATGCAAACAACACAAAGCCAAGAGAAGGACGCTTTTCCGAGGGGACGTTCTGGGGCTGGCCTCAGATGGCAACGCTGCCTCTAGTCACTGTGATGTTGAGTGACAAACTGGGTCGAAGCCACAAGGGATCCAAGCCGAAACTGCTCAACGAAACGTTCCAGGGGCCAGGAACCTAGAAAGAGACCAAAAAGGTGGGAGCAAAAGTCAAGCTCTGAGGGCTGTTCTGGCCAGCAGGCTTCAACTACATGCACCAGAGAGAGAGAGATGTTCATGCTTGTAATTGGGCTTGGGCATCCATTCAGCATTGTGGCCTGCCATCTGGAGCCCCAGGGCAATCAACCAAGGGCAGAACTGGCCCTCTGAGCCAACAGTCCCTCACTCGGCTGTTGGGGCCACCCACTTAAAGCCTCAAAGAGCTCCTGAGTTGGTCACTGTTCTGTCTGCTGGCATTTCCACTTGTCCCCTTTCTTCCTCCTCTCCGTTAAGGAGTTTGCCACTGGACCGCCATCCTGCGTATTAACGGTTCCTGTTCAACCCTGAAATGAGTCTGGCACAGGGAGCCTGCCCTACCAGTACAAATTCCAGCTGCTCCAGCCCCGACCTGGAGAGGTAGGCTTAAGGGGAGAAAGGCCCAATCACTTCTTAGCCTCGAGCTCTCCTTACCTTTGTCCTTTCTGTTTCATCTCCTCTGATTTGGTAGTTTGCACAGGCACACATTGATCTCACAGGTAGAATGCTTGCTATAATGACTGGTGCTGAGCATGAAGGTAAGGGACTTTTCAGACAGCTGCCCCACGGGACAGAGAGTGTAAGGGACCGTTGTCCAGACTGCTCACTGAAAGGTGGGCTGGAGTCCTATGGGATTGTGTTGGAAGGAGGAACCGCACCTCCTGCATTTCCAGTCTACACTAGCATGGTGAGGATTCATGCTGAACCACTGTAGGCTGAGTGGTGACAAGCCTCGTGTGCAGCTAGGGTAACAGACCATGGAAAGCTCCTGGGCATAAAGAGACAGCTCCTCAGCATGGACTTCAATGGAGTGGTGCCCATTTACACCAGCTGAGGATCTGGCTCAGCGCATTTGACAAGCATTCCGTGTCTGCGTCAGCTGCTGCAAGCACCACATGGGGCAGGCCAGCCTGCAGAGAGCAGGTGTGATTCTCCTTTGTGTAGGCTGCGCAGCTCCAGGACAGGGCTGGGGAGTAGGCTTGTTCTAACGCGCTGCACAGAGATTTGCTGTTTATTTTTCTGACCTGCATGATACAGACCACATCCTGCCAGGAGAGAGGCAGAGTCAGAGAGAGATAGAGAGAGAGACACTGCCAGCGAGACCCAGCCTCTCCTGGACCGTGCACATGCCAGCATGCTTAGGTGATCCTAAAGCTTCCCTGAGCCCTGCTCCAAACCTGTGCCGGAAGAGGTCTGATGCTCTCGCGCATTTTTCCGGGCTGCTACAGTCACCCTTGGGTTTTGTTTGTTGTAAATGCTATTTGTTCCTTTCATCGTCCTCCTACTCTGCCCCCTTCTGCTTCCTGATGACCTTTGGAGCAGACCTTCCCACGGCTTCCTACAAGCCCACCCTGAGATGCTGTGGAAATCCCCAGTCACTGAGCTGAGATGCAGCCTGTGGGGAAGAACGAGGGTTCTTCCCAGGCCCCATTCCCTTGAATGAGACTAGGGGCTGTGCTAAGCAGGCAGTGCCATTAACCCCTGCAGCACACTATGCATCTTGGCTGCAAAGCCTCTGGCGTATTTTGAGAGCTTCTTGGTCCCTCCTTTCTGATCTCCCCACCACAGATATGCTTGGACCCCATCTCTGCCAAATAGACTCGGGGAGGTGAAGCTATAACACAGTTACAGGATTCAGTGCTTTCAGCATCCAGGTGCAGCCACGTGACCAGTGTGATGCGCTGCCTGCACCTGCCCAGCTGCCCAGTGCATTCTGGAAAAATCTAAGCCGCTCTCCCATAGTGCCCCAGGCTGGGCCGAGCAGGGGCCAATGCAGGCAGTGTGACTCCTATCCCCATAAGCCGGGGTCAGAGGTCAACGTGGCTGGTCAGAGGGAATGACCCTGCTCACACAGGAACCAGGACAAGAGTGATTTTCCTCAGAAACAAGAAGTGAAACCTCACGCAGCCCCAGCAGGGCTGTGACCAGCAGCTTGCGGAAGCGACACTGACCAGTATGTACACTGAGGAACTGACAGCATCCTGCCTGGGGGTGGGGAGAGGGCATTCCTTCCATGCCCGGGGGTGGCGGGACACCCCTGGCCTGACTGAGTGCTGAGTGCATTTTTCCCTTGGGTGGGGGTGGCAGGGATACCTTTCTCCCTGGCTGGGGGGCGGGGAGCAGTGTGGAGGTGGCAGGGATTTCCCTATCTCTTGCTGGAGACTCCTGTATGGGGAGGAGGCACTAGGGTGACCAGATGTCCCGATTTTATAGAGACAGTCCCAATTTTGGGGTCTTTTTCTTATACAGGCTCCTATTACCCCCCACCCCATCCCAATTTTTCACACTTGCTGTTTGGTCATCCTAGGAGGCACCAAACACGTACAGGTCCCATTGTGATCTCTCCTGTAGTGGGCAAAGATTCATCCTTGTAGGTTCCCAAAAGGGATGCAGTCATCTTCCCTCTGACTCTCCTGTGTGACTTATGTTATAGCTGGACTCAGAGTCTGGGTGGGTGTATTAAACAGGGTGTGATGTGTTACACGGCCTTCCCTGTCCCCCTGGGCCTGAGAGCTGGGCAGGGATCTCAGCAGGGGGAGCATTTCCTAGGCCAAAGCCAGGCATTAGCATGAGGCAGGGGAGAAAGTGGCACCTTGCTAGGCCAGCGGGTACACTGCTGTCATTGATGCTAATGACAAAACAGGGAGGCCAGATGTCCCCATCTTTGGGATGTGCCCAGGTGCTCACAACTCTGAGGAGTGTAACAAGGGCTGGCAATGTCACCTGCCCTTAGGAGAGCACCCTTATCTGAGAGGTACTCCACAAAGGTAGACTTGTGGGGAGGAAGAGTGGTCACTACCCTGTAACTCTAGCAGCCTGGGTTTGATTCCCTGCTCTGCTACAGATGCTCTTTATGACTCTGGGCAAGTCACTTAACTCCTCTGTGCTCAGTTCTCCATCTGCACAATGCGGACAATAGCAGTGCCCTACCTCATGTGGGGGTGGTCAAGTACGTTAGGTCTTGTGTAACTACAGTTAAAGCAGCAACCATCCCTAGTCTGGTATAAAGGTGCTTATGCGAGTGTAACTTAATCCAGTTTAGCAAAGCAAAGCTCACTCTACAGCAGGGGTCGGCAACCTTTGAGCAGTGCTGTGCCGAGTCTTCATTTACTCACTCTAATTTAAGGTGTCGCATGCCAGTCATACATTTTAACCTTTTTAGAAGGTCTCTTTCTATAAGTCTATAATATATAACTAAACTATTGTTGTGTGTAAAGTAAATAAGGTTTCAAAATGTTTAAGAAGCTTCATTTAAAATTAAATTAAAATGCAGAGCCCCCTGGACCTGTGACCAGGACCCAGGCAGTGTGAGTGCCACTGAAAATCAACTCACCTGCCACCTTCGGCACACGTGCCATAGGTTGCCTACCTCTGCTCTACAATATACAGCACCTTATACCAGTATAACTGCATTAGTAGTAGGGCCTTTACTGGCATAACTAGGTTGGTAAAAATATCCCATTCCTAAGGGATGGAATTATGCCAGTGAAGCTTGTAGAGTATAGACTAACCCTCATTCCCTTGCCAAGGTAGCCCATTCCCATTTACACCAGATAATTCCCACCATCTCTCCAGGGAGCTTCCTGAAAGGCACGATCCAGCCTGAAGCAATTCCACTGCGGAGTTACCTCAGAATGGCATCAGTGGAGCTGGGCTTGTGATCTGGCTCTTCGCTCTTTTAACTCTTTCTCACAATTCAATTTGTTAGTCCTTTTATCCATTTCCTGGTTCACCTTTGCACCCCCCTCTCGCTCGTTGGTCTCCTCCTTTGGTGTCTGCGCATGGACACAGTATTCCCGGTCTCGTCTCATCACAGCCAGAGCTTCCCCTCATGAGCCATGCTGAACAAAGGCTGGCTCCACCAGCCTGCAGTCAGTGGGGCTGCTGGAGGAGTGAAGGGCTATTCACCCCACAGGGATGGACTGTCCTCAACCTGCTCTACAACATGACGCCTCTGCTGATGACAGGTCAAAAATGCATAAGCCAGCTGGGTCACACTGTAAGTGTGTACCTCACGTGGCAACCTCTGGCCTTGGTACTGGGATACTCTGAATTAAAGCAATGAGAAAATACCACTGCAACAAACCGAGATGAAGCTGGGCCTGGCTTCAGCTGAAGCCTGCTGTCTCTTAGGAGCCCCGACCCCCTTGTGCACCTCTCTAATGCTGAGTTTGCATGGCATCACTTTGCTGAATTCAAATCTCACGCCAACCATCCCTGGTGCTTTTGCAAAACAGCTGAGCTAACTGGCATTACTTCATTGTGTGCCTCACAGACAATGGCTCCAGCCCAGAGCGAGTGAGCAGTGGGGGTTGCATCCTGACTCAGGCCCCTCCCCTTTCCTGCCACAAGGGGTAGGACGACTCACACATGGCCACTGACTCGAGTTGAGTCAGTGCCTTAGAGAAGGGACTGTGCAGTTGAGTGCTTTGTGGTTCTGCAGCTGGGCAAGAGCAAAAAAACCCCTGTTCTACTGTCAGAACCTTCTTTTTTCCATGAGACTGTCAGATTTAGGAGGAAGTGTTGATCATGGAACGAACATATGGGTCACCGCCTTGACGGGGCGTGGAGGCACACACTGCGTGCAGTGCTAGCTCACTCACCTTTCCCTGTGCTGCCCCCCAATGGGGCGCTTTCTCTATGTGAAGCAAACCTGTGTGTAAATGGGAACTGATTTTGTGTTTGGCTTGTTGCAGAGGCCTAGGAGCCTTGCACGTCAGTATGTGCTGTGGAGAAGAGGCTGGCTGTGAGTCTGAGAACAAGCTGTGCTGCATACTGGCGTACCCCATGCGCTGCCGCCGAGATCCCCACTGGCCTTGCTTTCCTTTTATCTGTATGTGCATGGGAGGGTAGCGTGGACTGGATTGAAGGGCAAGGAGACCGTTTACCCATAGTTAGTGTCAGCACCAGCTTCTCCCACCGATCTGTCTTGCTCCTAACTCGCAGGGACCCCTTCCAGGGGGCACAGGGGAGTTCAGGCCTTGTCTACACTAGAACGTTGCACTGCTTTAACTACAGCAGCATCGTTAAAGCAGCCCAGCCTAGTGTGTGCACAGTTACATCCAGATAAAGGTGCTATATCCCAGAATAGTTTTTCCTGTATGGGAAGGGGAAGAATCTATACTGGTATAAGATACCTTTAGAGCAGTGTAACTACTTGTACTACTTTAACTACGTCGGTAAAAAAATCATCTCCTGTCTGACATGGCAGGTTTCAGGCTCTAAGACTCTGTTAGTTCCTGCCTTCTCCACTTCTGTCTGAAGAGAGATTGCAAAGTCTGGCACTGTTTAGTTTTGAGAGGAGAGAAATGAAGAGAGACGTGGAAGCTCTTCAGAGCAGGGACTGTCTCTGTGATCCATTTGTACCGCACCTAGCACAACGGCAGGCCTGGCCTCTAGGCACCCCTGCAGTACAAATGATACATCATCATCATCGAGGCAAACAAAATATTATGATGAGCATTAATTATTTGTACTGAGATAACACCGAAGAGCCCCATTCATGGACCAGGACCCCCTTGTGCTAGGCATTGTACAAACACAGAACAAAAATATGGTGCCTGTTGCCGCAAGTTTGCAAACTAAGTAATAAGTGGTGTAGAGAAGGTAAATCGGGGGATCCTATCTATCATTCCTCATACTACTACAGCAAAGAGGCTTTCAATGACACTGTAATATAACCAATTGAAAGCTGATAAAAGGAAATCCTTTTATGATACAATGCATCCCTGTGAAACCCTCTGCCACTAGATCTCAGTGAGGATAGGAGCTTAGTGGGGTTCCAACCAGGATCAGATCTTTATCTGCATGATGAGAACATCCCTAGTTAAATAAAACATTGAAAAAAGATTACAAGCCCTCTTGTGTCAGGGCTTAAACCAAACTAACTGATGGGGGTTCAGAATAAACTTCTTCTCTAGGTAAGTTATTCCATAACTATTCACTACACTGGAGCATCCAGTACTGTGACCATGAGCGCATCAGTTAATCTCTCTGGCCTCATTTCCCTCAGCAGTAAAGTAGGGGTAACGATTCTCTTCTTTCTCCTGCTTTTGTCTTGTCTATTTAGCCTGTGAGCTCTTCAGCAGGGACCGCCTCTCGTTATGCGTTTGTACAGACCCTGGCACAGTGGTGGCCTGATCTCAGCGACAGTCTCTAGGCATCACTGTAATACCAATCATAATGCTCATAATAATGATACTTTGCCTTTCACTAGTGCCTTTCATGGGAGGACTTGAAAGTGCTTTGCAAACCCAAGAGGTAGACGGTGTTTAAAGTGTGTGTGTGAGAAGGGCTGTTAGGGACCTGGAAACCATTTTTTTATTGGAGCTGGCTTGCTGAAGAGTGGCCCTTGAAGCGCTGTCTTACCCTCCACTTTTGTCAGACCACTTTAAGTACTGGAGATACGTCCATCTGATCCCCATTTTATTCAGTGGTAGCTTGAGACTCAGATACTTCCCCATTTCCTAAGGATGTTGGGAACCTTTAACTAATGTTTATAAATCCCTTTAGAGCCTTGGATGAAAGGAGCGAGAGAAAGACACAGGGTCGTTACAGCACTGTGGGCACATGCTCCCAGACATACACTGCGCATTGCAGGAAGAGGGGTTTTTCCTGACCTACTTTCCCACCTGTGACCACATTGGTCTGTCCCTTGGTGAGGCTCATGTTGTCCACGGGGAAAGCACCATGTATATCCCACCTTGCCCAGCAATGAGCTGGGTGGCTAAAAGTCCAGAGAAACAGCTCTGCGACCACATACTGCCTGATGGGCAACAGATCTCAGTGGTCAGGAAGCAGAGGTGTGCTTGGGTGATTCTGAAAATGGCTCTCACAGGCTGACATCATAGCTTTGAGACCAGAAATCAAACCCGGGATTTCCCTGAGCCCTGCTACCCATGAAATCCCCCTGCCCTCCATGGTGCCTGGGATGACCACAGCCCTGGCTGCTCGAGACAGCACCAGCCTCAGAGGACCAAGATGCCCCTCCAATCCTGCATGCCTGAGACACCTCCTAGCCCCATGTGCCTAAGATGTGCCTGCCCCCCCAGCCCCACATGCTGAAGAACCCCCCCCCCCCATACACACATCCCTAACCCCAGGTGCCAAGTTTCCTGCCATGCCTGAGCTGACCCCTAGCCCTTGAGTCCAGAACTGGACTTTCCAGGATGGTTTTTTGGGGTTTGGTTTGGTTTGGGTTTTTAAAAATATTTGAGCCTAGCAAGACTATCTGCAGCTAGAGTAAAACAGCCCCTCCCTTGCCCCGCTAACCCCTGCGCTGGCTGGCTAAGCTGAAGACATTATATTATAGCATAGCAGGAACCCAGTGAAACCGCCTCACTCCTCCACCCCCCAGCACACAGAGTGATTTCTCTCTGCAAATATTTGACAGTCCCTGAACCACTCTATTGCTCTGACACCGAATGGCCTAATTGATTCACTAATGCTTGGTGCTGGTGATTCACCAGAGCTTTTGATTAACAGCCAGGGGTAGGAGAGAGAACGGCTTGAGATCGGGGGTGGGGGGGTCAGAAGGGCCATGACCCCCTCCCCTCCAGAACAGTAAGAGGTTTCATGCTTCCTTTGGTCCATTTTCAAGCTCATTTCCTGGAGGATTATATCATAGGGTTTCACCCTTATCTAAGTGCTTGCTGCAGTCCGAGGAGCTGAGAACACTCCACAAACACTCCCTTTCACAACAGCCCCATTATCCCCGTTGTACAGATGGAGAAACTGAGGCATGAGGGAGCGGAAGCAACTTGCCTGGGCTCACACTGGCAGAA
Source organism: Chelonoidis abingdonii (assembly GCF_003597395.2). Lineage (NCBI taxonomy): Eukaryota > Metazoa > Chordata > Testudines > Testudinidae > Chelonoidis > Chelonoidis abingdonii. Next base: position 161,078,647 of record NC_133770.1, on the reverse strand, counting down.
TTGGGGCTTCTGGGCCAGATGCCTGCTTCACTGTCTAACTGCTAGACAGTGCTCTCTCTCTTGGGACTGGGTTATTTAAAATGCACTTTCATAGCACCACTCCCCCCAAATCCCATTCCTGCTCCATCACTGCCCACTAGGGGAGCTAGTGAGCAGAGCAAGTTTCTATTTGCTCCAGACTCGTGCTGCCACCAGAACATAAGGTCTCTCACATGCTCTTAAGGAGCAAGCAGCTCGCAGACTGACTGGCCTCCTGAAAATCTGAATGTCCCTGCTTCTGTTCTCACTGAACCCTGGTGTAAACCTGGACTGACTTTGCTGAAGTCAGCGATGTACCTAGTGTAAGTTGAGGGGGGAACGAGTCACTACGAATCCTGGATCATAGGCTCTGGAGTTGAGTTCTTTCCAGCCATTGATGGAAGGTCTCACGTGCACAGCGCTGGCACCACTGCAGGAAGTGGGAATCAAACTCCATCCTGATATCAGCAGAGCTCAAAGGGCAGTTTGCGTCCTGTAATTTATCTGCCTCATCACCAGGGATGTTCTCAGTGATAGGAGACCTGATGCTTTTCTGCCAAGATTAATGAAGTCCCAGCAGAGGTAGGCGGGAGTCCTTTTTACCATTAAATAAAACACAGAGACTTCTACACTTTGGATAATGCAGCTGAAAAGTGCTGGATTTGCAGCACCGGTTCAATTACTTGCAGGGAATATCTGCCGAGTGGCAATTCCGACTGGGAAGTTAGTTGAGAAGTTTGGCCCAAACTTTGGAAGGGTATTGAGGATTGTAGGGATTTGTTCCTTCCCCTTTTGCTGCAGCTGCTGTCCTTCGGCTGGAGGGATGGGATTGGGACAATAGTGCGGACTGAATCTGGAGGCTTGGAGGAATCAGGGCTGGCTCTGTAAGATTTAGGGGCCGCAGCTGCAGTTTGTGGGCTTGTTCCACCTTTTATGGAACTAGAGTTGCTGAGCACTTTCTAAGAGGTGTGAAGAGGAGTGGTCTGCAACTGCTGCAAACCAGTGCTGTCTCCTGCTCTTGATGCCTCACTGCAGCTCTCTGCACTGTCTGGAGTTCTGTGCAAGGCTCCTGGACTTCCTTCTGATACTCAGTACTTTTACAGCACCTCCCATTCCAGGAGCTCAAAGTGCTCATTACTTGGCTTCAAAACACCTCTTCCCGGTAGGCATCGTTTCCATTTTACAGACAGGAAACTGAAGCAGAGAGGTTAAATGACTCACCCAAGGTCTCAGAAAGTGTTGGAGGCAGAGTCAGGAGTAGGACTCAGAGCTCTGGACACCCCCTGTCCTGTACTTTAACCACAAAAGTATTCCTACTACACCATAGAAACATGTCCAGAGGTGGCCAGTCTTCTTGAGGGCTTGGTAGTCGGGGCAAGAAGCTGCTTGCCAGACACAAACTAGGTCTCCTCGCTTGCTGCCCTGGGGAACCCTCAGGTCGTTCAGTACAATCAGGGCAGCTTCCTATTTACAGCTCCAGCCAGTAATAGGGGACCATGGCTGCTGTCACTCTAACTGTGTTTGCCAGAACAGGGTCTGGGGCACAGGCTGAGACAGCAGCTTGTAATGTGGTTCTTTTCCATCTGTCCTGCACAGGGGCCAGATCCAAAGTCAATCGAAAGACTCTGATTGACTTCAGAGGGTCTGGGCTGGGCCCAGCATCAGCAGCGCTCTGCTAGAGAGCACCCTGTTTAGACATGGTTCAGACTCACGCTGTCTGGGTTGCCATGTAGACAGGGCCTTAGGCGGAGGTGGGTCACTACCATAGCTCTGCCACGTGGTGCCCCACTAGGGTGACCAGACAGCAAATGTGAAAAATCGGGATGAGGGTGGGGGGTAATAGGAGACTATATAAGAAAAAGACCCAAAAATCGGGACTGTCCCTATAAAATCGGGACAGCTGGTCACCCTCTGCCCCATGAGAGTTAAGATGATGATTTTTAGTGTTATTAAGCAGCTTTTATACCTGCCTAGCTCCTTAATGTCTTTATTCTCTCACTGAGGCTTTGCCAGGAGACCAAAAGCTCGGAGTCCCCCTGTGGAATTTTAACCCACAGGAGGCTGTGCTCTGGTGCAGGTGCTGTGGCTGAGTTATTTATCCCAGAGTGGCCTGGCTGGGATGCAGCCTTTGCTTCTCATCCAGGTCCTGGTTCTACCCGATTTTCCAGGTGGGTGGAACTGAGCCCCAAGGAGTGCCTTGCACAATGTTGTCTTGTGAGTCACTGGCACAGCCCCAATGTGAATCTAGCACTGGGAGAAAGAAATATCCCCCAAAGAGCATGGTGCTTAGACAGCATGCCTGAGACAGGTCGCTGGGCGCTGTGAGGGAAAGCTGCCCTTCTGGGTACTCACATCTGCTGTTTCTTTGCAATGTTCCCCTCTGGGGCAATTCCTCCAAGGGGTAGTAGCATGGTGAACACTTGTGAAAATCAGAATTTTTTCACATGGGCGCTAGTGGGAATCTGTTTGTGCTGCCCAGTAAGGAGCAGAGAGGAGTCATGGCTGGCAGAGGGCAGCTGCAGAGCCCACTTCAGAAGAACCCTCCATAGGGTGGGTGTTTTCCCAGTTGCTCAGCGCTGGCCCAGCCCTGCTCGGGTGAGGACAATGGGAGTTTTAGCAGTGACTGCACGGAGTGCTTGTGAAAATCCCACTCACAACAGACAAGACACACATTCACCAATAAGGGACATGGCTGCCTAAGAATTCCTCCTAGGTCAGGAAACACTGATAATCCCTGGAATAACTGCCCTCAACACCCCCAACCATGGAAGTTGAGGGCATGCAGCACCTTGCATGATTCGTCCTTAATAGAGTAAGTGCAATGATCAGGCCTAGAGGTCTGTGTGAATAAAAAGGCCTAATGAGGAAGAAGAAATATGTGGTTTTGAGAAAATCAGGGAGCTGATCCTACAAGGTGTCAAACACCCTCAGCTTCCATGGATGTTAATGGCACTCACAGATTCCAAGGCCAGAAGGGTCCATTGTGATCATCTAGTCTGACTTGCCTTATAACAGGCCAGAGACCTGCCCCAAATAATTCCTAGAGCAGATCCTTTAGAAAAGCATCCAATGTTGATTTAAAAATGGTCAGTGATGGAGAATCCACCATGACCCTGGGTAAATTGTTCCAATGGTTAATTGCTCTCACCATTAAAAATTTACACCTTATTTCCACTCACCCCTTTCTAGTGTTGCGTCCTACAATTCAGCCATGGCACGCTCCACACAGAGAGGGGGCTGTGTCCACCCACCCACTGCCGAGCAAACTGGTGAAAATCCATATTTTCCCTTTACTTCCCTCCTAGCTGCTGATCATGTCAACTTACATTACATGTGACGAATGCAAACCACTCCAGACATACCCCCTCCAGTAAGAACCTCACACAGCTTCCTAGTGCAAACAGGGCCCATCACAGACAATCACTGCAATCCTGATCGATCACACTGCTGTGATACATGCCCTCTGTGATCAGAGAGAATATTATACGCCCTCCCTAACACATAGAATTAGAACAGGTGAGTTGCCCCTTTACAACTCACACACCAGCCATTAAATAATCCAGAGAAAACTCACAGGTTGAAATGCAGCACCCCCTTTCTCATGCATGGTGTAGGAACCTCTCCTTTTTATTCATATCTTACATACCCACCCCGAATGTTAATGGGATTTGAACCCAGAATGAAAAGCACCAACTCTTGCCACTTGAGCTAAACCACTCATTCCCTGGGAATAGTAGCAGGCAGCTCTCATCTATGGACCAGCCACAGAGGGGCCACACTCTACAAATGTGCTGTATTTAAGTATTTTCTAAAGAGTAAGAGTTGAGTAATCGCTGAGCAAAAGGGCTCAGACTTTGTCCCCTTGTTAACTGCAGTAGTTTCAGCATGGTGGGCTTCTCCCTTATTTAACAAAACACAGCAGGAGCTTGCAAATTGTCAGTTTGCTAATCTGTAAAACCCACTCAACTCCAGGGTTTTACCCCATTGCTCAGAGGAATGTAATAGCAGATACAAGGAGCTCTCAGGGCATTTTTTAGACTCTGTGACTAAATGACCCGTGAGCTCCTTGCTAGTGCCCCATGCGGTGGTAGAATGAAAGACTCAATATCAACCTCACTTGTTAACCTGCAAGTTGCTCTAGTGTGGAGCCTGAATCACAGCTCCAGGGCCAAACACACCAGAAACTGGAGGATGTTTGAATCCAGATTCAGGCTCTCAATCCAGCTCCATCTTGCCTGCCAGTTATCTGTGTGAAGAAGGGCAGTCCTAGTGTATACATACATGCAAATGTACGGTAAGCCCAGCAATCGGACTCTTGTGCTTCTGGCCTTTTGTGCCAAGCACCATTTTGAAGGAGATGCCTGGGTGAGTTGTGATCTTGACACAGAGTGAAAGCAGCCACGCCAGATGCCCTCGAAGTCATATGCTGGTTTTAGCAACACAGTCCCAGGGCTGAGTTTACTTGTCAGCTTACTGGTTTCACTGGATCACTAAATTCCCCATTGCAGAGAGGGAGTTTCCCTCTATTCGTGCATCAGAGAAGATATTAAACAAACAGTTCAAAGCTAGACCAAGTTGTGGATTAGATGAGTGTGTTTGACATTCTACAGACCACAAAAGATTATCTCTAATCAGTGAAAATGAAATAGATGTAACCCTTTCAGCTCAGGGTGAAGCTGGAGAGAGCTTCCAGTGAGAGAGAAAGGCTTTTGCATAGCAACGTTCCTGAGGTACCTCGTAGACTGTGTACTCTCAGTATTTCCATCTTCAGTAAGAAACATGGGGCTGCATCCCTCAGCTAGTGTATAATGGCATAGCTTCACTGGAGCCAAAGCTACACCGCTTTACACTTCCTCAAGATTTGGCATGCGGAAAACTGTGTGAGGCCCCAAGCTGGGATATTTAAAGCTGTGAGAAGACTTCCACATGGTGGCTATATTGTTTAGGAGGATTGGGGCCATACAGCACGTGAGCCTGTATCTGTGGAGTCATGACCAGGCATTTAAACAACCCAGGATAACTTTCATATTGGAACAGGGAGTGCAGTGACTTGTCTGTCACAACTACGCTCCAGCCTGCAGCAGCATGTGAGATGGATGCTCTCCTCACGCATGGGATTTTGATGGCAAGGCAGCAGCTCAAAGGGACCTGGTTAGTTGCCTCACCAGGAGATGGCAGTCATGAGAGCTTCAGGGAGCAGACCAACCTGTCTGTGGCATCAGGCAGATTGTGGAGTTTAATGGGGAGTCCAGGGACAAACTGAAAGGACTTCTGGGGTCTGTTTCCAGCTCTACCACCAACCTTCTGGGTAACATTGGGCACGTCACCTAACTCTGTCTGTGCCTCAATTTCCTCACCTGAAAAATGGTGATGATGATACTGTGCTGCAAGACTTAATTTCTCCTTATAAGGAGCTTTCTGATCTCTGCGTGAATGGTGCTATGTTTATGCAAATTATCATTAGTAAGGGTTGTCAGGCCCATGACTGACGGATCCATTTGCTTACCTACCTGCATACTGGAGGATATATCTAGACCACTTCTCAGTCAGCTATCTTGGCATCTGTCTTCTGACCAATAGCTGCTATTCTTATGTATAACTGTAAACTTCTCTAACTGCCCATCCATGGAGGAAAAAAAATAGGAGTTATTTTACTTTTCTCTTTTGCTAGTTTAATTTTGTTCCTTTCTATTTTCCATTGATTTGAACAAGGAGGAAAAAACATACATAGGTCGCAGTTTAGTGCCCTCTTCTGGAGGTCTGACCCCCTCTGAGTCTATGTGGAGCAAATGGCTTGCCATTAAGATGTCAGCCTTCTGTTTTATTGAAAGGGCACTGCCTGCTTGTTTTATGCTCAAAATGCAAGGTGGCTATGTGTGTGGGAGGGGAAAGTTTTATCAATGGCTAATGGGAAGAAAAATGTTTTCATGATCTTTTACATTCATTTTCAATGGACCCATTTTAGGAGGGAATTTAAATTTAGAAGCCCTGATCCAACAGTATTGTGCTAGTGCACAGAGATGTGAAAATTAATAGAAACAGAAGGGGAAACTGACTAACCTAGGTTCCCCGTTCCCATCAGCTGAACTGCAAAATCTAAACAATTCATTAATAGATAGATTAGAGCTTTAAAGTGCTTCAGTTGTAATAAGGTGAGTTCATCCACATGCCAGGCTGTTTAAGCCAATGGCTAGCTTCTCTTTTTATGTTCCAAACAGATGGAGAGTCAAAGAACTGTTTATGCCTAAAATCAATATCGTATTGTATCATCTTAGTGTTGCTGCAACCTAAGAGACTTTTCTTCTCCTGACTGTACTGCTCAAGCATTTCCCTTTGTCGGACCAATAAAATAGTATATAAATTAATGATCTCTGGGATTATTAGTACCAAGGACAAGGAATTTAAAATATGTATTCTGAAGGATTGTGCTGCATAGAGCCTATAATCTAAGACAGTGGTTCTCTACTTTCCAGATTACTGTACCCCTTTCAGGAGTCTGATTTGTCTTGCCTACCCACAAGTTTCCCCTCACTTAAAAACTACTTGCTTACAAAATCAGACATAAAAATACAAAAGTGTCCCAGCCACACTGTTACTGAAATATCGCTGACTTTTTCATTTTTACCATATAATTATAAAATAAATCAATTGGAATATAAATATTATACTTACATTTCAGTATATCATATATAGAACAGTATAAACAACTCGGTGTCTGTATGAAATTTTAGTTTGTACTGATTTCGCTAGTGCTTTTTCTGTAGCCTGTTGTAAAACTAGGCAAATATCTAGATGAGTTGATGTATCCTCAGGAGGGCCTCTGCATAGCTCCAGAGGTACCCCTGGTTGAGAACCACTGGTCTAAGCAGATTATCTATCTAGCTATCTGGTGCTCATCACTTTACTATTTCACTGCATGATAAGTGCCTTAGAAGTATCTTTGATAATTAGATAAATGTACCATTGCCATCTACTGGATGCAGCAAGAACTGCTTCCCTGTGTTTCATAGATCCTATATTGCTAACAACTAATGAAGAGTCTTTAACTAATGTGGCAGGAGATGTCTGCTTTTGGTGCAAGAGGCTCTGACTTCTATCCCCCTTGTTGTCCTGAACTTGCGAGTGGCTAAGCACATGGCAGGAGGGACAGTACTGAACTCCTAGATGGCCTTGGGTTTGATACCGTATGTTTGTCAGCTTGCCTTGAATACTAATATCATGGAAACTATTTGCACATGGTTTCTTCCATAACTGGATGAAAGAAAGTGTGGATTCCAATCTGCTTCATCTTACTGATGAGTCTTAAAAGCAGTTCTCTGCATGTAGCTTTCTATCTGATCATGAACAGTCTGCAAGTAGAAGGCACTTTGATTAGGTATCCCATCCTTCTACTAATTCTGACAGCAATGAATAGATGGAATATAGTGGCAATTCATGTTTATTCAATAGATACACGGGGCTCTATTAAGTCAACAAAAATACTATATTAAAATGACAAGAAGGATCTGGTTTAAAGCAAGACTAGGTGGAAAACTGAGAGCTAAGGCTGACCTTAACAACTCCTGTTGGGCTTCAGTATTAGAGCAATGGGTGATCTGGTGTGGCTCTTACCCGGCAGTTCTTAGGAAGAGTGAGGTGGTCTAAGCCCTGGATAATAGCTTTCCATTTCCATTTCCTGGCTTCCGTTAACTGACGTCAGAGCTTTAATGTAATTTTAACATGCTATAGAACACATATTTGCATTTTTCTGCTTATTGCCTTTGGGTTTCAGTGTAAGAGATGGAAAAGATTTGCAAAAAATATTAAACAATGGAGGGTTTGATGCTGTGCTGTAAATCAGCATTAATGTCATTGAAGTCAATGGTGTAAAACCCCTGTGATGATAGAATCTGGCCCTTTGTTTGGATGCATCTAGGATTTATGCCCCACTAACAGTTGTCCATAGGGGTTCAAATGGACAGGCCCCTGAGGGGTGCTTGTTAGATCCAGCAGCAGCTATTGGACACACCAGGTATGTGATTCAGTAGAAAAGAGGTTAAAAATAACCTTCCACCAACTATTTAAGTAACGGGCCCTCTACAGTGACAGTTTCAGCACACAATCTGGCACAGCTGTTGGACAAATCGTGATGCTAATGTATCAGAGAGTCCAGTGACTAGATATACTAATATATTACAGGTCTTTTGGACACAGCCCAAGCAGTTCTAACAGCCCTCAGATGACAGACCATGCAACAGCGGGATGAAAGGTAGCTTAAGTGAAAAATCTTGCACCTGGGAGTGACAAATTTTGCATCAGGTTCCAGTGGAGTGTAATCTGAAACATGTGAGTTACAGATCCTCAGAATTAGCCACAGATATTTTGGTACATTGTAATGTTCTAACTATTGCGTACATGGTGAGCGCCTCAGTGGTACAGAGCTTTCTATGTCCCATGGGACATCTGCTATAGAGTGGGTGCCTTGTCTAGTGGATAAAACACAGGGCTGAGTGTTCTAGGACTCCTGGATTCTATTACTGGGTCACTCGCTTGTGTCAAGTTAAGAGTTGAAGTCTTCTGTCCTCCTGGACAAATCACTAACAGTACGCCTGCACTGGGGGAGGGGCGAAAGAGGCGGGAAAAAAAGCACAGAGCCTGGGTTGACTGACTCAGGCTTTCAGGACTTGTGCTACGGGCTAAAAATAGCAGTGTAGATGTTTGGCATGAGCTGGGTCTCAGGCTCTGAGACCCCACCCATCTTCCTGGGTTTTCACGTACACTGCTATTTAGCCCCGCAGCACAAGCCTGAGTCAATTGACCCAGGCTCTGAGACTTACTGCTGTGAGTTTGTTTTTGGGGGTTTTTTTGGAGTGTAGACATGCCCTGAGGCCAAAATTTTCAAACTTGGCTGCCTAAAGTTAGACACCTAAATCCATACTTAGTCACCTATTAAGCAGCCTGATTTTCAGAGGCGCGGAACACCTACAACTCCCAGTGAAGTCACGCAGTCTTTTATCTGATCAGCAGCTGTCTGTGGCAGAAAGTTCTTTGATTAGGTCTCCCAACCTACCTTTCCCATCACCAGGACAAAGTCATTCCTGCTGCTTACCCCTCTGGGCGGCCCCTAGATGATATTACATGATCCACCCTACTATAGTGCATCCACACCACAGTGTCACTGAATGGTAGAACCCAGCATGTGTTACAAAGTGGAGCATGCTCCGCAAAATACTTATTGAAATGAAATGTCTTTACAGTGTAAGTGGGCAATTATCTTCAAGATGAATGACTCAGATAAAGTTCCCCAATGCATCTAGGGGAAAATGAGTGAATGTTGCAATAGCTGGATCTAGTGTGTGAGGAGTTAGGAAGACACAGGATTAAGGAGAGAAATCATCTGCATATGGAACAATTAGAAATCAACTGTCACATAATCACAGAACAACATTCTGGGGCTGTGCAGGTCCCAAGCTTTCCTATTTGTTAATTAGAGAGGATCCAGGATTACTATGTTTAATTGCTTGCAAAGATTCTGTGCATCTTTTGCCTCCTACAGACAATGCTGGCTGGGGTATGCAAAATAACCCGCTCCTACTGTGCCGGGCCTTTAGAAGAGGTTTGGTGGGTGGAGTGACTAGCATGAGCCTGAACCAAAACCCTGCACCCAAACCTGCTCTGATCCAAATCCAGATTTCATAGCTGATCGTGCTTTCTACAGTGGGCAAGCCCTTAACTCAACACAGGAACCTTCCCAACCCACCAAAACCCTGAGGTGGGCTGAAAACCCTAGATCTGGTTCTCAGTTTTGTTACCAGAGCCCATCTCTATTAATGACAGAAATGTCTATGTGTTTTCCAGTATGGTTTAAGCCAAAATACTTTGATTATATTAATATGTCGGAACAAAGTCTTGGAGTAACTTTCATTCAGATGGCTTGGGGTATTCCATGGATTTATACACTAAGGTGACTGGGACCATGTAAGATATGATATAAGACAGATAAATAGATGGGTATATATGCTAAGATAAGCATATCACAGCTATCCATTGTAAATATACCTACAGAGTGAACTGGATTCTTCCTTGCTGGTACAACATGGGAGTTTATAAGCAAATACTCATATCCAGGCCAACCGTTTGACCATGAGGGTATGTATTTGGGATGGATTTAAGATGCTGGCTAGATATGGGCAAACTCAATTGGGTATTTTTGAATTGTTTGCTTTAGTAAATTAGCTTTCTTTTAGACTACTGTGCCTGCCTATTGCTTTATAGCTTAATCTCGGATATGAGATATTGGTTAATACAGCCATTTGTTAAATAAGTTAGTCGATATGCTATTAATTGATTTTTTCCACAATGGAGTCTACATTTAATATGCTTGTAGTTCTGGCTTCGCTGTATCAGTTTCTATTGAAAACATGATAAAATGTTATTTTTATAAGCATCTCTGATGTAATGTTCAAAATTAAAGACTTCCATACTATGACGAACATCAATAGCATTTCCCACTGATAAAGATGGCCATGAAGCAACCCCACCAGAGTCTAATTATCTCACAAAGGTCAGATCCGTGACTGATGTACATTGGAGTAGCCCTGCTGACTTCATTAGTGCTACCCTGATTTACACCACTTGCAGATATGGCCCTCAGATTCTCGGAAAATTCAGAACCGGGTCAAGGTGTGAACTTTGCAGATTGCACAGGGTCTTTACGGAGTGATCCAAAATACTGGATCCAGTCACCCCTGAAGCACAGGAGATCACTGGATCGGAATGTTGCAGCTACGTCTAGCTACAGACTGTGTGCTGAATGCTAGGTGCATTCACGCACTCCTTCGTGTTAACAAGAACTTCTGTGAGCTCATAGGCTGTGTTGAAACTAGGGAGTTACAGTATTACAAGGGTGAGAATTACTGATCTGATTGATCTAGGTGGTTTGGTGGGGAGGATTTGTAAACTTCCCCCCTGTAGCCAAGGCAGCTGAAGAGGCTCATTCCATGTAAATTATTATTATTATATGGAGATATACCTATCTCATAGAACTGGAAGGGACCTTGAAAGGTTATTGAGGTCAGTCCCCTGCCTTCACAGCAGGACCAAATACTGTCCCTGACAGATTTTTGCCCCAGACCCCTAAATGGCCCTCTCAAGGATTGAACTCACAACCCTGCATTTAGCAGGCCATTGCTCAACGTAAACTCTTTGGGAGCTGCACCTATCTTTTTGTTCTGTGTTTGTACAATGCCTCGTGCATCCTGGTCCATGGCTGGGACACCTTGGTGCCTAATACAAAGAATAAATAATAACAAAACTAATTGCATGGGTAGGGCAGGGAAGCACAGTATAATTTGCTAGATGCACCTGACCCCTATTCTCTCATTGCTTGCAAGGCGCTTGTTTTGCAGAACTTTCTGGCTCTGCACGTGGATTTTGTTTGTTGCCAGTGCTTCCAGTATGTCACCATGGGTGCGGCCACCTTGCAGGGCATCCCTGCAGCTTTCCCTCTGCCTGTCTCTTAATCTCCTGCCTGTGAAAAGTTTGTGATGTGGCAGTTTTCTTTGGGACCCTGGTCATCCCTCCATGTGGAGGGCGTGCCTGGCCTGGTGGGACAGGGAGTTTATGAGCTATGATTCGGGGCTGTTTGTGCAACTCCATTGCCAAATCTCATTATTCCTGATGTTTATCTCACCACCTGATATGCATAATAGCCCAGAGGTGTTGCTGATGAAACTGCTTGAGCTTGGGGATCTGCCAGCAAGGTTTTGTCAGCATTTCACAGCCCTTGAGACCTCTCCCCACCTTGGATTCCGCTACCCAAGTGATTTAGAACTGGTCGGCTGAGTAGTTTTTTACAACTCTTAACAGCGGCTCCTTGAGCCTCACCCCAAAAGGTACACCAGCCTTGCTCCTTTTAGGGACCCCTTTGAAGGCATCTGCATGATGCTGGGCCTCCTGAAGTAGAACTAGGCTCTTGCTGGGATCTGTCTCACTGCAGAAACACCAAGTCAGGCCCCATTGTGTAAGGTCCTGTACAAACATACTGTAAACACAAGTCTTTGGGGAAAGCTCTGCTCCAACACTGACTTTCTCCACTCCACTGCTCTACTCCAAAGAACATACAGCCTACAAGAGAAGCCCTAACAAGTGCATGAGAGAAACAAGTCTGGCCAGGGTGGAATGGAGGGAATGGGGGAACATACCGGTATCATAAGATGCACACATTATTAGGACTGCGGTCTGCCCCACACAGAGTGCCCTCCTCCTTCACAGCATGCCGTATCCCGCCTTTGACTGTTGGTTCAGAGGATTTCTGTCCATCACCCTGCTATCTTTTGTTCTCTCCATAAACATCCACCAAGGTACCTCATCAACCTCCTTCAAATCCCTCCTTAAAACTCTCCTTTACAAAAATGTGACAATGGTTAGGCCACTGGGTGAGACCTCTGCTCCTCATGCTGACCAATATCGTCTCATTGTTTCCTTGTACTCCCCGTCTATCTGTCTGTCTCCATTTGTTGTCTCTTGTCTTGTATTGAGATTGTAATGTTCTTTGGGGAAGGAACTGGCTTTGTCCAGGACAGGGGCTCTGAGGCACTGAGGCAATACAAATTATTAATAATAATAGTGCTGGCTGTTTTTATAGTTCTTGTGACCCGCTGCCTGGCCCCCTGGCACCGTGGAGGTAAGGGGATGAGAGTGCTTTACTAGCCCCTCATCCTGCATGTGCTCCAGCCATGGAGGGTTTCTAAGGAAATGCCTGCTCCACAGTGGGATTTCTTCACACCATATCAGCCCTGCCTCCACTGTGCTCCTTCCCTGTGTCGGCTCTGCTTTTCTTTCCTCATTGACCCTCACGTTTCTAACCCTGGCAGCTTCAGTAAGAACAACATTGAATCTACAATCATGCCTTCCTCCTACTCCATTTACACCAATCCTCCTGTTGCTTTCCACTGACCCTCTCACTCCCTTCACTCCAGGACCTCCTAACTGTTCCCTTCCTCCTTTTTATGCTCCTGTACCCATGCGTTTTTCTGCATCTCCCTCTTCTTGTGACTCTCACTCCCCCTATGAATTCATCCCCAAAACATGCTTCATCCACAGAGGAGGATGCGAGGGAAGATGATCCCATGATTAAGGCATGGCACTGGGAGTAGAGACTCCCGGGTTCTCTCAGTGGCTCTCCCACAGACTTGCTCTGACTCTGGGCTCCACCTCTCTGTGCATTAGTTTCCCCATCTGCTTCTGGCTGTGGATTTGAGAGTAAAGTGTGACTTTTTGCAAAGTGCTTTGAGCTCCTTGGATGCAACCCACCACAGAAGTACCAGGAATGAGGATTATCCCAGCAATGACCTTGGGAAAATTTCTCCACCTCATGTGTCATTGCATGGTGTGTTATCTGTGTCTAGAACATCTGCGCCAGAACTAGACCGCAAGCTGCTTGGACAGTAAATAAAGTAAATAAAACAATAATGAAGTATTACATGAACTTTTCTCTCCTGTTCTCTTAAAAAGACGATTCCTGATTCCACAAAGTTTGCCAGCCCTTTTCTGTGCACAAGCACAGGTGAATTATCTAAAATTGCTGTTCTCTTATGTAACTACACACATTGCAGCAAGCAATAGGATATGTGACCAAGCACCTTCAGCGTGTCTGTACACATTGAGTCTGTGGGGTTAGTCCAGAACCTGGCAATATTCAGACCAAAAAAACCACACACACACACACACAATTTCTGCACAGTGATCAGAACCAAAATCATGGTGTTTGGAGAAGCACATTACCCATGAGCAGGGGAAATGTGCCATGATAGGCTAAATTCTTCCCTGCCATAACTCAGTTGAAGTTAATGGTGTTACACCAGGGGAGAAGGTCAACCAATCAATTCTGTCCCTTACTCTGGGGATCTAATGCAGCTCACTGAAATCACTGGAGTTGCACTCACTTATACCATGACTAAATTTTGCCAGATGGGCGGGGACTGTGACTTAGAGCTGGGCAAAATGTTTTTCACACCAATTTTTTCAGTGAAAAGTGCAAATCTGGTGACATAAACGTTTTGCTGAATTGTTTGTTTAGAAATGAAACCTGAGGGGAAAAATCAGAAAAAAATCTAACCAGTTCATTCTGACATTTTTTAAAAGAAACATTCTCATTTTTTGGTTCAAAATGACTTTTCATTTCAAAATTTTCATAGCTTTTAATTTAAAAAATTCAAATATGTTTAAAAATGCTCAAAATCTAAGCAAAACATTTCAGGTCCAACAAAATGTTTTGTTTTGACAAAATCAAAATGTTGTTTCATTTTAACTCAAAACAATTTTTGTCAACTTTTTGATTTCACCAGAAATGTCCATTTTTGGTCTGACCCCAAATTAATTTTTTTTTTGTTGGGGGGGAGCTTTTTCTAATTGCCCTGAAACTAAAACATTTGCCCAGCTCCACAGCATGCAAACTACCTCATCATTGTTGTCTAAATCAGATGTTAATAGGGTCAAGAAGGGACACAATACACTTCACAGTTATAAAAAGGGGTCTCTCATATCTAGGCTTGGAAGGATTAGATTTTCATTGATAAATATTGGTAAACATTTATTTCAGTGCGCACACACAAACTGACAAAAATATTTCCATTGGTGAGAATCAATATTTACACATAGGCAAAGAAAGAAAAATGCTGCTTAAGAATTTATTACAGGTTGATTTAAGGACATTTACTTTGTATATTTTGTCGTGATGGTGACAATTTGTATTTTAATGGTGATAATGTGTTCTGGTTTTGAATCTCAACATCTTCTGTCATTAAATAATTATTGTCTGACGCCCTCCCTCCATAATTTTGGGCAATTGTGAAAATTTAAATAGATAAAAGTAAAAAAAAGCTTAAAAATGAACAGCGATATTATCCACCGAAATTATTTAAAAAAATCGCATTCTGCAAAGCCTCATTGTATCCATCCACATTCACCAGGGGAATCATGTTAGAAACCTGGACAGCAAAAAAATGGGTGTCTATTGCCGGTACAAATAGGAATCCAGGCAAGCGCAGAATCTTCTGCTTCTCTACTGCCTCTATGAGCGCTAATGTCTTTTGCTTTGCATGGGGGCAGGATTCCCCTCTCCCTGGTGTAAATGAGGACCCACTCCACTGGATCCGATGGGGTAAGTGCACATTGGGATTTTGCCACTTGCAGTGACCCTAATTTTTGCCCTTCCCCCAAACTTGCTCAAGCACCTTTTATTTTCCTACTGGGCAACTGCTGCCGCCCCCACCCAGCCAGCACTGGTGCTTTCCTGTTGATGGCATCCATGCAGATTGGGACCTAGAGTCTTTGTCTGTTCTGCAGTACATAGCTATGCATGCCTCTACTAGGGGGCGTATTTTCTATTGGGGTCCTCGGGTGCTTCCCAGCTTGAAAACCTGACCGCACTGACTGGGAGATGGTGAAATAACAAATGTGCAGAGAGATGATGAAATGATCATTCCCTTCGGACGTTAGCTGTGCTAACAGAGACAGACAGACAGAGACCGCAAGCTCAGCAACACACAGAGAAGGCGGGTCATCTCTTACCCAAAGATGCCTCTTCCTCTGGACTTAGGGATATGGCCTCGTGAGCTGGCTGCTCATACAAACGGAACTGGTAGCGATGGTACCCGCTCCGGGATGGAGGTGTGGGGCGGCCGTAGTCTGGACAGAGAAAACACAGTGGATGAGGCTAGTGCCTGGCCCAAATTCCATCCCCATAATCACATACCCCAGATGCGTATGGTACAATTTATTTGTAGCTGGCATTTTCAGGGAAAAAAAATCTCCCCACACTCCATTACCCTCTTTGCTCCTTGCTTCCAGTAACTTTGCAGCCAGGGACTGTATTCTGCCCAATCCCCATGCGTTGCATGAGCTGTTGCACTATTGATCCCAGGTTGCAGCTTTGAGCCCTCTCTGCGGCTTCCTCCTCCCTGGTCCCGGAGCTCAGGGAGCTCCTTGGACGTGAGTGGTTGGCACTGCTCGGTGCGAATGGACTCTGCAGGCCTGTGCAAAGGGACCCAGAGCAGCACTGCATGCATCAAAATGACTCTGACATTAGAGAAGAGGATGGGGCTACTCTATTTCTCCACAGCCATGAGCCAAGCAAGACTTTGAGGCCCGGCCCCAGGGCCCATGGTTAGTACGGAGAGCGGGGCAGGGCAGTTACCACCCTGCTGGGGTATTCAGGTGAGCATGTTGTTACAAAAAGAACTGAAGAAATTTAGTGCAATCTCAGGTGTCTCCCTGCCAAGACACATTGTATGTGTCCCCAGCTCCCCATCCTCTCCCCTCCCGCCTTCCTTCTCCCAGGCCTTCCTGTTCCCTTATCTTCCACCCATCTGGCCTCTTGCCACCTGCTTGCAAGCACATTCTTGTTTCCCCTCCACTGAAACAACCTCCCATTTGACCCCACCTGCTTCTCCAGCCCCCACCCTAGCTCCACAGCTCTAGAACACTCTGCCTGCGCCTAGTGTCTGGACTGCCTCTGCCCAGATCTCCCTGTATCCCCTCAAATGCCTTCCCCTGTCCCTGAAGGCATCACATTCAAGCTCATCACCTGCACATAGTCTTGCTCTAACCCCACATTTCGGCTCCCGGCCCGCCTGCTCTCCATCCCCATCCCCAGCTGTGCATATTCTTCTACGCTGCCCACTACTCCCCAGAGCAGCCTCCTTCTGTCCCATGATCCTGCTGCTCACCTTTGCTCTCTTGCCCCATCCTCTCATAGATTGTAAGGGCCAGAAGGGACCAGTGTGATCATCTAGTCTGACCTCATCCTGCCTGTGTTTGATTGTAAACTCCCTGGGTCGGGGGCCACGTCTGAATCTGTACAGTGTGGAATGCTGTGCATCCCTATGGCCCCCAGTAAATACTAATCTTTTACTTTCTGCAAAACAAACCTTAACTTTCACTCTTTTCAACTATTTCTTTGTTGGACCTGAGTATCCTACAGATTCTTCTGCAGTGAGCAGTGTTTTGATTCTACAGACACAGGTAGGATAGTGCAAGGACCAGTCAACATTTTGAAATCCTCAGACACCAAACCTCAGAGGGAAAGGAAAGTTTTACAGTCAAGTTGGGGACTTTTGTCTGTTTAGACTGTAGGCTCCTTTGGGCAGAGACTGTCACTTATTATGCTTTTACACAATGCCTAGCACAATGGGGTCCCTAGTTAATACTGTAACACAAAAATGACAAACCCTCATGGGCTGAGTTGGATTAAAGACATCAGAGAAGGGCAGCCAAGATGTGAGAAACAAGCAGACAAGTTAGGGGACTGTGCCTGCTTTCTTCTCTTGAAATCCAGTTGCAGGAGCTGGGTCATTTGATAGGCCAGCTGCTGATGGCTATGAAAACACCATCAAATCCCTTGTTCCACAAAAATCGAGGTTTCCTCCTAACATGATGGTGATTTATATGCTACCCTGGTGCCCTTCCCACATGTTGTTAAATATTAGCTTGTATTTTTAATGAAACATGGTGCTCTCCCAATCAGTAGGCCATACTTATTACTGTGTGCGATTGTTTACTAAGCAAGGCAGGGCAACTCCTGAAAAAGCAGGGGAATGGCACCACATAAGAATGGCCACACTGGGTCAGACCAAAGGTCCATCTAGCCCAGTATCCTGTCTTCCGACAGTGGGCAGTGCCAGGTGCCCCAGAAGGAATGAACAGAACAGGTAATCACCAAGTGATCCATCCTCTGTCGCCCATTCCAAGCTTCTGACAGACATAGTCGAGGGACACCATCCCTGCCCATCCCGGCTAATAGCCATTGTTGGACCTGTCCTCCAGGAATTTGCTTGAATTCTAGTTTTCCAGCAAGAGAAGCAGCCTCACACTCTGTTCTCATATGTCAGGGCATTAGCTGATTGCTCAGTTAGGCTCAGGCAGGAACATCGCCCTGTGTCCATGTACACCATCACACACTTGGCCAGCGTTTTATTGTCATCGCTGATGTTCCCTCCAGTACAGCTGTGTGGGAAATGTTTGTCCCATCCCTCAGATATTTCAGGTTCAAAACTTTTTCCCTATCTCAAATTGGGGCAAAAAGATGAACTCTCAAAAATACTCATGCGCCAACATTTTTTTCTGGGTTGGGTCAAGGGGAACTTTGTTTTGATAATTTTGAAATATTTGGTTTTCATTTGATTTTGATTCCTTTTTTTTAGTTCAGTTAGATTCGGTTTGGAAACAAAGTCATTTCAAATCAAATTTGATTTTTTTTTGTTTTGAAAATGTCAGTGCAAGATGTTTTAACAGTTCCAAAAATTCCTTTTTCCAACTGTTTTTTTGAGTCGGGAGATTCATCCAATCGGAACCTGGTTCATGAAGTTTCAATTTTGACAAATCGGCATTTTTGACCAAAAACCAATTCAGGGAAAAATTCCTGACCAGCTTTACCTTCAAGCAACATGTTGTGGTTTTGGTAGGAGGAAGTGTGATATAATTGTAACCTGACCCTGGGTGGAAAAATCTCATCTCTCTGCTAGAGAAGAGTCATAGCTACAAATTTTGGATCTGGGGCCCTCTCCAAACTTGCCCAGAGTTCAGGGTGGGGTTTGGATCCATTGATCTAGCTCAGGCCTTTGTATTACAGGAAACCTGCAGGTATAGAGCGTGCATCACCAAAGGGAGTCTAATGACATGCAAAGAGATTATGTATACAGATGTTCTGTAACTGTTAAACTCTAAACTTGGCTGAAAGCAGCATTTCATATTTATTTCAGGAAAGGAGGATGTAACGTGAAGGGACAAAAGGTGGAAATTCCTCCAGGACCTGAAAAAATTAAGCCATTTGAGCAAGAGAAAGCCACCACGGCCATCTCCTCAGAGCATTAGCAAAAATTAAAAAGAAAGGCTTTCCTTTACTTCTCACCACTGTTGATGCTGCCAAGTGGCTTTCTGCATTTCGTTCTGCTTGGGAAGTGAGACAAACCCAATCAGTTTAACTTTGGGCCTGACCCTGCACACTCTGGCTATGGGGGTGCAGTGGTATTGACTTACTCCTGCTTTGCAAGGCAGCACCCTTCACAGCCAGGGTTTTCAGTGCTCACCATCAGTGTCAGATTTTCACAAGAGCTGAGAACATTGGGTGCTGAGCACTTTGGATAGTCTGGCTGGAAGTGTCAGAAGGGGAGCAGTTGGCTGCTGAAAATCGGACCTTGCTTTTCTAGTTACCTTCACTCTCTGGCCCTTGCTGCACTGGCCAGCAGCTGCCAGGTTGGGGTTCCCAATACCTCATTGGAAGGTTGAAATAAGAAAAGACAGTAATGGTATTTTCTAAAGAAATAATAAAACACACTGCTATCCAGAGCAGCTTTTGGAAAATCTCTTTTTCAAACTACCCGTAAGCTACTAGACAATATCCCTTTAACCAGAGATATATTGGGCCAAATCCCTCCCTGCTGTAACATCATTCGAATTAATCAGGGAACCCCAGGGTTGAGTGTGGCCCATTTTGCATTGCAAGTTCTCGTTCCCATATACCATCTGCCTATAAAGAGACCACTGGGGCCCACCTTCTTCCAAACAGCTCCTGCGTTTGCTTTAAGTGGGCTGGGATTTCTTCCGCTGTCTGGGTATTTTAACACCTTTTGCTCCTCTGGATGAGTTCTGTTTCAGTCAGTTTACTGTGAAACATTTCTCTGCTGCTGTCCAGGTGTGTAATAAAGTCTCTTTGCATCTCCCAGACTGCGTGTGGCGGATTGTCATTTCCTTATGATCTTAACTCCAAAAATAGCAAAGCAAGGTATGGAACTGGTTGCAGGGATGGGAAATACTGGGGCTTTAAAATAAACTATTAAGGATACTTGATTTTAAGGGACTTCTTGTTCAGACAGCACCCAGAGAGAAATCTCATGCATGGAAAGGCCCTGGCTTGTATTCTCTGCTGCCCTGCACCTTAGGCAGTCGTTGGTATAGCGTTACTAAATCAGATTGGTGTACGCTACGCTGGTGTAAATGGCTACACAAGGTGCAAAGAGAAGCAGGCCCCATGTGTTCAACTCCTCCACCCTGGTAGAATCCAGCCTGCTCCTTTCCAGGTGGAAGAGATGTCTGCTACTTAGAATCATAGAAATGTTGGGCTACAAAGGACCTCGAGAAGTCATCAAATCCAGCCCCCTGTGCTAAGCCAGGACCAAGTAAATCTAGACCATCCCTGACAGGGGTTTGTTCTATCTGTTCTTAAAACCCCCAGTGACGGGGATTCCACAACCTCTCTTGGAAGCCTGTTCCCTGTCATGCAAGCAAGAGGCTGGCAGCGAAGGTCTCATCGGAGAGACGAATCAGGGGGCTAGTTACAGCTGCTTGCTAGTTTGCACCATTTGTAGCTCAGGCACAAATTAAGAGAGAGAGATTTGGGGACATTCCACCTACAGTGAATAATCTAAGAAGCCGGGCGGGGGAGGAGGTGGAGGACGGTGGGGAGTGCTTCAGCTGGCTTGCTCTGGGGTTGAAAAAGTTTGCAAAGCTTTAAACACCTCCTCATTTTCCTGTATCAGCTAAACAAGAGATCGATATCAAAGAGAAACCTGTTGTCTGGTTAGAATGTGAAATAGTTCCTCCTCGCTGCATTTCCGGTGCTGAGGCCAAGGCTGTCGGTGCTCTGAAAGCCTGCAGCTGGGGGAATCCCTCGCTATTTACATCTTTCCATGTGTTTACTGAATGCAAATCAAAATGTGCGTGCAGGAGGGTTATTTTAAATGTTCTTTGCAAACCTCTTTTCCCCTTGAAATGATTCCAAAATTCCGAAGCGGGGGATCTGCAAAGGCCATGGCTACCTGTGGTTGCGATCTGACACCAACCCTGTTGATAGACTAATGGCCTCTGCTTGGGGCACTTACTCCTGTTGGCGAACGCCTTACTACGGCACCCAGATACTGCAGTGATAGGTGGCAGTTGCCTCCCTCACAGCCAGGGAGGGTCGCACAGAATTCCCTTTGGACCCATCAAGATTGCTCCTTAATGGGTCAGAAGCTTCCCTGGTTAAGCAAAACCAAGCATGTGTCCCAGGCGCTGAGCTTGCTGTCTTCCCCATCCCCTTAGACCCAGGAAGAGAGAGATCACAAATGAACTGGAGCCCAGCTCTCTCAATGGCCAGTGGAAGTCAGTGACCCTAAACCATCCCTTTGCAAACCATGCTGACAGAAGTTTAGTAACATGGGCCAGAAGTCTTGGGACAGTCAGACAGGTCAGGTTGGTGCAGCTCCAGCTTACCTGTTAGCACGTGGCCTTTAAGTTTTCCAGCCCGCAGGTCTGTGCCCTGCAATGACAGAAGGGATTCGGTTAATGCACAGGACACCAGAATATGCAGTCGCTCACCGGACCTATTTATTTGCATTGCTGTGGGGCCTAGGGGCACCAGTCAAGGATCATGCCCCCGCTGTGCTAGGTGCTGTACAGACAGTCAGTAAAGGAACAGTCCCTGCCGCACAGAGCTCACAGTCTGGGTTCTGAGGAGAGATGGCAGGTGGATGAGCCAAACAGGTGGGGATGGGGGTGGGGGTGACCATAAAGGAAGCAAGTTTTGAGACAGAAAGCGAGGCCCCAGCCACTGTCAGACTTACCCATCCAGGGGGAGGGTCTCAAAGGCACAAGGGGCAGTAAGGTGCCCAGTTCCCAATGAAAGTCAGTCAGTGCCATTGGTACCTTGGGGAACCTGCCTCCGGGCGTTTAATGTTAGCACAATACAGCCTGCTGCAGCCTCACTCGCGGTGCTGCCTCTCAGCATGGAGCACCCCCCGGACAGTGCCTCGCTTGAGTTTAGCTAGAAAGTTTCCTGAACTGAGTTTGTTTCCTTCATCTTCACCTTCTCCAAACCTCTCCTGACAGGTGTCATTCCTTTCCCTGGGTAAGCGGGGAAGGGTGAGGAGAGAATGTGCCGGGGTCTATATTTTGCTTGTTAATTTATATTTTAAAAGTGTCAGTGACTTTGTGTACCACAGCCAATGCATTGTAGAGTTCCCTTGAATCACAGGCTGTGCTGTCACTGTGCTCTTGAAGCCAGCACACAGGGACTGTCAGACGGATCACATTAGACCTGTTATCTGGGCACGGGATGCTGGGAAGGCTACAAAAGCTCTCTCTAAAAGCCCCGACACCATCCTGTGCACAGGTATTCAGGCAGGGGCTAATTAATATCCCTGTGATGGCAGGAAGGTCACAGTGTCTTTGGAAAGCACATAGGCTGGAGTGTCGAGAAAGAAGGTGAGGAATCAGAGATGCCTACAAAACCTGACAGGTGCAATTTACAGCTGCGGAGCCAGATCCTCAGCTGGTGTAAACTGTCATGCTTCCATTTAAGTCAATAAAGCCTTGCCAATTTACACCATCTGAGGTTCTGGCCTACTGAAGACAATGAGGCCAAGTTGATTTACACCATCTGGGAATCTGGCCTGCTGTATTCTAATTACCAGCCCACACTGAGTGAATTAAGAATAGATGCAGATTCACCAAAAAGATTTCGAGCTTCCCAAAGCAATTCCCAGCCCAAGACGCTTTGATTTTCTTCCCTTGATGGATCCAGAGAAGATGTCCCTGACACTTCCTCAGGCAATATGTGCTTTACACTCCCCACCAGCAACATCTGGGGACCAGCCTATAGCATGCTGCCCCTCCATCCCCATGCTGTTCTCATTTGTAGACTAGAATGGATCTATACTGTGTTCGCGGACTTTGCAAAAACCTTGTTCAAAACCGATGCAGTGGGCTGTAGCCCATGAAAGCTTATGCTCAAATAAATTTGTTAGTCTCTAAGGTGCCACAAGTACTCCTGTTCTTTTTGCAAGTCTTTGTGCATCCCGTCTGATGCGATGCCTGTGGTTATATCCTGGGACAGTCAAGAATGAGCATTTCACAAACCTTGCAGGAGAGCCTAAGATAATTTAGTTATGGTGTCAAGCCTGGCACAATTCAATGCCCTAGCTTGCCTTGAGTTTACCACCCAATCACATTCTTTCTCTTACCTCTTCCTGCTGCTGCACTTATGGAGAATTCTAATAAGGTTTTGTTGAGAACAAAATGCAGTTGGGCAGAAATCATATGCTGCAAATCAGCAAACAAGCACTAACAGATGGAGAGAGCCAAGTGCAGCACAAGCCAATGCCGTGCAAACATCCCTCGACAAGTCTGCCAATGCACCTCACTCCTGACCTGCAGCACCCCCACTCAGCTCTGTCAGTGCACCCCAGTCTGCAACAGTAATACCCATTGCTATTCTAGTCCTGTGCCTCCTACCCAGCTCTGCCAATGTGTATGAATACTCATCTGGAACAGCCCCCGTTATTCCAGTCCTGCCTGCCTACACGCACCCAGTTCTGCCAATGCTCCTTAGTCTTGACCTGCCCTAGCAGTAATTAAGTAGCAATTAAAGGAGCATCAGATAACTGCAGATAGAACGCATCTGACTCCCAGAACTGCTGGATCAAGCTTCACCCTTTCCAAAAATAATAGAAGCCAGATCTTCATTGAGTCATTTGGTGATGAGAACATCAACCAAGATTCACATTGCATAGTAAAGTTCATTGTAATGCAAACATCCTCTCAGTTTCTATGTATTAGCTTTGCAAAGCCCCATGAAATTTTACCAGCCTCAGCACAGAATTTCCTCACCCACCCTTTCCATCACGCTGATGATAAAAGTACTAATGACTAAGATTTTCAAAAGTGACTAGTGATTGAAGGGGCCTGGTTTTCAGAGAACAGGTGCTTAGAACTGAACACTGCCCCTTGGAGGTGTGTCATATCCCCCCCCAACCCCCCCCAAAAACCCTGAAGAACCCCAAATCACTCATCACTTTTGAAAATCTTGGCCTAATATTTTACTTGCCCATCAAAGGAAAGAAGCGACGCGTCCAGGGTGAAGGTGTGAGGGGAGTTTGCATGGCTGCCGGGTGCCAATTCACGGAGCAGTGTATCTAACGAGAACAATGCTCTAACATTCTCTGATGGCAGGAGTGTTCCCCCCCAAGTTTCTTTGGGAATTCTGACCCCACCTGGATGAATTTCACTTCTTGGATAACTCTTATCTCACCCTCTCTTCCAAACCCAGGCAAGAATGTGGGGTGGCGGGGAATGGGGGGGATTTAAAGGACTGTGCTGAGCATTCCATGAAATTCTGATTATTTTTTTTAAATGCGCTGACCTGCCATTAAAAGCTCTGATGCTTGATTTATGGCCAACTTCAGGAAAGACTAGCCTCTCTGACTCAGCAGACTGCTCAAGTGAGGCCATATGGAGCTATCCACACAGTCACTCACTCACTCACTCACTCATGCCCATCACCCCAATCAGGGTATGGGCCGCCAACTACAGATCTCCAGAGTCCTCAGGACACAGGATACTTGTGCTGTTTTGCCTGAAGGCAAAGCAGGGAAAGCTGTCATTGGTGGCAGTTGCCTGGGGCTGGGCAGGTCACCCTGACAGCGAGGATCCCACCTAGGCAGCGATTCCTTAAGGGCTGGAATGGAGCAGAAGCATTACACTGAACAAACAGATGCTAGTAGCTAACGATGTATAATGGGGTACGTTTGGAGCTGAAATCAATTCTAGGACCACACTCAAAACTTGACCCCTTTGAGATCAGAGTTAGGAGACCCTCCGACCACCGTTAGTGAGGTGTCTTCAATACCAGGGTTGGTCTTTTGACTGCCGCACATGGGACTGGGAGCGAGGTGAGCAGACCTGCTCCTGCATATGCCACAGCTTGTTATGTGAATCCAAGCCAGCCTCCTCCCACTCTGGGCTGTGGTGCGTCCCTGTCTGTAAAATGAGGACAACATGGGCTGCCTGGCCAGTGCAGGATCCCAGGTGTGGTGGAATCTGGCCACGTCCTGACATACCCTGGATTTGAGGATCAGGCTCCTATTGAGAAGAGAGAACAGGAAAAGCCCGGTGGGGCTAGGGCTAGCGGGGCGGGGAAGAGCACTTTACAATAGCTGTTTGTTATTAAAGAGGCAGAGAGATGGCAAGATTTAAAAGCAAAGGAGCAAATTCTGCTCTTCGTTACACCAGCGTCCAATCGGCGTGAGTCATCAGAGTTGCTCTGGGTTTGCAGCAGTGTGATGGGGGGCAGAATCTAGCCCGGGGGCTCTCATGCCAGCTTGGAGTAAAGGATGCTGCTTCTGGCACCTTCAAGGCATTCTGGGCTGCTGATTCATTGGCTGCCTATCCTCATGGAAACAAGCAGCACTGCTCTGCTTGTGGGGAGAGCCTGCCTGGAGACTCTGGGGAGCCATATCTGCACCTGGGGTCAAACCCAGCCCCACTTGCTCCATGCAGCTTTTATTAGCTGGGCTGCCTGCCTGGATTCCTTGGTGAGATGCCTGTGTGCTTTTGGAGGACATCGAGAAGGCCAGCTCCAGGCTTTTCAGCCCCCACCTCCGCTCCACTGGATGAATGGGGCCCAGTAATGACACAGGCAGCTTCCTTGTTCCTCTTCAATTACTGACTGCAAACTGCCCGCCCACTCTGGAATCTGCCAGGGCCCGGTTGCCAGCTCCTCCTGACCCCACCAGAGCGTGGGGTCAGCAGTACATTTCTGCGAGTGCAGGAGAGATGATTTAATCTCTTCACCCACCTCTTCCCATTTGCTGGGAAGTATCAATCACTTTCTTCCCCCCCTCCAGGGCAGGCAGAGGTGGGAGTCTGCCTTCTCACCCATTCCTAACTTGGAAAGAAGTTCCAGGTGCCTCTTTCTCACTTTGGCATGGAGCGAAGCTGAGGCCAGTTGCAGCCTGCAGCATGAGAGCAGTCAGAGCATGTCATTCTCTGGTGATGAAGGTGCTCCATGCACCACAGGCATCACCGTCTGAATGCAGTGGGAATCCATTGATTTTTTCAGTTAACAAAAGGTAATTGACTAAAGGGCACTAGCTGTTCCCTGGAGCTATGGTGGCATCCTGCAGAGTCATGCTTCAAGGTGTTGGTTTAGCGCTGTGCCTCCAGTGTGTGGAGTGCTCCTGAGTGGAAATGATCCCAGCAAAATTACCTAGACAGCTTTGGCTTGATACCTGCTGCCCTGCTTCTTGTCTCTCTATTTACACCTTGTAAAGTGCTGCTATTTATTGCAATGATGCACTTTGCACTGATCCACTGTAAGGGACTACACGTGGTGCAGCACAACAGAGGACTCGGCCTGCTATCTGGGTAGGAGGAAGAGGTGTCTTGTGGTGGAACAGAAGAGTCCAGCCTCTGAGCTGTATTGTGAATGATGCCTGGGGGCAAGTGACTTATAGCTCGGGGCCTCCGTCTGCCCATCTGCAAACTGAGGTTGATGATAATAGGCCGGGTGTGCAAAGCTGGTCTCCTAACCTGAGGACACATCCATCTGAAGTACAAATTACCCAGCACTGCCGGGGAGAGTGGAAGCCAGAGACCGATGCAGAAATTGAGAGGGAGAGGAGAGAGAGCTGAGGTGGTTTGGGAGAGGGAGATGCAGGTAGACTGGCAAAAGGGAAGAGTTCATGGGGAAGCAGAGGGAAGGGCAAACATGGAGGTCCTACTCTGAGAATTCTGGAGGGAAGGGAATGAAGACCATTATCTGCCTAGGAGGCTTGCACTGCCTATAGCTGGCCCTGGCAGTACTGTTGGGATTACAAGCTACTGTTCAGTCATCCACCATTCCTATCTGCTTTATAACTCCATGAAGTCTAGTTACCTAATGTGGACATCCAAATCGAAGTGTTTCCTGTACCTCTCAGCTCATTCATTTTCTTGTGATGTTGATCAAAGAGCTCTGTCTCATCAGAGGAGGAAATCCTTCCCTTCTCCCATAAATCCACTGTTACCAATGGAATTACATTGACCCACAGACACTCCTGAGATATGGAGTGAGGATGCGCCACTTTGTGCAATTTCAAACCCATGTGAACATTGTTTGAATGTTTGACAGGCTCAAATGTTAGTAGGTTTATGTCCCACCTGAGGGGTGCTCTGGCCTTGTCTACACTAGAGAAAAATACCATGCTAAATAATGGCTAGTATCCTTCAGTCCCCGGGAGTGCACTTCTGTGCCCACAAACACAGGGGCTCTCATGGATCCCCCTAGTGTGAAGTAATACTCCCAGCTGGGGTTGAGGGGTTAAGGAATGATGGTGTCTCAGTCATGCCTGCCTCGATCATTTGAGCGTTGGCATGTGGATGTGTCTCCCTGCTGCAGTGGGGCAATCAGTGGGAAAGGAGCAGAGAAGGAAAGTGCTAAAATAATCCAAGGAATGGTTAGATTAGGCAGCAGAGAGGAGAAGGAAAGGATGAGATGAAATAAAAACAATATGCAGGGTCCCCACCTGTGCCAGCTGGGCTTTGTCATAGGCGAGTGCTTGTGGAAGCTCCTCTGCCTTTTGTAAATAGAACAGGCTCCCCCTTAGCTGGGGTGGCACCTGTTAGTTTTCAGTTCAGCAGCCTCTTGGAAAAAACAAAACCCAGTGACCTCATGGATTTATGTTACAGGGACACCGAGGTTCCTGAACTCGCAGTACTGTTTGGAAATCCCCAAGGCTGTCCTAAAGGTTCACCGTGCTTCAAAGGCCTCAGAGTTCATCTCACCACTAACACTGAGCACGGATTGAACCCTGAGCTCCTGCTGCACCAGGGGTGGGACAGAATTAGTCCTGCTGGGGGCTTTTAAGGCAAATTGGCCCCACGTCTTCTTCATGGCCTTCCCTACAGGGTCCTGAGACATGAAACTGCTCTCCAGAGAGTGGCCTGCAAACTGGGTAGACACAACTCAACTTTGCTTCACTTGCTCAGGGTCTCCACTGCCCAACCTTTGTGAAACCATGTCTGCTGTACAATCTACCATCTCTGTTGCTGGCAGAGCCCTAGTGTGCTTCCCTGAGCAGCCTCTGTGGGGACTGCCTTTCCGAGACGGTGTTATAAAAGCGTGCTACAGGCTGCCACTGGGTGTGCTGGAGCATGCATGAGTGTGTACATCTCTGTGGCTGGGAGCACAAGGGGAGAGCTGGTGGGGAGGGGTTAGTCTTTGATGTGGCCCTCAGGAAACAAAAGTTACCCTGTTTAGGGAAGTCCTGCTCGAACTCTGCTGACCACAGGCAGTTTCATCTGCGGGTTCAGCAAGGGCTAAGGCACAGGGCTAAGTGTGCACGCCCCGAGCCAGGGTTACTCCCCAGTGGCTGCTTGCTCTCAGTGTGGCTACTTTGGCTGAAGTCTGGAGACTTGCTGAGTCGGGGTACAATTTTAAGAAGAGTCTTGGGGATTTACAAGCCTAAATCCCATTGGTTTAGGCACTTCTGGGTCCTTTGGCCATATCTCAGGCACAGCCCAGAAGCATGTTCCCGTCGGGCTCCAAACTTCGCCAGAGTCGGGGGGTGTTTTGTTCAGACCCAGCTGTTTTGTAAAATCTATGTAGCACTCTGCAAGGAGCAGGCCCCCTGGGGGCTGTGCTATCACCCTCGCAAAGAACTTTGGAGAGACCTATTTTTCCAGTGCCGGCTGGAACAGCTGAGAGCATGAGAGAGGCGGAGGCGCAGCGCTGAATGGAGATGTGGGGCTCTGGGGCAGCAATGCCACCTGGGATGTGCCAATGTTAGTTTAATAGCTCTGTCTACATGCCGTCTGCTTGGAGGCTACTGAGCTGTAACTGCCCACAGTGTTCCGCGTGCTGCCGCACAGCCTCTGTGGATCCCTAGCATGGAGTGAGCTAATGGACACTGATGTGCTGCCATGTTTATTAAATACCCTTTTATGAGAGCATTAATATTTCTTAATGACACCATTTGAGCTTAACATCCTTTTTACCTCCCGAGGATGTGGTCTGTGGCTTGTAAGGGGAGAGCTAAAAATTCCCACCCTCCACTCCGCTAAGACCATGGAGGAGAGGAGCTGAAGGAAATCAGTGATGTTGTTCTGGTGCGTATAAACCCCAAAGGGACGCAGCTCGATAAATTACCATTCGTATGTACTACCTGGGGACCCCAGTCAAGGAAAGTCTGGGGACATCTTGTGATTAAGGCATTGGAATTGGACTCGGGAGATCTAGGTTCAATTCTTGGTTGAAGTCATGGAGGGCCAGATTTTCCAAAAAGCTCAGCCCACTGGGTGCTGAGAGCTCTTGAAAATCTGACCACCAGTGTAAAGAACAGGAGTCGCTGGCTGCTGAGTGCTTTGGGAAGTTGGGCCCTTGTTTAGGTACTTAAATGGGAACTGAGTCCTTGAAAATCTGGCTCTGATGGGGGGTGCCGAGTCCTTGAAAAACTGTCCCTGAGCTCTTTCCAAAATCTGGCCCTAAATCTGTTTGTGCCTCATTTCCCCATCTGTAGAATGGGGATAAAAATCATTTTTTAGTCTGTCTTGGATATTTTGACTGCAAACTTTCTAGAGCAGGTACTGTCTCCCCTTCCAGCTGTTTGTGGAGCACTGACCACCATGCAGCCCCAATCTCAACTGGGCCTTTCAAGTGTGACAGGAATACAGTAATTGGGGCCTGATGGTGCTCGGTGCTGTACAAACATCTGGCAAAGAAAGAATTCTGGGTTCAAAGAACTTAATATTTTATGATAATTCTATTGAAGAAGAGAGGAGGATGCTGCCATAGCACATTCATGGAGCTGTAACCCACTGCAACACCCGAGATGCCTTCTGCAAATACCAGACGGGATTTGGCTGGCGCTCATGGACAATATGAATGAATAAAACACAACACCCTCCTGAGTTTCCAAAACTCCTCTGCATGGCAGGAGACCAGCATGTTGTCCTGAGCGGCTCTTTGCCATGCAGACGAGTTCGTTACATTGTAGCTCATTCCAACGCCCTGTCCCGCAAACGGCAGGGGAGCATTGAGGCTCTGAGGTAGGTCTGCTTGGGCCCTTGGTGCCGTCCGTTCCACATTGAATGAGTTATATTTTGTTTTCTTCTTCATAAATCTTTTCTAGAACATGTCTGATTCCATCTGAGGAAGGGGGAGCAGGGGACTAGGAAGGGGATCGGTGGAGAGAGAAAATTTAAGGCAGTGACTCAGGGTTAGAGAAAGTGGGTGTGGGAATCAACACAATAGCTGGCAGGAGACCAGGACAAACAGATGACTGATTGGACTGAGGTTTGTGAATAAGAACAGGGCTGGCTTGTTATTCACTCCCAGATATAACTCCTTCTCCCTTCCCCCTCTTCACCCTGCCCCGAGCCAACAGCTGGAACACTAGTAAACAAGAAGAGCTCTCTGCAAGGAGGGATAGCAGGATGGAGCGCAGCAGCTGCTTGCTCCTGGCATTTGCAGCGTCTTGGCCTGCAAGTCTTTCTGTGCTGCAAGACTCTGAATTCAGGCTGGAGAAGCTGGATGCTGTCCCTACAGTAGGCTGACATAATTAAAGAACAATTAGCAAACTGGTGAAGTTAATCCCCAAACAAATAAGGTGCTTCCTGCGCTGCTCACTTAGGGCACGCTAGCTCGAAGGGGAGAGGCGGCTTCAGAACTGGCACATGCAGGAGATCAGATTTATTATTCTCCCTCTTTGTTATCTTTATAAAGAAGCCAGGATTTATGAATTGGCTCTCACCAACCCAAGGGAAAGTCTAAGGAGGGATAAACCAACCTCCATGGGCTAAGAACCAAGCCTTCTCCAAACAAACCCTAGGCGTGAAAAGTGCCGTTAAAAGAAAAAAATTGCAACTATAAGGATGCCTAGCAACATTGTATCTATTTGATTTATCCATCTCTCCTCCTCCCCTCCTGTCAAAAACAGATAGCTAAGGGTTAATGTTTCTTTTACCTGTAAAGTGTTAACGAAGGGAACCAAACACCTGACCAGAGGACCAATCAGGAAACCAGATTTTTCAAAACTCAGGGAGGGAATGTTTTGGGTGGGGGTCTTTTGTCTGTCTCTCGGCTATGAAAGGGATCTTTCTATCTTCAAGCTTCTAATCTTCTGTTTCCTAGTTGTAAGTACAGGTATAAGACAATATAGGTTTTTATATTGTTTTTGTATTTACATGTGTGTAGTTGCTGGGACTGTTTAAATTGTATTTCTTTTTTTGAATAAGGTTGTTTATTCATTTTTTTTTTCTTTAAGCAATTGACCCTTATTGTCAACCTGATACAGAGACTATGTTTATGTGTTTTTCTTTCTTTTTATATAAAGCTTTCTTTTTAAGACCTGTTTGAGTTTTCTCTTGGGTAGGCTAAGGAACGAAGGAAGGGAAATTCTCTTTGTGTTAGATTTACGGAGGTGAATCTGTCAGCCTTCAGGGGAAGAAGGAGGGGTGGTTGGGCGGGAAGTAGATTGTCCCTCTCTTCTGTATTGAAGTCAAGGATGTTTTAGTTAGGCAGTGTCGTTCGCCGGATAAACCCAAGGAGGAGGGCGAGAGCCGGGGATTTGAGATAAAGAGGAGGCACAAGGGGAGGAGGTTATTTTTCCCTTGGTGTGAGGCTTAGGGCATGCTGTCGAAGTCTTGGGGTTCCCCAGAGAGAGGTTTTGGGCGAGAGAGTACCAGGAGCGGGAAGCCAAGCCCTGGAATCCTTGGCTTGTGGCAGCGATATCAGATCTAAGCTAGTAATTAAGCTTAGAGGGTTCGTGCTAGCTTCTCATTTTATGAACGCTAAGGTTCAAATCTGAGTAGGAAGCTACGACACCTCCCCACTCTTAGCTCTATGTCCCTTGTCATCTTAGACTGTAAACTGTTTGGGGCAGGGAATGTGTTTACATATGGTATCACCTAATACAACAGGGGCACTGATCCTGGTTGAGCCTATGGCTGCTACTGTAATATAAATATTAAATGGTAGTTTTTTTTTCTCTTCCCAATAATTTTCATTTTTATCCACTTCTGCACTTTCTGCTTCTGGCCCACAAAGCCCTGGAAGCATCACGAGACAAAGCCTGGCCTAGTGATATTTTCAGCCCAGATTTGTTGACTATAAGAGGTCCATTGTAGAGATGGACAGACCAAGACCCCAGCTCTGAATACTCCAAAACTCTGGAGTTTCAAAATCCAGATGTAGGTTTGGGTTTTATGGCTGGAGCTCATCTCGAGTTGGATAAATCTCAGCATTACGAGGGGAGTCCCAGGCCCCAGCAAGTCTAAATCAGCCATGGTGACCCCATTAAAACGGGGTCCCAACCCTACAGTTTGAGAGCTGCTGCACTGGATGACACTCCTCATCCAGAGCCAGGAGGTCTGACCCTTGCTCTAACTACAGAACTCCCAACCACCAGCAAAACTATAGCCCCAGAGCTTCCGGTGGGGTCTGGAAATCATCCAATGCTTTATTCGTTTGATTTATACAGTTCATTTAGTGTATCACGCCAGAGGGGAGGGACCAACATCCGGGTTCCAGCTGACCTGGCTCTGCACTGAGAAGCTGTCATTGGCACACTCACAGCTTTTCAGGGTCTCCTCTCTACCTCTCCCAGGTCTCTCTGAGTTGCGGGTTCTGCCCTTTCAGACCCAGAATCATTGACAGCTTCACAGACCCTGCCCCTTGCTCTGAGGAGACAATTAAACGGGCCCTTTTGCATTGCGGTTGATAACGCTGGATGTGGGAATTGCATACAGATGCTCCGGTCCCTTAGGATGACTCAAACCTAACTGGACACTGAAGCAGGGAGAGGGGGTTGGAGCGAGAGAAGAGAAGTCTTGGGAGGCTAAAGCCACCCTAGGGATTCCCTTCAAAGGCTGAGCTAATCTGGTGCTGCTGAGCCCCCGCCTTGCAGGCAGGAGAGAGGGAAGTTATGATTTCCTGCCGTTCAGAACCCTCTCCTCTATTGCTTTCTGCACTAGTAATGGGCCAATTCCCCAGTTATCAGCCCTAGTTCTGCACTAGGCCTATGAATCTCAAGGTCTTGCCCAGAGTCCTGTGTTCCAGGCAGATGAGCACCCTGGCTCCTTAGTTGCTTCTAGGGAATGCAGGGATTCTGCTACAGAGGGCAGCTTAGCAGGACTGATTCAGCTCTCCAGTCCTATCCATAGCAAATGCAGTGCCAAACACTCACTAAAAGGGTGGAGCATTTTCCTGCTGGAATTCTCTCCAAGTCTGATCTGAACCCAAAGCCCAAATCCGAATGCATTAAGCTCCGGGGCAGTTTGGATCCAGATCTAGGCTTGAACTTCACAACCAGCCCCTTTCTCTAGAATGGTACCAGACCTCAGTTCTGGACTCCTGCAAATGTTCACGTTCAGCTCCAGTTGTGAGACCACCCCCAAGCAGATGCTCATGTACCAGGTAGTGATAGATGGATTAAAAATACGTCCTGCAGGAAAGATAGACTAGATCAGATGAAGAGAGCTCGCTAGCTAGGCATACAGACAACAGCCTCTGTTCAATGCTACTCACACCAACATTTATGCCCCCTGTGCTTGCTGCTGCTAACTGCACTGTGCTATGGAGTGTACAAATCACTAAGGCTGTTCTAGTGCCCTTTGCTCACACTTACCAGGGAGGTCCTGGTGGAGCTGTGCAAAAACTGGGAAAAAATGTACACACAGTTTGGCAGAATTTTTTTTCGGTTTTCCTTGGGGAGACTCTCTGCTTCCCGTTGTCCCTTCTCCCCTTTCCCCGCTGACCTATATTTAGGCTCTGAAGGCTGAAATCTACTTTTAAACAAATGTTGCGGAATAACAGACACTGGTTTCCAAATAATTTCTCCATCTTTATCAACATAAATGTTTGCACTCTAAGGAAATTCTCTCTCTCTCTCTCTCTCTCTCTCTCTCTCTCTCTCACACACACACACAGATTGTCATTGGCCATTATACATTCAGGGTCTAATTCTGCTACCCTGTCATTATTCTGTGTATTAGAGTAGTGCCATGGGAGGACCCCCAATCAAGCTCAGAGCCCCACTGAGCTAGGTACTGTACATACACATAGCAAGAGCCAGTCTCTGCCCCAAAGAATGATCTAACTAGCTGAGACAGACAAACGGGGCGAGAGAGGTGGGGTTACCCCCATTTTGCAGAGGGAGGGGTTACATGAGTTGTCCATATGTCACTGAGGAAGTCTGTGCCAAAGCTGGCCACTGACACTTGATTTCCCAAATCCCAGTCCAGCTCCCTTAACCAGAAGACAATCCTAATATGAATGTAACTATTCATGGGATAAGGGATGACACCACGTGAGCAGCGGAGTGGGGGTGAGGGCAGA
Source organism: Chelonoidis abingdonii (assembly GCF_003597395.2). Classification (NCBI taxonomy): domain Eukaryota; kingdom Metazoa; phylum Chordata; order Testudines; family Testudinidae; genus Chelonoidis; species Chelonoidis abingdonii. Next base: position 161,044,521 of record NC_133770.1, on the reverse strand, counting down.
AATTGGGCCCTATCTGAGCATGGCAGTTGAGAATCATGACCGAGTCACAAATGTAATGTATAGAATCATGTTATTTCATAGTAATGGGTTTGCATTTCAGTTTTAAGCATTGTGAAATACCGAATTCTTTGCTAGGGACTCAAACACACATGTGATATTTAAGAAAAACATCAAAACACTTTCCTTTTCTTGCTGAGTTCCAGCATTTTTCCAGTGAGTTTTGAGTGGAGGGAGAAATTGACAATTGGCAACGGTTACCAGTTACAATCTAATCTCTCCTAGCTTGCACAGAGTCATAGAGTTTAAGGCCAGAAGGGACCACCAGCTCATCCAGTGCAACCTTCTGTATATCACAGGCCACCAGCCCCACCCAACACCTGCACACTAAACCCAACAACTGAAATGAGACCAAAGCGCAAGAGCCCACAGGAGACTAGGCTCTGATGTGCCACAGGCAGAGACCAGGAGGGACCGAGGTGCACCAGTGCTGAAGGCCTCCACAATGGCAGGGAAATGATTAAGTGAGAGATACTCAGATAACCCTGGCAAGTGACCTGCCATCACATGCCGCAGAGGAAGGTGAACCTCCCAACCCCAGCATCACTGCCAATCTGGCCTGAGGGAAAATTCCTTCCTGGACCCTGAGCATGTGAGCAAGAACCAGCCAGCGAAGCACCTGGGGGAGAAAATGCTCGGTGCTACCTCAGAGCTCTGGCCCACACTGTGTGGTGTCCCATCTCCAGCCAGGGCCATCCCCAGTGCTATAGAGAAAAGAGATTAAAAACAAAAAACACCCCAGAATACATTTTTTCAGGGGCTAGGGTACCCCTTCCTGACCCTTGCAAGTGTCCGGTTGAACACTGAATGTCCCAGAATCATCTAACATTTGACAAAGTCCCCAAAGGGAGACCATGTGATAACCAGTGTGATCAGCTTGATGTGGCAAAGCTACAGCATGGACAGGTGTTGCCATACAGCATAGACTGCTGTACATCTGCCAGGAGTTGCCAGGGGTGACGCTTGAAAGTGACAGTGATCAGATGAAACCAGGTAGGAAAAAATCCGAGATTGTGAATAGGAAAACAAGGTCCTGGCAGGGCTCTTAGCATAACATTGCATAACTTGCTGTTGTGTCGGCAAGTGATACAAACAAACAAAAACATTACAGGACTCAGTTTAAGACCTGGCACACCTTCGTGCTCACCGTGGCACTGCTGTCTGCACACAGCAAAGGAGGGACAGACTCCCAGATGTCCAGAGGCTGTAGGTTGTCTGGTGGAAGCTGGAACTTGGTTACCATCCCATCACTCACTGGCTCGGGTTTGGGATCCTATGTAGAGCCTATGCGGATGGACACTCATATCGGCTTTTCACAACAGCACTACTAAATCTTGGCTGTCTAGAGGAGTATGAACAATAGGCTAAAGCAGAGGGGCTGCAGAGTCAGGACTCCTGGGTTACATTCCCAGCCTTGAGCAGGAGTAGGGGTCTACTAGTCACAGCAGAGTTGAGAGAGGCTGGACATCAGGACTCCTGGGGAGAGCGAGTTGGGAATTTCCCATTGGGTGTGGGGGTCAGCATATGGTGACTTGCTGGAACTGAAACTTTTCATAGAATAGGATATTTCAGGGTGGCTCTCTCTTGAGTCTTTTCTGTTGTAGCTGCTTCACTTTGCATAAATAATTAAACATTCACTGGGCAGAGAGAGAGACTGGCCCTATGACCCGGTGGTTAGGGCACTCACATTGCAGATGCAGGGACTTGAACTTGGGTCACATCCTGATGAGGACGGGAGGTCTCTTTTGCTGTGGCTTTTCACAAAAACCTGCCTTTCATCCTGATGCAGAATGGGGAAAAGTTTGGAATTGAGAAGTGTCATAAACAGATAAGAAAAAGTTAATAGCACAGAAGTACTTTATATCTCTTTGACTGTAAAGGGTTAACAAGTTCAGTAGCCTGGCTGTCACCTGACCAGAGAACCAATCAGGGGACAGGATACTTTCAAATCTTGAGGGAGGGAAGTTTCTGTGTGTGCTGTTAAAATTTGTTTGTTGTTCACTCTGGGGGCTCAGAGGGACCAGACGTGCAACCAGGTTTCTCTCCAATCTTCCTGATACAGGTTC
>NC_133770.1:160989466-161041646 GCF_003597395.2 Chelonoidis abingdonii | reverse complement strand
GCAAGGTTTTGGGGGGACCAGAGTGTACCAGGCACTGGAATTCCTGGTTGGTGGCAGCGCTACAAGTTCTAAGCTGGTAATCAAGCTTAGAGGAATTCATGCTGGTACCCCATTTCTTGGACGCTAAGGTTCAGAGTGGGGAATTATACCATGACAGGAAGGTTTTCACGGGATGGGAAACCGTTTCCTAGCCAGATCTACTCCTGGGTTCTATTCCTGGCTCTAGGAGGGAAGGCGATCTAGTGTCTGGAGCAGGCACTCAGATTCTTGGTTCTGTTCCCAAACTTGCTCTGGGACTTTAGGCAAGTCATTTATCTCCTCCAGGCCTCAGCTGAGACATTAACACTGACTTGCCCTAGGGAATGATATGAGACTTAATTACAGTAATAAAGTACTTGGAGAGCTTTGAAACAGACCAAGGGTATGTCTGCCCTGCAAAAAACCCATGGCAGCAACTCTATAGACTTGGCTTGCACTATGGCATTAAAAATAGCCATGCAGGTGCGGGAAGGTTCCAGAGTCCAAGCTCCAGCCCGAGTCCACACGCTATTTTTAGCACTATCATGCAAGCTCTGCACCTGTAGACCTGGGCTCTGAGACTCACTGCTGCAGGACTTTTTGCAGTGTAGATATACCCAGAGACTGCCCAAAGTCACGCGGAGAGTCCGGGAGAGAGCTTGGAATAGAACCCAAGAATCCAGACTTCTTGTCCATTGCTCCAATCACTACAGCACACTCCTTATTAGATCCCCGCTGTCCCAGCTCCCAGTCCCCTGCTACAACCTCTAGTTCACAGGAGTTGTATTTCAAAAATTGTTTCCCCTACAGGATCTCTTCTGGAATTTAATTTATCAGAAGAAAAACACGTTGAAGCATGAGTTGGGTAGATGACAGGCTGGCTGGCTGTACTGGAGAAGGTGCAAAGGAGCAGATGTCCCTTAGGAGTTACTAAGACAAATGCCTATCGCCTCAGGGAGCTAAAGGAAGCAACAACACAACAGTCTCTCTGCCTTGGCACTGTTCATTGTTCTTTCAGTCGCTCCCGTTCCTGGTGGGCATATGATGCAAGAGGCTGATGCTGGGAACCAGCAACTCGGATAGGCAGAGTGCTCATTGTAATAGTCTCCACCAAAGTCTGCAGACAATTTGCCTTCTGTAGTTACCACAACAAATAGCTGATTTCACCCTTGCCCAGCAGCAGTTTTCACCCTGCTGGGGCAGACTCCTTGGGGTGGATCTTGGAGCTACTATGGGGGTGCGGCCTTGCCATGCTCACTCTCTGGAGTTGGACAGATTATCTGATCACTCACTGGGGGTGAATTCAGCTGTGAAAACAAGCAGGGGACAGCCTCAGATGCATCGATTTCTGAGACATGTTGAATCAGATATCATGGTTGGTGTGAACTGGCCTTGCTTCACTGACTTCAGCAGAATTAGGCTGATTTACATTCACTGAGAGATCTAGCCCATAATATTTCTGATGTCTCTTCCTGTGGAGTCTACAAAACTCCTGGCAGTCTGCATGTGTCGAAGACAGGCTGGCAGGAGGGCATTAAACTAATAACAAAATTGGAGGGTAAAAAGAGGAAAGATATGAGCACTCCGCACAAAATCGAGGTGGTGAGAACAAATGGAATCAAGGAACCAAAGGGTACAGAGACTTGATTTAGGATTCTCTTTGTTTCTGGAGATGAGCTGTGTGGCTGGGACGATGCATGGCAGGAGGATTGAGGTGGAAAAATTTGCAGATGATACAAAATTACTCAAGACAGTCAAGTCCCAAGCAGACTGCGAAGAGCTACGAAAGGATCTCTCAAAACTGGGCGACTAGGCAGTAAAATGGCAGATGAAATTCAATGTTGATAAATGAAAAGCAATGCACATTGGAAAACATAATCCCAACTCTACATATAAAATGATGAGGTCTAAATTAGCTGTTACCACTCAAGAAAGAGATCTTGAGGTTATTGTGGATAGTTCTCTGAAAACATCCACTCAATGTGCAGCGGCAGTCAAAAAAGTGAACAGAATGTTGGGAATCATTAAGAAAGGGATAGATAAGAAGACAGAAAATATATTGCCACTATATAAATCCATGGTATGTCCACATCTTAAATACTGCATGCAGATGTGGTCACCCCATCTCAAAAAAGATATGTTGGAATTGAAAAAGGTACAGAAGAGGGCAACTAAAATGATTGGAGTACGGAATGGCTTCCGTATGAGGAGAGATTAATAAGACTGGGACTTTTCAGCTTGGAAAAGAGACGACCAAGGGGGGATATGATAGAGGCGAATAAAATCATAATTGGTGTGAAGAAAGTAAATAAGGAAGTTTATTTACTCCTTCTCATAACACAAGAATTAAGGGTCATGAAATGAAATTAATAGGCAGCAGGTTTAAAACAAACAAAAGGAAGTATTTATTCACACAACACACAGTCAACGTGTGAAACTCCTTGCCAGAGGATGTTGTGAAGGCCAAGACTATAACAGGGTTAAAATAAGAACTAGAAAAGTTCATGGAGGATAGGTCAATCAATGTCTATTAGCCGGGATGGGCAGGGATGGTGTCCCTAGCCTCTGTTTGCCAGAAGTGGGGAACAGGTGACAGGGGATGGATCACTTGGTGATCACCTATTTGTTCATTCCTTCTGGGGGCATCTGGCATTGGCCACTGTCAGAAGACATGATACTGGGCTAAATGGACCTTTGGTCTGACCCAGTAGGGCCATTCTTATGTTCTTAAGAAATTCTTTAATAGCCTATACACCAATGCTGGAGCCCAGGTAACAAACAAAAGGAAGTGGAATTGCTCAATTATAAGCATAAATTTGATCTAGTTGGTATTCCTGAAACCTGGTGGGATGATTCCCATGATGGAATGTTAAGGGTAATGGTTAGAATCTATTTAGGAAGGGTCGAGGGAACAAAAGGGGAGAGGCATTAATGTCAAAAATGACATTACCTGTTTCTGAGTCACTGATAACTCAGAAGAAAATGATCTTGAATGCTTGTGGATCAATATCCTAACAGATAAAGCACAAGATGGGGTATTAGCTCATGCCTGCTACAGATCATCAAATCACACTAGGGAACAGAATGACAAGCTCCTTATGCATCTATCTGTAATGGGTAAGGGAAAAAAGCCATGTCATTATGGGGGACAGAAGTCTCATGCTGCCAATACTAAAACATCCTTGGAATTTTGAAATGTTATAGATGACAATTTCCTACCTTAAAGTGTGTGTTGCATCCAATATGGGGGTATTCAATATTAGACTTCAGCTTGGCAGATAAAGAGGAACTAATCACAGAACAAAAAATTAATGGTAGCTTAGGTACAAGTGACCATGACTTGATCACATTCATAATGTGCAAGAATATTATGTCCAGACCAGGGATATATATATATTTGGTACTTTAAAAGGGCCAATATCACAAAACAGAAAACAATTATGAGCCAAATCAGCTGGGAGAAAGAATTTAATTAGAAAAATGTGAATGAAAATTGGGAATTGTTTAAGAACACTTTACTAGATGCCCCAAAAGCCACCATCCCACAGTTGAGAAAGAAAGTCACATTGGTTAAAAAACAGACCTGGTTTAGAGGGGACGTGAAGGCAGCTATTAAATATACTGTATATATAAAACAAATGGAAGAAAGGGGAAATTGATAGTAATGAATACACATCAGAAGCTAGGCATTGTAGAAAATTGATAAGGGAAACAAAGGGATATAAAGAGAAATATATGGCCAGCAGAATTAAGAACAATAAGAAACATATTAGGAACAAAAAGAAAACTAACTACAGTACTGGTCCTTTACTAGATGGAAGTAATAGACTCATAGGATTGTAGGACTGGAAAGGACCTCAAGAGGTCATCTCATGGCAGGACTAAGTATTATCTAGACCGTCCTTGACAGGTGTTTGTCTAACCTGCTCTTAAAAATCTCCAGTGATGGAGATTTCACATCCTTCCTGGGCAGTTTATTCCACTGCTTAATCACTGTGACAGTTAGGAAGTTTTCCTCAATGTCCAACCTAAACTGCCCTTGCTGCAATTTAAGCCCCGTGCTTCTTGTCCTATCCTCAGAGGTTACAGAGAATATTTTTCTCCCTCCTTCTTTAACACCCTTTTATGTATTTGAAAACTGTTATCAAGATTCCTCTCAGCCTCCTCTTCTCCAAAATAAACAAATCCAATTTTTAAAATCTTCCCTCATACGTCATATTTTCTACAACTTTAATCATTTTTGTTGTTGTTCTCTGGACTTTCTCCAATTTGTCCACATCTTTCCTGAAATGTGGCGCCCAGAACTGGACACAGTACAGACGCTCCCTGAGTTACGTAAACCCAATGTACGCAAATCTGAGATTACGGAAAAAGTTCCGTAAATTAGAAATAGGATTGGAGGGGAGGGGGGTGTAATGGCCGGAGATACGTTTCCAACTTGCACAAAATTTGAGTTACGCAAGGTGTTCCAGAAAGGAACACTTGCGTAAGTCGGGGAGCATCTGTACTCCAGTTGAGGCCTAATCAGTGCAGATGATGATATATGATAAAATTAATAATATGATATGAAATGATAGAATTAGTAATAATGCAGAAAAGGCACAAGTGTTCAATAAATATTTCTGTTCTGTATTTGGGCAAAAACAGATGAAGTAGTCAAATCATATGGTAACAAACTTTTCAATCCACTAGTATCTCAGGAGGGTGCTTAGCAGCAGCTACTAAAGTGAGATATTTTAAAATTAGCAGGTCCAAATAACTTCATCCAAGAGTTTTAAAAGAGCTGGATGAGAAGCTCACTGGACCACTGATTTTCAATAAGTCTTGCAATGTCTGGGAAGTTTCAGAAGATTGGAAGAAAACTAATGTTGTGCCACTATTTAAAAAGGATAAATGGGATTACTTGGATAATTACAGGCCTGTCAGTCTGACATCAGTCTTGGCAAGATAATGAAGCAGGTAATACAGGACTTAATTAATAAAGAATTAGAGGTGGGTAATGTAATTAATGCCAATAAATTTGGGTTTATGGTAAATAGAGCCTGTCAAACTCACTTGTTATTTTCTTTTGTTGAGATTACAAGTTTGGTTGATAAAGGTAATAGTGTCAGTATAATATACTTACATTTCTGTAAGGCATTTGACTTGGTATTGCATGACATTTTGATTAAAAAAAAAGGAAGATATGAAATTAACGTGGCACACATTAAATGGTTTAAAGCCTGGCGAACTGAGAGGTCTTAAAATGTAATTGTAAAAAGGGAATCATCGTCAAATGGGTGTGTTTCTAGTTGGGTCCTGCAGGGATCAGTTCTTGGCCCTAAGCTCTTTAACATTTTTATTAATGATCTGGAAGAAACATAAAATCATCACTGATAAAGTTTGTAGATGTCACAAAAATTGAGGGAATGGTAAATAATGAAGAGGACAGGTCACTGATACAGAGCAATCTGGATTGCTTGGTAAACTGGGCACAAGCAAACAATGTGTGTGTTAATATGGCTAAATGTAAATGTATACATCTAGGAACAGAGAATGCAGGCCATACTTACAGGATGGGAGACTCTATTCTGGGAAGCAGTGATTCTGACAAAGATTTGGGTGTCACAGTGGATAATCAGCTGAACATGAGCTCCCAGAGCAATGCTTTAGCCAAAAGGGCTAATGCAATCCTTGGATGCATAAACAGAGGAAGCTCCAACAGGAGTAGAGAGGTTATTATACCTCTGTATTTGGCACTGGTGTGACTGCTGCTGGAATAATGTGTCCAGTTCTGGTGCCCGCAATTCAAGAAGAATGTTAAAATTGGAGAGAGTTCAGAGAAGAGACACAAGAATGGTTAGAAAACATACCTTACAGTGATAGACTCAAGTTGCTCAGTCAATTCAGCTTAACAGAGAGAAGGTTAAGAGGTGACTTGATCAGTCTATAAGCACCTACATGGGGAACAAATATCACTGACAATTTTTAAATCAAGATTGGATGTTTTTCTGAAAGACCGGCTCTAGGAATTATTTTGGGGATGTTCTCCGGCCTGTGTTATACTGGAAGACTAACTAGATGATCACAATGGTGCCTTCTGGTCTTAGAATCTACAAATAGCACTTCTCACCTGTAGATCTCAAAGTGATTTACACAGTGTCATTAACCCCATTTTACAGACAGAGAAACTGAGGTACAGATAGCAACTGTCCCAGGGTTACACAGTGAGTCTGTGGCACAGCCAGGAAGAAAAAAAAGAACTCTTGCTTCCTAACTCAGTGCCCTCTCCCCTTGATATTGGGTCCTTCACCTCCTGTGCTTTAACCACTAACCCAGCTAGACTTTTAAACAAACAAACAAACTCATCCACTCAAGGAAATCAAAACAGCATTGCCATCTGTCCTGATATTATTGCAAGTCTCAGTCTTTGCTGTTATTCTTAAAGCCCCAGCTCCTGAAGCCACGTGTCCATGAGAATCTTGGCTTTTATTTCAAAAAGCAATTTTCTAGCTCTTGTGGCTGCAGAGGAAATATAGAAAACATGGCCCAGGTGAGCCCTAAAGGCTCAAAACCTGGTGGCAAATAAAAAAACCCAAAATGTATTTAAAAAATTGCACCTTTTTAAAGCCAATTTCACAATTTTCAGGGGCCAGACTTATGATTTTTCAATGCTGAGGGCTGATGCCACTAAAAACCACAAACCAATGAGGATAAAGGAACACAGTGGGCCTGGATCTCCTCTCACACTGGCTGTACATGCACAGCCAGGTCAGAATTGAGGGTGGCTGGCAGAATGACCAGACTAGGGTGACCAGATAGCAAGTGTAAAAAATCGTGACACTTTTTTCACCCTGGGCAGATAGCTGTGTATATAAGACAAAGCACCTAATATTGGGATGATCCCAATAATATTGGGACTTGTAGTCACCCTAGATCAGACCTATTTTATCCTCTTAGACGCCTGGCAACTTCAGGATAACTTTCTGCCTGTCGCTAATTACTCGACTTTGCTGCATCTTGAGTGATTGGTTTTAATGAATGTAAATGACAGGAGATTAATCGGCTGTTCAAGAGCCTCCTGCTCCTCTCTGTAGGATCTCGCTATGCTCCATTCAGTACTGCATCCCACTATGGCCAGGCGGCAGGCTTATTATTAAGCTGTTAGCATGCCAGCGCATAGGCTTAATGGAGGGAAGGGCAGAAGAACTCCTGGGGCGCACTGAATTCCCCAGCATTCTCTAGAGACGGCTGTGCTGTTCCACATGATGGGGTTTGGGTGGCTTCACAGTCCTTGGCTGCTGGCATTATTTGTTCACAGGATGTTGCAGAGCTCCCAGGAACCAGTCTGGCTAGGAATCATGGATATCTGCAAGGAGCCTCCTTTAATCTCTTTGCTGCTGCTAAACTGCATGGGACTGCACCGAAAGGGTATCTGGCTCCATAGACTAGCTACAATAGGGAGGAACACTGAAGAGGTTAAATTCTTTATTTGCTATATATATAATAGGAACCTTGACCAAGGATTTCAGAAGTATCCAGTGATTTTGAAACTGCCCAGCCTGAGACACCTTAAAGGGACAGCTTCAGGGCTGTGCACTTAGGTGCGGATTTTCATTGATGGAGCTACAACCATTTACATCAGCTGAGGATCTGCCCGCTGCTATCTAAGGTGTCCCAAGTTCAGCAGCTAAACCTCAAAGTTCCCAAAATCACTTATCTCCTTTACAAACCTTGGCTATTGGATCTACCATGCCAGCCCCATCAAGGCCAGTATCCTGCCTCTACAATGAACAATGCTTAGTGCCTAAGAGAAATGTGTTAAACCACCCATAATACACCTGGCTAAATATACAGTGATCTATGCATGGGTGTAAATTCCTTCCTGAGTCTGTGTTGGTCAGCTGATGCCCTGGGGCATGAGATTTGATTACTCATTACCATAGAATAATAAAATCCTCCCTCTATTAAAAGAAAAAAATCCAGCCTCAGTATTTGACTCAATAACCTCCTAGGGCAGCAAGTTTTTCAGGTTGCCCACTAGCTGTATGAAGCAATAATTCCTTTTATAATAAGAGGGAGGTGTAACAAAGCCTATAGTTAAGGTTGCTTACACATGCTCATTATTTCTAGTTGTTTGTAACTTTCTCAGAGTTTCACCTATCTGGCTGAACTTTGGCACATTTGCTGTTAATCAAGGAGTAATTTTTTGTGTGTGAAAGTTTACTACAAAAAAAAAGGGCTGACCCATTTACAGGCACCACAGGAGTGAAAAATATGCAATTTTTTTTGCTAAGAACTTATGTCTTTAAAATGGCTCCAGCATCTTAGTGGAAGGTGATGAAAACTTTAATTTGGCAGATTCATAGTCCACAGGTAGTAAATATGCCTTATGCTGGTCTGGCAAAAATCAGATTTGATTTGCCCAATTTATCAGGGTTGAAAAGCTGTACTTTTAGCATGTGTATTAGGTTGTGTTAAACAATGAAACTGACTGTCCCAACATTAACACTTGGCAGGCCTGAGTATCTGAACAGAGTGGACATTTCTGCTGAAGAGATAGTGTCTCAGGGCTCCAGACGAATTTACTACACACCCTTGCCTCATCCACACTCTACAGGGTGACCTGAGAGCCAAATGCAATGCTCATTAAAGTCAATGGAAAGACTCCCACTGACTTCACTGGATTCTGGGTCAGGCCTGAAATGAAGCAGGGGTATGCAGAAAGATAGTATGCGATCATGTCATTAAAGGTTGTATTATAATTCAGACACACCAGAGGCACAGTTAAGGTTGGGCAGGCCACCTTAACATTGTTGCCTGACTTTTGAATGCTTCATTTTCCGACCTCAATGGTCTTTTCTTGCAGTATATTCATATAGAATTTGTTCTACACATTTACCAGCTACTAAGCTCATCTGGTGATGCTCTTCCCTTGCTCTTGTTATATCAGGCAGGAATTAGCAGGGACTGATCATTTAGGACACAAACTGTTTCTGATTCCAAGCAAATGTTATTTCTGCAACTGGTCTTCACATACAAGATAACTAACTATACAGTTAATGTGCACAGATCTCAAAACGCTTTAGAGTCATTAATGAATCTTCCTTGCAAATGAATCTTCCTTTACAGAGGGACGGGGAGGTGGAGTGTCCTTTGCAACATCACAGAGTGAGTCTGTGGCCGAGCTAATAGGAGAACTCCAGAGTCGCAGCTCTGTGCCTTAATCTCGAGAATATCATCTCTAGTGAGTGGCCAGCCAAGCATCAACTTAAGGAATCAGATATGGGCAATCATAGGGTTTTGTCTACATGGTGAGTTACTGAGTGGCACGCTGGAAAGTGAATCTCCTGCGCACCAGCTAGCCACGCAGTAATGTCTTATGTGGACACTGCGACAGCACAATGAAAGTCCTGGAGTATGCTTCGGCTTCCTAAGTTCAGCCACACTCTGGGACTTGCAGTGCGCTATCGCAGTGTCCGCATTGGATGTTACTGTGCGACAAGCGGGCGTGCTGTAGAATTACACTGTGGCTTGCCGCACAGTCACTCGCCATGTAGACAAGCCCTTAGGCAGGAGGATTCTAGCCAAGTGGGCTCCAAGGAGTCTACCTCTGATGCTCCAGCTCCTGCAATGCTCCACTAGTAACATGCACTCCTCTGATAATGTGTGTGTCTTTGAGTAAACCACAAACTCTAGCATCTCTTGCATTTCTTCTTCTTCCTTGTGCACCTAGGGGATCAGCACTTCTGCCACATCCATCAACCATCTGTTTTACTGTTCACTGAACACTGGGGGGCAAAATCAAAATAATCATTCTATCGTGCATTTTATTTCACCCTGAAAGATCCCAGAATACTTTATCATCCGGACATTAATAAAATAATCATTTCTCTAGCCCTTTGCACATTGGAAGTGCCGAACAACAGGAATCAATTAAACCTCGCAGCACTCCTGTCTGGTGGGGAGTCCCATGCCTACAAAAATGTGGCCACCTTTGGCGTGGAACGTGGCAGCTGCTCTGCAGCAGTAGCATTACGAAATAATTTTAGGTGGGGTAGGAATCCCATATCCTGCTGAAACTGCAGGGGAAGTTAAGGAGACAGGATGCAATCGCTAAGTTGGAATTTGGCCAGTACGCTAGGCCTCTTGTGAAATGAGCCAGGGGATCTTTGTTGAGTGGGTCAGGGCCTGGATGTTGACAGCACCTGTAGCAGCATAGCACAATTTCTGGGGCACTGGATTCAGCATTTGCTCCAAAGGGAACCGCAATGATTCCTGAATCACCGACACCACATCCCAGAGACCCCACAGGTTCTTCCAAGCACTGACCAGCTCTTTCCTTATTTTGCTTCCAGTCACTAGCTGAGATTACAGCCAGAGTTTGCGTGACTGCAGGTTGGCTATAAGCTTTAAAGAGAGGCTCATCTTCAGCACATTCGACAATTTACCCTGATTGATTTGATGATTATTAGAGTAGTAACAGCATCTTCTTAATACAGCTGTTCCTTTCCTCTGGATTGTTATAAATGTTGAAAACTATCATAAAAATATATTAAAAAATAAATATCAGGCATAGTTATAATTCAAATTAATGTTTGTCTGATGCACCCTCATGCCCCACAGAAGGAGATGCTGAAGGTTATTACCTAAATAAAATAAACATAAATCAAGTCTGAGTTTGGCCCTTTGCAAAATTTTTAATCTAGGGGAATGAGTGTAGTAGGGACTGAATATTGCACTTAATAACACAAACCTGTCAGAGTTACAGGCTGGATACAGAGCAGAGCAAAGTCACTTTAAAGCAGTCTGCTGGTTTTTTATCTTTAAGACAAAGAAGGGAATTTTCAAATGCGCTTAAGTGACTTCAAGAAGCCTCAGTCTCATTTTCAAAAGTGATTGAGGAGCTTAGGCATTTCAAAAGTGACTGAGGATTTTTAAAGTTGTTTAGGTGTTACTGCACAATAGTATCACAATGCCTAATGGATTTAGGAGCCTACATCTCATTTTCAAAGGGGGTTTAGACACTTAGGGGGTCTAAATTCCATTGACTGTCAATGGAATTAGACTCCTAAGTGTTCTCTTTCGAAAGAGAACACAACAATGCCTAAAGAGCTTTAAATACTTGGGCTTTTGGGCCAGATTTTTGGAGGTATTTGGCTACCTAAAAATTCAGAAAGTCATCTAGTAATATTTTTTAAAGCACCTAAATAGGTTAGGTGCCTTATTCCCATTGAAATTAAAGGGAGTTAGGTACTTAACCTGCTTAGGTATTTTTGAAAATCCCATTAGGTACTTATCTGCATCTTTGGGCATCTAGGTCCAGATCCTCAAATGTATTTAGGTTCCTAACTTCCATGGGTGTTTGGCACCTAAATACCTTCGAAAATCTGGCTCTTAGGAGCCTAAGTCTCACTGCAAGTCAATGGGATTTAGGTGTTTTTGAAAATTGTATTCAAAGTAGCCTATTAAAGGAGCTTTCTACAGACATGTCAGTAAAAAGGGTAGCATAACCTGGCAGTTAGAGCACTCCTGAGCTCTCCTTCTAAATCTGCAGCCAACTCATTGTGTGTGCTTGGCCAGAGCACAGCTTCCCCAGGACAAATTCAGAAGTGGTGTAAATTATCCATCAGTAAATGGTTGAAAGTCTTAGTTGGCGTAACTTACATGCCAAATGACTGGGAGAAGGAGTGAGCATAGGGTGACCAGACAGCAAATGTGAAAAATTGGGATGGGGGTGGGGGGGTAATAGGAGCCTATATAAGAAAAAGACCCAAAAAATCGGGATTGTCCCTATAAAATTGGGACATCTGGTCGCCCTAAGTGAGCATGTGGACCAGATTCGGTTTTCGGTTTCAGCGGAGTAAATCTCAAATAAGTCCTTTGAAGCCAGCAACACAGCAGCCCCAGTGGCCTAATGGATAAGCCTCCTAAGCCAGGGATTGTGGGTTCAAGTCCCATCTGGGGTGAACAGGATTTTAACTATAAAAGGGTTCAAAAAAAGAACTAAATACATTCACTGGTATCCCTAGCCTCTGTTTGCCAGAAGCTGGGAATGAGTAACAGGGAATGGATCACTTGATGACCTGTTCTGTTCACTCCCTCTGGGGCATCTGGCATTGGCCACTGTCAGAAAACAGGATACTGGGCTACACGGACCTTTGGTCTGACCCAGAATGGCTGTTCTCATGTCTATTTACATAGATCCAACAGTTGCTGCACACTTACACCATGTGACTGAGAGCAGAACTCAGCTGTGTGCATGCATAGGGAGCTGCTTTGACTTAGATGTTCCCCCACCCTCCTCTTACTTTTTCTAGTATAGTCTTCTCTCCTGGATGCTCAGCATGTCAATTATAATCAGGCTTGTCTAGATGAGAAAGCTGCACCAGCTTAAGTTAAGGTGTGATTTAAAACCAGATCAGTTAAACTGGTGCAAACCTCTGTCAGGTTGCTCTTATTAAACCAGCTTTATTTTGGTTTATATTAAGTTGGATTGGGAATCAGTTAAGATAAGTCCAAATCAGAGCCTCTTAAATCAGAATAAGAGCATTCACACAGGGATATGCATTGGGTTAACTAAGCTGGTTTTAAAAAAATCACATCTTGAATAAAAGTGGTGCAACTTTCTCATGTAGACAAGACCTTGCTCAGAATTCATTACAACCACTTACTGCCCCCTACAGCACACCACCATTCCTCAGACTCCAGCCCTCTGGCCTCCACTTCCCCTTTGTAAAATAGGGATGACAAATCATGAATCTCATTAATAACGATGATGATGATGGCAACCTCACTGGAGTGTTGTGAAACTCTATGTATGCTCTGGGCTCCTTGGCTGCATGGAGTTTATATCAGTGTCAGGTGCAATTATAGATGAGCCTATCATAGAATTATAGAATATCAGGGTTGGAAGGGACCTCAGGAGGTCATCTAGTCCAAACCCCTGCTTAAAGGAGGACCAATCCTGAACTAAATCATCCCAGCCAGGGCTTTGTCAAGACTGACCTTAAAAACCTCTAAGGAAGGAGATTCCACCACCTCCCTAGGTAACCCATTCCAGTGCTTCACCACCCTCCTACTGAAAAAGTTTTCCTAATACCCAAACTAAACCTTCCCCACTGCAACTTGAGACCATTACTCCTTGTTCTGTCATCAGGTACCACTGCGAACAGTCTAGATCCATCCTCTTTGGAACCCTCTTTCAGGTAGTTGAAAGCAGCTATCAAATCCACGTTCATTCTTCTCTTCTGCAGACTATTACTGAGCTTTATCCCACCTGAATCAGCGGGACCTGCTGGCCCGGTTCTCCTCCTCTGAGTGGAGAGTCTCTCAAGGGAAGCATTTTGTGTGCAAGGTTCTTCCTAGTCTCAGCTGTGTATCACTGCATGCCCTCCAGCCGAGCAGGCTGCACACTGCAGGAATGTCTACACTGCAATTAAAAGCCCACTGCCAGCCTGTGCTGTGATACTGTTTCACTGCCATGTAGACTTCCAGGCTAGGGCTGGAGTCCGGGCTCTAGGACCTTGTGAGGTGAGAGGGTGCCACAGTTCTGGCTGCAGCCCAAGCCTGAACATCTACATTACAATTAAACAGGCTTGCAGCCCCAGCTGGGCCTGAGTTAGCTGGCATGGGCCAGACGCAGGTGTCTAATTTGCAGTGTAGACAGACCCTAGATGTCCAAAGGCCTGGGACAAAGAACATGATTGGAACAAGTAACCCCTCCCCCCGGCTCCATACAATGGGTGTAGTGCCCAGGGATTATTATTGCCTTTATAGGGAGTTAAGTGGCTGGGAACTAGGAGGACCCTGAGGGAAAGGAGACAGGAGAGGAGAAGCAGGAAGAGCAAGGCCTGAGGATTTGTGAGGGGCACGTGCCCAGACTGGAGGCCAGCATGCCCTTTGTGAGGCAGGACTGTGAAGGGTGTTTGGTTTGGAAGAGCCTGTGTAGCCCTGGTTCTCCACTGCCTTCCACCTAGGGTCACCATTTTCTTTTGTGCCCAGGGAGTGTGAAACAGGCAGCATTGTACACACACACTGCACAGGATGAACTGACCACCCGAGGTGCTAGGCACCGGGGAGTCACGCCCAATGTTCCTTCTTAGGTGCACTCAGTGCAGACAGAGAATACAGATACTAGAGGAACGGAGACAAGGATGGGGGCCTCAGTTTACCCACTCTAAAACTAGCACTGATCAGTGGCTGACATTTACCTGGGCCAGTGGGACTGCTGGAGATGTGGTGGGGCTTTGATGGAGCTGGCGGATGTGGCTTAGGTGCTAAAAGTATCATTGCTTAACCAGGCTGCTTGCAACACCTATTTTTCTCACCAGCCACTGAACCACACCCGCGTTGGTCTGACAGGATAGACGGGTGCTGGTGAATCAGTAGGTGAAACTCTTCCCTCCATGTCAGCAGTGAACCAATGCCTCAGCATGGCGCTAGGGGGCAGTGTGCTGGCAAAGGTATCATCTGCTGTGTGAGGCAAGATCCCTTGTGGTCATTAAAGATCCCATGGCACTCTCCATAAGAGCAGGTGTGCTAACAACTCCTGTGTTCCAGACAAATTACTATAATTACATCCTGCCTACCTAAATTCCCCTGCGTTTTCACTTGGATAAGGGACTCATTTTCGCTTCCTGTCCTACACTGCTGGGTAGCATTGCCGTGAGCTTTTAAGGAGCTTTCATGTTTCACTCCAGAGCTGGCTGCATTTTATTGATAATGAAGTTGTCTTTATAATTCCCTGGGAGGGAGGCTGGAATGTTGTGAGGTTTAAATGTTTGAGAAGCATTTGGAGCTCTCTTGATCAAAGCTTCTAGAGAAGGGGGAAAATTATTACACCAATAGGGGCATTTAAAACTAGTGAGCAGAGCTCTAGAGAACGTATTGTATGGAGGGATCTTGAACTCGGTGGAGGATGGATTGGATGGGACCTAAAAGGTCATTTTGTCTTTAGTTTCTATGATTCTTTCAATAGAGAACTTGTGCATGTTGCTTTAAGATTAGCTTGCTTTTCCAGCAGCAGATTTCCGGAGGATTCTTGGAGAAACATCAAATCCTGCCGAATTCAGTTATTTTAAAGTACTGTAGCCTCATTCTGTGCAAAAGAAAATTGAGACTAATCTAAATTCCTTTCCCTTGGGAAGTATACAGGACAGCTGTGTATATATATGTATGAGTGTTTAGTATATAGACTGAACAAGCTCTGGGGCAAAGACTAGATCTGCCTCTGTGTTTGCAAAGCACCTAGCATATTTTGCTCGCACAATCTAAATAATCATAATAAGGATATGGTACACAGGGGTACCTGTGCATCACAGGACTGTTATGTTTTTCCATATGCAAAGGGCAAGCAGACTCCTGTAGTCACAAACCCCTTCATTTCAAATCGAGAAACAGCAAAACAATAAAGAACAAAAGCCAAGTCTCCAAGGAAGAGCATAGTATCTGTCACTCACACTCCTTTGTGACAGTCTGTGCTGAACTGAACACAAAACAATTCCCTGTCTCTGCAGACTGGATAGCCATTAAAGGTCAGCACACAGACAACGAAGGCATGAGAGCTACATAGCTAAACATGACAAAACCAGTTGTTCATGCTGCTTGTAAGGAGACAAAAATATCACAGTATATCTCATGAAGTGCTAGCACTGCTATAACACTGTGTAAGATCCTATGGAGATGAGCACCCTAGATAACAGTGAAATAGTTTCTGTTCGACGCCTGCTTCCTAGAATAAGGTTTTCCCTTTGAACTCCTTTGCAAAGCAAATTGTACATTTAAAAGTAGATTTCGCGCTGACAACAGGCAGGGAGACTGCAGGCCCCAAACAGGGACAGCCTGGGCAGTGTCCGGACAAGCATCCCCTACCCTAGGCTCTGGCTCCACGTAGACTTTGCCTGGAGGGATTTTTGGAGTGGGGGTCTCTATGTCCTATTCACTCTGTGGTATCGCTCCTGGGATTGTTAATGAGGGAGCCCACTTCATGCCAATGGCAATGGAGGAGTGATGGTCCTAAGAGCTGGATTCTAACCATAGACCTCATTTCACAGATGCCACCAAGTGGCTGTCACGCAGTAACAACATTTGGTTGTGCACCACAAGCTGGGGCCTGATGGCAGGCTCCCAGCAACACCACTTTCCCCCTGAGCTGCCCAATCCTCCCTGAACTTTTCCTTGTGCCCCACTGCCTTCTTGTCCAAATCTCAACGGCCGCTTCTCAGGACACGCCAGGAGAGCCCCAGGGTCTACCCCATTCAGAATCAGACATAATATTAGCTGGGCCAATGCAGCCACATGGCAACAGTCTCCACCTGCCTTGCATGCGTCAGCTTCACACACCCGCTTTCAGAGGTCACCAGCCTCCAATGCCAATTCCTCCCTCTCTGATACAAAGTGCAGCAATCCCTGGCTAGAGAGGGCTGACCAAAGGGAGTTTTGCTACTGCGCTAAGCTAGCGCAGCTATTTCAGCTGTCCTAATCTGATCGGGGCTCCGCAGAGCGAGTGGGTTCTCTCTCTCAGTCCAAAAAGCTTCCCCTAGCATCTCACGATGAAAGCATGGCACTAGCCAACAACCCAGAGGGCCCAGAAGGGAGCAGCCAAGATCCTTGAACTGATTAACATGCTGTCTAGGCTTAGCCAGAGCCTCTGCTGCTGGGGGCAATTAGCTCATGCGCTTGGTGAGCGCATGATCTTTGGTGATTGGGTGCTCATGTTCCAGCCTCTCCAAAGTTGCTTCCTGACAGAAAGGCTTTTTTTTTTTCTTTTTTTTTTTGGCAACTTGCGAAGGAAGAATCCAGAACTGCCTTTGGGATATTATTGATTCAAACAGGAAATGTCTTTCATTTGAGTAACATGAGATCCTTCTCCCCCCTTCCCCACACACTTTAGTTTGGATCTTGGAACAATGAGAACTTTGGGAAATGAACGAACCCTTTGCTTGGCTTTCAATGATGTGAGAAAAATAATAAATCTCAACTTCTCCCTGGAAATCTTTCCTCTAAGCTAGTTCATGTGCTGGCCTTTTAGCTTCCTAGCTGTGCCTGCCACAGCCTACATCCTTCAGCCATCTGCCCACAGACAACGTCATGGTCCCAAAGGACCCAAGAACTAAGGGTATTTGCTGGGGCTGCTTAATCCTGGAGTCAGATCTGAGTCAGCAAAGGAACAGTAGCTCTACCATGGACTAAATGCACCCAAAGTTTAACACCCTAGACTTCAGTGGAGTTCCAGAATCTGGTCCAAAGTGTGAGAGTGTGTGTGATATATCATGTGGGGCATTTTGCAGGCTGCCGGCATGACCCAGCAGGCGAACGAATCACACCAGGTCTGTCTTGTCCTGGGGAAGAGGGATTAAAAAGTGCTAAAAAGCACTGTTATTGCTGCATGATTTTACTCCTGGCAGGCATTCAGCCGCGGCTCCTGCCAAAGCTGCTCTGACAATACCATGTACTTCCCTTTCTTCCATAAAAGTCAACCGGAACATGGTTCCTGCAGGACTTGGGGCTCTGTCAGCACACACAGAACTTGGCACGCTGTGCCAGACAGCTCCGTGCCCCTGGTCCTGGCAGGAGTGCAGAAATGAGGGGGCTGAGATTCCCTGCCTGGGGTGTGTGCAAATTCCAGAGATGCCTTATGCAGTGCTTAGACTTTTGCTGTGCTGAAACGGCCCTTTGGAGAAGGGGAATTGTTAGCCCAGCTGGACTCTTGCCACGCTGGTTCCCGAACCAGCACCCTGCTTTGGGTTAAAGCTGGGCTGACTGGTGCAAAGCCAGCTCAGATACCGTGTCATGGTTTTGGAACAGCTCTGGGAAATGAGTTCTATTTCTGGCTCTGCCACTGACTCACAGCATGGCTTGAGGCGAGTCACGTCTCCGTGGGTCTCAGTTTCCTCACCTGTGAATTGAGCGTGATGCCCACCTGGCTTATGAGACTAACGGCATTAATGTTTAGGGAGTAATTTGAGATCCTCAGAGGGAGGGTGCTAGAGAAAGACCAGGGAAGATGATAAGATTAATGACTCTAGGTCTGAGCAGAGCTGAACTTGTGTTAGCAGTAAAGAGCTCCATGTTTCATCATCACTCACACAGGCTTGTTATTCTTCAAATATTGATTCAGATGTGTCCAGTGCTTTGATATTAGGTTGCTAACAGGGATACCAAGGCAATCGTGGGTGACCTGACACTCAGACTTGGAAGGGAAGGGGACTGGAGGGAAAAGAAGAGGGAAACAGAGGTGCAGCAATAAATATGTTTTAATGTCAAATCAGGAAACAGACCGCATCAACCAAAGTCTTGCACGCAGTGAGATGTGATCTAGAGGTTAGAATGGGGAGAGGATGAGCCTGGAGTCTGGGATACTGGGTTCCATCCCCAGATCTGGGAGGGGAGTGGTATCTAGTGGTTAGAGTAGGGAGGCTGGACATCAGGGCTCCTGGATTCTATTCCCAGCTCTAGGAGAGAGTGTTGTCCAGTGGTTAGAACTGGAGTCAGGACTTCTGGCTTCGTTTTCTGGCTCTGCCACTGATTTATCCTGTACCTTTGAGGGACTACTGGGGCACGGGGGTTGCTGCTTCAGTTTCCGCATTTGTCAGTTGAGTATAACAAGACTTGCTCACTTGATAGGGAGGGTGTTGCAGGACTTTAACTAATGTATGCTAATAAAGGAGCAGGTGCCACTTTTATATATGGTTATTTCTATATTATTTCTAAGCACTCGCTTGCAGGGTTTCTGAAGGAAAGTCCTGCACAAACCCACTTGCCTGTTTGTGTTTTCACCTCATGGCAGGGATGGTCCCGTACAGCCAGAACAAAAACAACAGCTCTCCACACACTATTTTGGAGAAAACATGCGTGGGTGCACAGATGGCAGGGGCAGATCTCTGTTGGGATGAAGATGTTAAAACCATTTGCCAGGCACTCAGATATGAGAGATGACCATATAAGTACATTGGTTAGATACATTAGATATTAAATACAGGGTATTCATGCAGATAGAGAGAGGTATATGCATGCAGATAGATAGAGAGAGAGAAGCTAAAGCTTTGGACTGACCAGAGTTTTAACAAATGGAAGCACAGTTATGTCCTGTCTACACTACAACTCTAAGAGTAGGTCTGCACTACATCAGCGCAGCTGGACCAATCAATGCAGCATGTCCAGTGAAGCTGCGCTATGCTGACAGAAGAGCACTCTCCCATCCGCATAATTACTCCACTTTGGCAAGAAGCATAAGATATGTTGGTGGCAGAGTGTCTCCTGCCAACATAGCGCCGGTGTGGACAGCGTGAAACTTGCATCGCTGAGGGGAGGCTTTTTCACACTCCTGAGTGATGTCAGTTAGATCGACTTAACCAGTAGTGTAGACCTGTTGTGACTGGACCTGCCCTCACTTAGTTATATTTAGGGTACAGATGAGCCCGTGGTCCCTTTACCAGGTTTCTACTGAAGGCTCAACACCAGTCTCAGGGGTCCATCTCTCTCCCGTCTAATTACAACGGGGGGGCAGATAGGGAGTGAGGCTTCCATCCCCTTAGGGGGGTCTCTCTCAGGATGCAATCGCCACTTCAGACTCCGGTCTGTTCCCAAAGCTGAGTGGGATTGATTCAATGGTAAAATCTTACACTGAGTGGACTGTACCAATCAGAGAAATAAACAAGATGTCACCACACCACAATCCCGAGTTGCATCAAAAGTATCTCGAAAGGAAGGAAAGTCAGTTTTTTACATTACACACACACAGCCTCGCAATTAACTTAATAGGTTTCTTATAGAATGCCCGTGTGAGTGATGTTCAACATATTCAAGTGTTGACAAGACAGCACTGAACTGAACGCCTACACAATGGGCAAAATCAGGCACTAAGCTCAGACACACCTTCATTGTCTGAAACTTGTAGTAAAACTACAAAACGGCATTGTGAAATAGCTGCCAAGCTCTTGGGGCGGAAGCTCAGAGGCTTCCATTCAGCTAACGCTTTAACCCTTCAGCTGCCAGGGCAGAGGGGATGCAGCCAAGTTTTATGGGCTGCTGGGGAGATTGTAAATAATATGTGGAAAATATTTATGTAGCGCACATATGCTCTGTCTCCCAGACTTACAAAAATACTAGAATATATATAAAAAGTGCATTTATAAACAATGTAACAAGAGTTAATAAGGATTAATAGATGTCATAAGCATGTTACAGACATGAATAATATGTGTCATAGCTAGTTATAAGCCCATCAGTAGAAGGTGTTATAAAGATGGTTATGAGCAACCTGTTGACTTGTTGGGCCATATAACAATATTTTAACCCTTTCTTAACCATTTATATGTTTAGTAATCCTTTATTAACCGTTTATAAATGTACCCTTAATACAAAGTGTGACCTGCTATTCTACAGTAATAATGGGACAGACGACTGCAAGAATATTAACATAAATTGTGATGTTCCAGTGTTTGCTTCCGTTCCTTTTGAATTCAATGGGAATTTTCCCATAGATTTAAATAGGGGCAGAATGGGCCCATGGACCCATTACTCTAGAACACAAATGTGTATTTTTATAAGGGGAGCCAGTACAGGCTTCCTCGTCTCCAGCATCCTCTCCAGTGCTTTGTCCAAAATGCTTCTAGGCACAGGCTTCCACTCACTGCACATCTTTGTAAACCTCACGTGCAGGAAATGTTCCTGATATTCAGCCAACTTTTTCCCCTGATTTTGGTTCCAGTTCAGCCCATTTAGGCCTACCTTTAAATCCAGCCTTACTCAGTAACATACTCAGCACAAGGCTTAACTTTAGGGACTTCAATGAGACTTACGGGTGTGCTTAGGTGCTTTGTTGAAGGACGGTTTGTTGAATGCCAGACTTTACTGTCATCTCAAACTCTGAATTATAGCTCCTTGTACCACTAATCTCCACAGTCAGGAGCCAATGCATGGGACAGCAGGCATCTGCTGCAGGGGACACCAGTCTCTCCTTTGGAGGCTGTCCTATAATGTGTCAGAGAAGGGTTCACTTGACAGAATTATCAGGAAGTACATAAAGAAATAATCCTTCACCTCGCTTGTGGTCGGCCTCTGGAAATCACCACATTAGGTCAGTTTAAATGCTGTGGCTAGCTTCTACCAAGACTAGGTTGTTTTATAATCAATAGCATTGTTTAATCTAGGGGACACTGTGTTTAATATTTGGGGCAGAGGTTAATCCCTACCAGGACCAGGGAGCAATTCTGTGTCCCCACAGCCCCATGTAGAGCATCGCATTTGAGCATTGGTCATTGCAATAGAGCAGATGAATGACAGATTGTTTTTGTTTTTGAAACATTAGATTAGTGGTGATGACTGCTTGCAAAGGGCAAGGAGAAACTCTTGGTCACAATTACTTTAATTGCACGTCAAGAGAACAATAAAACAAGAAAGAACAAAAGTAAGGTCTCAAAGGAAGAGCACAGCGTGTGCATGGGTCCTCGGTGAACTGAAAGCAACATGGCTGTCTGCCTCTCCAGACAGGAGAGTCCTTAGAGATTTAAAGGTGCAGTTCACATAAAACAAAGACATGAGACTGACATATTTGAACACACCACAAAGCACGTAAGGCACTACATTTGAAATAGAACAGATGCATTATGAGTTGAGAGATTTTATTTTTTGGCCTTCCTTTGAAGCATCAAGTTTTGGCCATTACAGGAGATAGGACAACACAACAGGACTAATGAATTGATGGCTTGATGATCATCCAGTGTGGCAAATTTTAGAACCCCACCAAGCGTGGAAGGATGGGGGAAATGTCTCTTGTCAGAAGCCTGATTGGGCTCCCTCCCTTCCACTATCACTAAGAGATCATCTCCAGATAGCTCTGGGGACAACTTTTAGTAGAAACTGGGACCCTTCATGCGCCTTGCAGCAATTTCCAGAGTGGGTCATGGGCCTGTTCCAAACCTGTCGCATCAACTGGAAATGTATCTGCCTTTGAACTATATCAACAGGGGATAGGAAGGGCTGGTCACACACCCTGACACCAGGACTCCCTGCAGACGCACGGCAAATCTCACGGCCCTAGGCAGTCCATAACAGAATGCCCTCCGTTTGGTTGGTCAAGCAGACTCCCTGATTTGCAGGACTCAGAAGACTCTGAATGCACGTTTCTTGGAAGGAGATGCAGGGAAACCTGTCTTGATAGAGGTGTCTTGCAGCACAGAGTGGAGGAGATGTGTGCTCCTTCCATTTAACGATGGTGTGAGAGTCAAGGAAGTTGTCTAATAAGGGGGCGGGGGGCTTCTGTACAGGTTTTGCTGGATTGGAAAAGCACTTCCCAGTCAGCTGGGACCCGCATTATACAATTCATGGAGTAACAGAGAACGCTGTCATAATTATGCTAATGAGCTCAGAAACCTGTCAGCTCACTCCGCTTCCCTGCAAAGGCTCTCCTCCCCCTTCCCTCGCTGCCTCTCTGTTCTGCACTGCCAACGTGCCTCACAATGGCTGGTCTCCTGTTACAGCTGCCAGTTGCTCCACAGCTGCACCCTTTCACTACCACTCAGAGATCATCTATCTCCAGCAGGCTCCCAGAAAAACTCTTTCCACGGATGCTGGCGATGCTTCACCCACCTTGAAGTAATCTCCAGAGCAGGTGGGGCGCCCATTCCAAACACATCAGGTCAAATGGAAATGTTTCAGCCTTTGAATTGTATCAACGGGGGGCTGGTTACACACTCTGACACCAGCAGGTTTAGGCACTTCTGTTCTTTGCTTTCATGCACTTTTCCTTTTCCCTGTCCCCACGTGGAAGAATGATGGATAATGCACACAGGCGCTTTCCTTATTGGCAATGCTTTGCACTTATGTAGATGGTGCCTTTAATCCAAGCATTTCAAAGTACTTTGCAAATAGGACCCATGCCTTGCAGCAACCTGGGACATGGGGAGCTATTAGTATCCCCATTTTACAGATGGACAAACTGAGTTTCAGGTGGCTTGAGTTTGGAGTAGAACTCAGGAATCCTGGTGCACGTCTTACTCCAACTGCTAAACACACTTTGACCTTCCCTGTTAGCAGGGGGACAATTATGATAGCGTACAGTTTGTTTTATGCTGACAATATGCTTGGTGATGCATAGGCCACAAAATATGGCTAGTCCCTACCTCTAGAGCCTACAGTCTAAGCAAGAATGCTACAATCTAAGCCAGAGCTGGGCTACCGGGGAAGAGAGCTGTTTATTGCAGATGGAGCTTGGATTGCAGATCACTGAATTCACAGGGCTATGGTGCCAGGGAATTGTGGATTTAGCTCTGTATTGTTAGGGAATTAAAGGTTTACCTGAGTGTTAGGGCTAGAGGCTTGGAGGAGTTTTACGCGCACATTAGATTTATAGCTTGGAGAAATTTTAACACAGTCTGATTTTCCCTGCCAAGTGGGATTTCAGCAGAGGCCTGCACGGTGACTCCATCTGATATGTGTGCAGGCTGAATGATTCTATGAATCACAGACTCCCCCCGTGCAGAGACTGGAACTATAAAATATATATTTCTGGATGGAACAGAGCTGAACAAATTTCAGAGCCCAACCTCGATCCTCCCAAAGTTTAAGGGGCTTGTACAGATTTGATTCGATTCTGTATAGATTCCTATACCACGCTCATCACCACAGTATCTGAGGCCAGGATCTAGCTTATGCCTTAGTTAATATGTAACACGTGTTTGTATTAATGTGACTGTTGGTATTTGGAAATGTTCTAGTGAGGAGCATTTGAAATTAACCCAGCGTGTGTAGGAAGCCTGCCTGCAGCTCTAGCACACAGGGAGACGAACCCGGCCTCCTGTCAAGCTAAGCCAATCTCCAAAGTCCTTGCTGGGTAATTGATAAAATTGTCTTTGCACTAAGGCGGCCCTTTTGCCCCAATTAGTGTCTCTCCCATCAGAAATGAAGCACAAAGGCTTCCAGGGAGCCATTAGATGAGGGGAAGGCTTGTGAAAATAACCAGGACCTTGCTGATTGATATGCATTTTGAAGCCTGAAATATTTCAGAGGCTAAAATAGAGGCGGAGTCCCCTGCTGACATCTCAACCCTGTGTCCCCAAGGCTTAAATTCAGCCTGTAATCTTGGTAGAGATGAGTTTGGATGAGGTACTCTGTTAAAAATTGGACTCCTGCAACTGTCAGGTGTCGCATGCACAACAGCACCTGGAAACGCTACTCTGGGTGACCAGACAGCAAATGTGAAAAATTGGGACTAGGGGTGGGTGGTAATAGGAGCCTATATAAAAAAAAGACCCAAAAATTGGGACTGTCCCTATAAAATCAGAATATTTGGTCACCCTAATGCTACTGCTCAATGAACACAGTCAGACGTGCCTCTGTCACCAATGAGAATGTTGGCGCTTTGCAGGGCACAGGCCTGGCATGCTGGGGGAGCAATTTCCCCAAAGCCCCAAGCAATGTGAGGGGTACTGAAACGGGTAAGAGACAGACTAGTGGAGTCAGAGATTGGGCGACTGGCTGGCACTCACCAAGTAATCAAGGGATTATATCACAGGCAGATCACACTCTCTTCATGACCTGTTACATGCCTTTTAAAACAGCTGCAAACGAAGCATGGCACACATGCATGTGGGCGCGCTGTAATGTAATGCCTCGGGGCTGGGTGGCTCAGCCACGTGCTCTGGAACGCACAGCCCCTTCTTGCATCCCACAGAAGAGTGCAGCAGTACAGTACAAGCTCCTGATTGCAGTGGGACAAGGGGCAACGTTATGTAACATCTCTCCAGTTACGTGGACGACAAGCACTGTTGGAACAGACTCGCCTGGGATGAGTTTTGGCAGCTTCGCTACCAGAATGTTGACAGCCCAGCCCTGATGGAGCTGAGCTACATGCCCTCTGTTGGCTAGGCCGTGCCTGTGCTGCCTGACGCTTCCAAGACAGGCCAATCTGGCTTCATGTCCGACTTGACCCAAGCTGCAAAGTCTGGAGCTGGATCTTGCACACTGTAATAATATTCATGGCTGTCTGGATCTAAAGCTGCCTATTAGACAGATAAGGCTGTCTGAGAAATCTGGAACCAGGTCTGAGTTCCCGAATGCACTCATAAAGCCGAGGGATGGCTAGCACTGGGCAAAGAAAGAGGATAGCCTCAAAGAGCAATCGCTCTCCAACTGAGCTGGAAGTAGGATCAGGCCTTAGCAATACAAGAATTCCTCAGGGGTGTAAGGCAATAGCCACCTGGGGGTGGGGCATAGGGAATCTGGCTAAGTCCACCCTAGCAACCTCCTAGTCTTACCAAGTGAGCTGGAGAGAGGGATGGTGTCGTTAAGGCACTGGCCTGGGACTCAGTCTCATGTCTTGGTTCTGCTACAGACTCCCTACCAGTCACTTAGCCTCTCTGTGTCTTGGTTCCCCGTCTGTACAATGGAGCTAGCAATGCTCCCTTGGTTTGTCTTATATCTAGTCTGTAAGCTCTTTGGGGCAGGGACCGTTTCTTACTACACCTCTACCCTGATATAATGCTGTCCTCAGGAGCCAAAAAATCTTACCACATTATAGGTGAAACCGAGTTATATCGAACTTGTTTCGATCCGCCGGAGTGCACAGTGCCCCCCACCCCCCACTGCCGAGCACTGCTTTACCGCATTATATCCAAATTCATGTTATATCGGGTCGCATTATATTGGGGTAGAGGTGTATGTGCATGACACAGCACCAAGCACAAAGGGGCCCTAATCTTGCTAGGGCTGCTGGAATACAAATAACCATTATTACCATTTGCATCCATTTTTACTGTATTGCAGTCACCCAAGAGGATTCAGTCAGATCAGGGCCCTATTGTGCTGTGTGTTATACGCACACGGAGTAAATAACCCTGTCTGTCCCAGAGAGATTTCAATACCTGGGTCTAGAGCACCAGAAGGAGGGGCCAATGTACTATATAAAGACATGGTCTTTGACTTGAAGAGCTCACAAGCTAGCTCCGGTTATCTATTGCACCCTTACAGGGTTCTTTAACGTCCATGTATTCCAATGCAGTAAAATGCTGCAGAGCTCAGCTGGCCTCCTTCTGGAGGATGAAGGGCTGAAGCCGACACTGAGCCAGGATTAGAATCGCATATCTCCCTGCAGCCTGGGTGTTTTCAAGCCAATCCTAAGCTACCTCCTCCACCACCTTTCCAGCTTCTCTGTGCGTTCCCTGCCCAGCAACTTGGGCTGCCGTTGGGTGGGAACTTGGAAAAGCTGAATGAAATGGGGATGGCATATTAATGAGGATGGATCAGGGCAGGCCAGACACAGACTGCAGGGTGTTGAAAGGGAGCAGTAGGGCAAGCGGGGCTAAGTGTGGACAATGTGGTTCAGGGCGGCCGAGAGCCTGATATGACCTGTGGGGGAAGGAGCTCGGGAGCCTGTGCTGGGCTCGGTTTTACGCAGCTCTGCCGTCACCGAGGTGGGGATAATCAGACTTAAGCAGCAGCGGTCACCGTCTAATAAGGTTGAGAGTAAACACAGAGGTTATTATTAAAGGGAATAAAATGACCCCATCTGGTGACCAGGTGGTGCCCTTAGTGTGTTGTGGGATGGGCTTTGCATTCTCCACAGGGCCCTCTGTTTCCTTCTTAAGGCTGTCTAACCTCTTACATGCCTTTCTGACTCACAGGGCACACTAAGTGAGCAGAAGATTTTCTTAATGAATGACACACAGTTGTTGATATGGGTAGTGGTGTTGAGTGGCTAGAACAGGGGACTGAGGACTCCTGACTTCTACTCTTCATAGCAGTAATGCTTAGCTGGTATAGAGGGCTTTCAGTGCTGTGGTAGCTGTGTCAGTCCCAGGATATTAGACAAACAAGGGGAGGGGGAGGTAATATCTTTTATTGGACCCACTTCTGTAGGTGAGAGGGACAAGCTTTTGAGCTTTCAGGTCAGAAGAACTCTGTGCAAGCTTGAAAGCTGGTCTCTCTCACCAAAAGAAGCTGGTTCAACACAAGGTATTACCTCCCCCACCTTGTCTCTTTAAGAGAGGACCTTCCATCCACTGTGCTCAAAGGACTTTATCTCCATTTTTGCAAATGGGCAAACCAAAGCACAGACCGAACAAGCTCGCCCAGCAGATTGGTTGCAGCACTGGAATTAGAATCCACTCCCAGTCTCTGTTCTGCTGATTGACTGCATAACCTGGGGAAAGCATTCCACTTCCCTGGGCCTCAGTTTCCCTGTCCTTGAGGCAGGGGGGAGCTTTTGCCCCCCAGAGGTGTGAATCATCATGCACTTTCAGCTCCCATAATGGACAGGCACCAGAGAGGTGCAAAGTAGGATCATGATTATTAATAACTCAGCTAGTTCATAATCCAGTTTCTTTAGAGCTCTTGAAGGAATGCCACCTGGGCCTAGTGATTTACTGCAGCTTAATTACTCCAGGCATTTCATCATCCACTTCTTGTTTTTGATGTCTGTGTGTCTGACAGTGCCTCACCTTCATGACTAAGGGAGCCAGGAAAACTATAAAAAAGAAAGAGAGGGAGGGAAAAGGAGCCATGTAGCCAGGTGCTGGGATTACCCCAAGGCCTAAATCTGGAAGTTTAAGTTGGAGTCCACATGCGTCTCATGATGGGAAATTGGGTCCATTGGAGTGCAGGGAGTGTCTCCGTATTCACAGGATAGGTAACTGAACAACAACCCCGTGCACAGCAGGTTTAAATATGAAATGAGCAAGTGGAGTCAGGAGGTTAGAGCAGGGGACTGAGAGTCAGAACTCCCAGGGTTGTTCCTGGCTCCAGCCGGGAGTAGTGTCCAGTGGTTAGAGCAGGGGATTTAGGAGACAAAACTCCTATGTTATCATGATTATTGATTAGTATTTTGAATGACACAAACCACCGGCTCCTCGGGCATTTCGCAGCATTCTCACAGATGGGTATTCAGGCTTTTTAATTTTGTTGCAGATGTTTTTCCAGTCAGTTATTTCTCTCAGGGTTCTAAGCTGGGGAGGGCTCCTGCATCTTCCTGCAGGGCCTGACTGATATGCCTTGGAATTGAAGGGCCTGGCCTATGGCTCATTGTAGTCAGTGTGAAGACCCTCATTGACTTCAGTGGGCTTTAGATCAGGCCCCTAAAACTCACTCTGCCTTTGCAAAGTGGCAAGTTTCTTTTCTCCTATACAAACATTTGACGTGGGCCATTCACAGCTTTGGGATCCAGTGATCACTCAGAGACAATGATCAAATCAGGGCTTGCCAGATGGAGCTGGTAATAGGATTCCAGTAGTACCTGGTCTTAGTCTTCTTGAGGGAGGCCAAGGTTAAGGAGTCAGAAGGGGAAACAAAGGGCCAAACACTAAAGATGCTGGATGTGTACTGGGCAGGTTACATGTCAGTAATAGGGTATAATCTGAACAGTCAGGGGGTAGGAGAAGATACAAATTCTGCCACTTCAGAGCCTCTGTATATATCTCTTCTCAATTCAGCCCAGAGCTCCTGGGGAAAGGATACTGAAAATGCTAAGATCTGTTGCACCAGAACCAACTTTGCTTGGGTGAAATCACTGAAGATGGATGGGCAGAGAGTTGGCAAAGAGATTAGCATTGAAATAACAGAGGTTTAGGCGAGAGGGGAAGTATCATGGGACTGAGGAGGTGGGAGGAAGGCAAAGAATGGGATTATGTTTAAGAACCAATCAAGGTGGAAGCCAGGAAATAACAGGCCAGAGATGCAAGTTTAATTGTGGTGGTATGTGAAATCCTGCAGACGTTAGTGTAGGATGTGACTTGTAGGGCACCTGGAGAAACAGGAGTTGATAATGTTACTCAGCAGTTCCCATAAAGGGTAAATACTGCTGGAGAAATCTGCTGGATTTTTCTGAGAAGATAATGCCAGGAGCAGTCAGGGTGAAGCAGCGGACATAATCTTCCTGGATTTCAAAGAGGCATTTAACACAGTACAGTGCAGTAGACTGATGCACGAGGTTAATATACAGAGCATCCTTAAATGGATAAGGAGCTGGTTAGGTGGATATTGTAAATCTAGCCACCTCAGTACTTAAAGGGCCCCTGTCTCCATAGTATCTGAGCAATGATATCACAATCATTAATATACTTCTCTCTACAATGCAGGCTCACATTTGGCAAACTGAGGCACCCAGCCAGATTTTCAAGTGCTCAGCCCCTGAAATTAGGGTGATTTTCAAAAGAACCAAACAGTTTGGGTCCCTGTTGGGAGCTGTGCGCTTTTGCAAATCTGGCCCCAGTTGTGGGTGCTGAGCATTTGAAAATCTGGCCTTATACAGCTCTGTGCCTCAGTTTCCCAACCTTTCCTACCTCAAACAGGCATCAGGAAGATAAGTACATTAATGACGGTGAGATCCTTGCTCAGGTGACTTGGCCAAGGTTAGACCAAGGTTAGGACCCCTTTGTAAGGGAGAGATCCTCTCAAAGACTCCTCTCCCCTTCCCAATCCCCTTTCCGGACTCCAATTGGTGCTCCAGGGAGCATAGTACAAGCAATGGCTCAAAGTACAAATAAAATAGAAGGGGAAAGACCAAGAGATGGCTGCTTACAGAACTATATCTAGCTGTGCAAGGTACCAATATGGCCCCATTACCACAGTATCTGAGTACCTCACAATCTTTAATATTTTTATATTCACACTCCCCGTGTAGTGGGGCAGTGTTATTACAGGAGAGAACTGAGGCAAACGTGGCTTGCTTACAAGTCCTATCTCAGTCAGTGTGAGCAGAGGGTGGCAGAAGCTTCAGTGATCACATTCAGCAGAGGAAATTCCAAGAATACTTGAAGTATGGTCAGATGGTCAGAAAAGTGACAAGCAGGACTGGTGGGAAATTATATGTCAAAAATCTTTTTCAAGGGGGAAGAAAAAGGCTTTTTATAGAGAACAAAGATTTTTGCAAAAGTTTTCATTTCCTTCTGTTTCTATTTTTTTGGTAAAATGAATCAGAGCCAATATTTTCATTTCATTTGGAATAGAATATTTGCGTTGCTTTGAAAGATCAAAAAATTATCTGAAATATTTCAGATGAAAATTTTATTTTCCACAGAAAATACTTCGCATTTTCCAACCACCCCTCGTGACAATAAAGTGGCACCTTCTCATTCCTGTGTTTCTTGAAGTCAGATCTGCATACCTTATTGACCAAAGCAAACTTTCACCCTGGTTAGTCCTGCAGCTATAGGAAAAGGAGCTGGATTGTAGTCTGGCTCCAGCATGACCTAAGTTCTAACTGCAGGATCTTTATTACTGGTGTCAATCTAAGAAACTGCAGCACCTTAGCTAACTGCATCATTTATTAGTGGGTAAACTCACTATGTTAAGATTAAGCTTCATTTTAACAATCAACCTTAGTTCTGATATAGCAATTTTTATCTGTACATCTTTGGTGTAGTAAAAATGTGGGTCAGTGTCATTATCTGCATGATACAGGTGTGGAAATTGAGACACAGAAAAGCTGCTTGCCTATGCAGCCAATTGGTAGCAGTACTGGGATTAGAACCCAACTCTCCCCTCCCCTCCGGTAATCATTGCCTGTCCCCATGTGGCTGCCAGATACATGGGCTCGTGCTGCGGAATGGGAGCACACTGTGTTAACAGGGTGCATTGCCAGCGCTCTCGAAGCACCAGTATGCTGCTGTGTCTGTTTGCTAGCGTATTCATATCTCTAAATGTTGGGAGGCTTTTGGTGTCTCCAGCGCAGATGCTACTGTGAGAGAGCCCCCCTCATCCCACAGAGCGGCTCTACCGGCTAATTAGAAATTCGGAACGTTAAATAAAGTATGGCAGTTTCACACTTCCAAACGGGAACAGTGATGCAGGCATCATCTGCTGATCTCCAGCTACTCAAGGGGAGGGGAGACTGCGCACTGTGGGGTTACTGGAACTCGGCTATTGATGCGGGGGGGCAGAGAGGAGGCCATGTAATGGCTGGGTTCTTCAGTTGGGGTCGGCAGGCAGGAGGCGAGGGGATGCTGCTCTTTATTTGTCATAATTTGAGAAGCTCATCTGACACCTTGCATTAACTCTCCAACAGAGCCAGGCGGGGAGGGGGGGCAGTAGAAAAGGCAATTTAATCTGCTTTACAGCATGCCAGAGTCAGGGAAAAGCAGATTCCATTCCTGAATCACACACACCGCTCCCCTCCCAGACACAGTCCATGCAAAACTCTGAAAAGAGCCAGCACAACTGGGTGCGGAGAGCCAGGACGACAAAGCAATCAATGTTCATAAAAAATGTATTTCCCTGTGTGTCTTTGGCCTGGTGCAGCCCCTTCTGCTCACTGCTCTGTTTATACATGATAGACAACTAATTAACATCCAAGCCTCTTGAAAGGTCTTTTCAGAGGTAATGTACTGACAGATTATGTCAGTAAGGAGCACTGATTTGTCTAAGCAGTGATCACATTGTTTCAGACTGAATGAGGTGAATATTAAACTGCTTTAAATGCATTCTTCATAAAGCACTAATTACATACTCCCGGGGGAGAACGGGCAAGGAATACTAAACAGTAGAAAAGTCAACAGAGTTCTTTTTATAGTATGTTGCTGGGTTCTGTGTTTTTCTGTCTTTCTTTCCCTCTCTCTCATTTTTTTTACAGTAAAATCACAGCACGCTGAAGAATACACATTTATAGCACAATGGTTCACATCTAATTATATGGCAATCATTAGTTTTAAGCTGAGTGTATTATATTTTCTTTGATATAGTGTGCCCCTGGCATCTCTCAACATCCAATGCTTCCAGTGCCAGAATTCTAAATCCCCCTCCACACTTTAACAAATGATTTTTTCCCTCAGTACGGTTTGCTTATTGTCTTTTTTAAAAGTCAGATTTAAATTGGCAGGAATAAAGCGGGGGGAGGGGGGGAATCTGTTTAATTAAAATAGAACTCTGCTCCCTTCCTCCTAGACCTCTGTACTTTATTATTAACTAGGTGACTGTACTGAGTTTTTAAGCACAGAAAGAGAAAGAATGGTCCATTAATGAATTCCAGCAGATCTTGCTGAACTCCTGGTTTGGTTTGCACAGCAATCCCAAAAGAATGCAAGAATTTACTGCGCTGGTTGGTGTTATTTTTTAATAGCACAACTGGGGGATCAAAGTAACCACAAGTCAGATACTCAAGGAAAATAAAACAGAGAAATTCTATTATCAAAATAAGATCAAAAGAAGTAGAGTGTGGTGGTGCCAACCATCTCTGCTCCTGCCAGTGTCTTCTAGGAATCTGATCGCTAGCTTATGGCAAAGTCATAGAATCCCAGAGAAGCTGGAGGTGGAAAAACATTAAGTCATCTAATCTGTACCCTTAGCTAAAGCAGCCCTGTTTCCCTACTGTGTATCATCCAGTCCAGCTGTACATGCACAGGCAGTGGGTGTTACACCACTTCTCTAGAGATAAGTGTTCCACAGTCTCATAGGTTTTACTAGTAAGCAGTTTCCTCCCAATAGTCAACCTCTATTTTCTTGGGCTGATTTCCTCCAGCCAATGCTAGCGACAACTCCTGCACATTCCCAAATTGATCCTAGATTTACACCTTTAAATACCCATGGGCAATCGAAAAATAAGTGACTAAAATGATGGAGGATAGGTCCATCAATGGCTTTTAGCATGCAACCTCATGCTTGGAAGCCAGAAGCCATTCCAGAAGCCAGAGTGGAATGGGTGGATCGCTCCCTAATTGTTCTGTTCTGTACACTCCCCCAGAAGTTCTGGTTTGGGTCACTATTGGAGATATGATATTAGGCAAGATAGACCATGGGTTTGACCCAGGGTGGCTGTGCTTATGTTCTTAATCATCATGTTGACCCAGTGCCAGCAGACATCTAGCTGAGCTGAACATATTTAAAGGAGCTCCTTTAGGCCCTGATTCAGCCCAGTATTTACATTGATTTCAGTGCGACGGCTCTTGTGCTATTCAGACAGGTTATTAAGTGCCCTGCTGAATCGGGTGTAATATAATATCATGGCTAGGAATCTTTTCTCCTTTAAATCAGTTGTTCGTGATTAAAGACTGGCTCCTAATATGGAAAATGTAAAATTTTCCAAATGACACACAAAGATTTAGTCCCTCCTGCTGATTTACTAAATATTAAAATAATAATAAAATGATTGGGAGTTATATAGAGCTTGTTAATCTTCATTGCACGAAGATGCAGAGGAAAGCTAAGCAACTGTTCCAAGGTCTCAGGAAGTCTGTAGCAGAAGCAGGACTTGAACCCAAGCTTCCTGATGCCCAGGACTTGTCTGTAACCACTACACCATGCTGCCACTTATGACTGTGTGTGCTATCAGCTAGCATTCCAGGCACCCTGTCATTACTATGTGAGCAGGTCATTGTATATGGCATGGGCTGTACCAAGTTGATAGATTCCCTGTTTCTGCTCACTTACATTCTTGGCTCAGCTACTGAACCATGGAAAAGGAAACTGTTGGTAAAATAACCCATTTGCTGCCATTCTTACGGTCCCAGAAGGCGTGCCCTCTCGGGGCTCTGCTGCTGTCCAGGCTGCGGGGATGTCACACATGGGGATCGTAGTTCAAATGAGCATGTTCCCAAGTACAAAATCCATCATGTAGCTACAGTGACAATGTCTAATGCTCCCCCTCCCTTCTTACCTTGCTGCAACAAGCCTTGAGAAGCGCTGGTGGTAGAAATGGATTTTCAGACTTTGCACCCATTACCAGCCCTTAATATTCATGAGGCTGCCTTGGGAAATGCGTTAGGTGGTAATAAGGTCTGAAAACAACCCTCGGGGGACATGATTTTGTGATGTTAAGACAACTTGGGCTCAAGCTCCCATAATAATTACGAGATGGAAAAAGTGCACTTATCCATGACAACGGAGAGGAGCAGAGGTTGAACAGCAGCAGAAGTGCCGCCATTCTGTTCAGCCAGATGATTAGGGTCTTGGACATGCCGTCAAGGAGAGTTTTGGTGAGTATGATAACATCATCTCAATTAGAATAAGGTCTGGTATTAAAATAAGGTCTCCCTGTTCCTTGCAAAGGTCATGAAAACAGAGTGCTATCATTATGATTATTGATATATTTTATGGCAGCACCTAGGGACTCTAGCCATAAACCAGAGCCCCACTGTTCTAGGGTGCCGGACAAACAAACTGCCCTGCGTTGAAGAGCTTGTAATCTAAGCATAAGGCAAAAATGTTTTACAGGGCTATTCCGGCTCCCTACAGTTCCTGGCCCTATTGTAGGGTGACCAGACAGCAAGTGTGAAAAATCGGGACTGGGGGTAATAGGAGTCTATATAAGAAAAAGACCCCAAAATTGGGACTGTTCCTATAAAATTGGGACATCTGGTCACCCTACCCCATTGAAGTCAATGGCAAAACTCCCATTGACTTCACTGGGGCCAGGAATTCACCCTTCCATGTTGGGCTGATGTTTAGTATGGGGTACATTTTGGGCTGAAGGTCCCATCCAAGAGTTCCTTCTGTCTGCCTACTCTATCTGTATTTCAACAGGACCTCTACACAGACATCTACAAAGACTCGACCTATGCTAAAGACGCATGGAGCAAAGGGTAATTTCACTGCCTCCCCTACTGTCAAACCACTCCACCAGCTCATCTGTTCCCTTCAGCATCCAATGTCTTGGCTTGAAAAACTTCCCTGCTCCCACCCAGACCCTGGATCTTGCTCCCATAAACTGGGGTAAATTGGGAACAACTCTATTGACAGAAGTGGAGTTAAACTGGGTCACAAGAGCAGAACCAGGTCCTCTCCCCCAGTTTTGCTCCCCTTCTTCTGTTCTCTCCATACATAATGCACTGATCTTCCCTCAACCATTTACCACTGCTGGGGTGTGTGTGTGTGGGGTCTCCTCTTCACCCCCTGTTGTCTAAAACAGCCTCCCTGTATCCCTTTGACTCACATCTCCAGCTCTCATTTCACGTCACAGCTGAAGACATCCCTTTTCTCTGGTCTGCTCCTCAAGTTCTTGCCCCTCTGCTATTTTAGCTCTGTTTCATGCTTTGACATACAAGTTCTATTAACGAAGCTATATGAAATGGGGTCCCATTTCATAAAGCTTTTTCTTATGCTGGGCATTAGAGTGGGATAGCAGTTCAAATCCCCATGCATTGGGTAACCATATCAGCTTTCAGGCAGAGGTTTATGAGGCTGCTGACTTGTCTCCACTAGCATTCCCCAACCATTGTTACCAAGAGTGGGAAATCTCTGGCCAAAAGCCTATTGGGTCAACTTATCTTAGGATGTGCTGGATGTGCCATCATGCGGAGATCAAGAATGGCTGTCTTTATAAAAAGTTTGCTTTAGCTCAACCACAAACTATT
Source organism: Chelonoidis abingdonii (assembly GCF_003597395.2). Lineage (NCBI taxonomy): Eukaryota > Metazoa > Chordata > Testudines > Testudinidae > Chelonoidis > Chelonoidis abingdonii. Next base: position 161,006,370 of record NC_133770.1, on the reverse strand, counting down.
GGTCTAGATGCATGAATTGCTGGGTGAGTTGCTCTGGCCTGTGCTAGGCAGGACGTCAGACTAGATGGATCACAGTGGTCCCTTCTGGCTTTCAAGTCTATGCCTCTACGATACAATCTTATTTCCTCTCTGAAAAGGACTGCTTGCCCCCTAGTGGGCAGCATGGCTTTGAAATTGTGTGTGCTTGTAGAAGCCATGTTTGCAGTCCATTAGCAGGAAAAGTCCCCCTTCCTTGTGTCCACTTTTGGGGTTCTCATGCAGCAGGTACTGGGCTTGGTTCTCCACTCCATTACACTGGTTTCTGCATCCCTTCAATGGACCCGGGCTGTATTATCACCGTCCGACAACATAAAACCATTGGGACGGGGCAGTCAGGTGAAACCTCCTGGTCAGTATGAGTTATGCATCCACCTCTGTGACTGACCCACAGAGGATATGGGTCTGCTAGAGTGTTGGCTCTTTAGCTCAAGTGACAAGCCCATGCTTTTAGCTCTGGAGGCCTCCTGTTAAATTGCGCATGTCAGCCATCACAGGGCCTTTGCTCTTAACAACTTCCCTCAAGACGTTGCGGGTAAGGACTGAACCTTGAACCTCTGGATCTTAAGGCATGAGCTACTTTCTCGTGAGCTAAAAGACTAGGTCTGTTACTGTCTGGACTATTGGAGGGCGACCAAAAAGCCACCCTACTTTAGCATGGGTTACACACTCCCTCTTGCTGGGCATAAGAGTGGGATAGCAGTTCAAATTCCCATGCATTGGGTAACCACATCAGTCTTCAGGCAGAGGTTTATGAGGCTGCTGACTTGTCTCCACTAGCATTTCCCAACCATTGCTACCAAGAGTGGGAAATCTCTGGCCAAAAGCCTAGAGCATACAGGACCCAATCCTGTTTGCTGCTTTCCTTCTAGGTACAAACTTCTTTGGAAAGGAAGAGTCAAGGAGCCTTTAGGTTTTCCCCCCTTCCTTTAAAGAACATGAAAGAATCTGATAATTGCTTCTATCTACCACCCAACTGTACTAATTACCAACCTATTTCTTCACAGTATGACAGACACAAGCTCTCCAAAACACATAGAGATAAATTAGCACTAATTGGTTTTCCTCTGGCTGTTTGAATTAGTATTTAAAGCTCCAATTACAAAGCAGAATAATTACTATTAATGTCCTGTCGCAGTACAAAAGGCAGATCTCTTGAGAACTAGACCAGGTGTATCATTACACTGATTACAGAATATTTAACCTGGCTCCTTAAGACAAAGGTGCAGGGAAACTTTTAAAAAAAAAACAAAAAGGCAGATGGTTGCTACTTCCTCCTGGGAATGTGGAGGGAGGGGGTCTTTCAAATCTGGGATCAGGGAGGTACAAAGGCATTGAAGAGAAACTGAGGGAGGGAGAGAAAGAGCAAAAAGGAAGGGAGGGGAAAGAAAAGAAAGAGAGAGAGAAAAGAGAAAAGAGCAGTTATGACAGAAAACAAACAGCTTTTTTTTGTTGTTGTTGAGAAAGAAAAAAAAAATACAGCCCTGAAAGAAAGATGCTGTAAACATCTCTGCAAGATTCTGCTGGGAACAATGCGGCCGACACACACATGCTCCTTGGGAAGCTCTTTCTGGTTTCCACTTTCTTGACATTTCATTTGCGCTAAATTGAGAGACTTCAGGGAATACAAATAGCTGCTGTCTCTGTTAAAGCTCAGGAGTACAAAAGAGAATGAGAGCTGATGCTTCAAATGGCTCTCCTTCTCTTATCCCTTCCCTTGGGCTCCCAGCCCTCTGTTGCTCCCCTGGTCTGCGAGCAGGCATTCTGCTCTTTCCCTGTAGGCCTTGATCCCTCGAGGCCTGGTGTCTCTAGAGACAGCCAGCTGGCTTGGAGGCAAGTCAGGCTGCGTGCATTCCTCTGCGCTGAGCAGTGCCTGTCCCTGCTGTAAAGCAAAAGGTGGGAGCCAGGATGGGGTGGAAGTAGAGAGTGGGCTTATTGGAGAAGACAGGGATTTCTGTGTAACTATAATCATGCTAAGGAGGTGCTTACCCACATGGTCCCCTCATGGGCCTCACTCCTGCTACTATGTACAATGTTCGACCACTGTGACTTTGCAGGATTCAAGCCCCTAGTTAGGGGAGGAAGAGGAGTGGCCCTCTGACTTTCTTCCATTCTGGAAGACCTTCCTCCTCCTTGTAATGGTTGCACACATCTGGGCAACGTTCTCATCCACAGGAAGGGAGCTGGAACTCCTAGCAACAGCTGAAAACATCTTCACAGAAACATCTGTGGGGGTCTGTGCAGGGCACATGCTAGGACACTCGTGTCCAAGAGTAGGTGGCATCACTGGTATTGCAGCCAACATTCCTTCTCCCCGAAATAGATTCTGCTGTCCAAAGGCTACGCATGAGCTTCTGCAGAGGGCTGATTTCCTTGCAGAGTCATTGTTCTGCCTAGCTAATCTAGCCTGTTCCTTGAATATGAGGCACTATGTAAAACAAAATTCTCTTTGATTCTATTCCAGATCAGGAGTGTTGGTACTTTCTCCTTTTTGTAGCAAACCTTCTGGCTGCTTCTAAGTCACAGGGAATGGGCTGGATGCTCTTTAACTTTCTGGAAATCATGGAACTGGGAAAAAGACTCAAAATGTCAGAGTGACAAAAATGTGATGCTCAAGAGGAAGGAATATGGCTTGGTGTCATCTACACCTGCCACCCTATAAATCTCATCCAGCCAAGACAACTCTTCCCCCAAATGTCCTTTCTGCCCTTGTGATGATTCCCATGCTCTGAGACTTCAGGTGTGCAATGGAGATAAGGGGCTTATTTGAAATCTGTCATTTTGACAGGCAGGCTCCCTCCTTGTCTGTCTTTAAATTGTGATGTAGGGCTGGATCTGGGGATCCCTTGGAATTCTGCAACCCTCAATGCCAATTTCCCCAACACAGAATTCCATGGCAAACATTTATATGTTCAGTAACCTTTCTGCATCAGTTGCAATGTATCTGCACAATGTACAACTGACTGCAGGATTCCAGAGAACATCTAACGTGCATGTGCGCACACACCCCCACACACCTCAGATGAAAAATCCACATTTGAACTGCTTTTACCCAGAAGCCGAAATCTGAACACCAGATACCCATATCAAGATTTTGGGAAAGTTTGGACCCAGATACAAAGTTAGCAGCCTGAATACACACTTTGATCGTTCTTTGATGAGTGACCATTTGGTGGGAAGGAGATTTCTTCTGTGAGGAGAGAAGCTTTATATCAGACTCTTTCCTTGGTATCTTCATCTTGCATTTTGGGATTGCAGTGGGAGGACCAATTACACCATTGCAGCTGCTACGTCAGCACTTGCTGTCTACGCTGGCTCTGCAATGGCACTCAGGGACATGGTAATAGTGAACATCCTACCTGCTCATAGCTCATGGTGGTGTGAGGGCTGGTGCACTGTTGCTAGCACATATGGGTGGTGTGTTACAAGCAGGCTATTGGGCTCTGGAATAGACATGGCTTTAGGGACCCTTGCTAACTAATGTGGTAGCAAGGATCTCTAAAAGAATTAAAAGCACAGTGCGAGAGGAAAGGGTAGGGGGAGAGAATACCAGGGCTGGGCAGAATTCCCAAAAGTCAGAGGGATTTGGCCAAATGATCCTAGTTTTGGCCCATCGCTACATGAGCAGAGGAAAACTAACTGCCTGGGATGTGGCCAGTTCATCTCTGCTCTCACCCCTCTATCCACCTTGGCCTTTGCTTGCTCTGAAGCTCACTTACAACCTGCTCTTCCATGATCAGGAGCGCCTGTACTCCCAAGATGACTTACGGGATCTTTCCCTCTTTAAAATTCAGCTGTCTCCTTTCATTTAACTCCATCTCCAGCCTCCCTTTCTCTGTGCGTGAGTCACTGTGCCCGGCTCTCAGTGCCAAATGTTGGGCAATTCTTTGCATTGAGGTTGCCATACAGTGAAATTGTATTTTTCATTTAGGCTGGCGCAGGGCAAGTTAACTCTACAGTTCTGTAGACACACCTGCAGCACCCCCTGCTGTTCCGGTCACGTTGCCACTCTGATCACAGCTCTGCCAGTGCGCCTCAGCACTAATGTGAGATACGCTGCTATTCCTGAATGCAGAGCTAGCTGAATGCATGTCATTCCTCACCTGCACTCCCTGTTCTTCTACTACTGCCCTATGCCCCAGCTCGGCCAGTGGTCCACAATCCACATCTGGTGCTTCCTCTGCTATTCCTGTCCTGGTTCCCTTGCCCTCCCCTAACAGCTCTTCCAGTCACCTCGTTCATCACCATAAGCACTTTATGCTAACCTGAGCCTACCCTCAGGTCTTTCCCACTTGCCTCGTGCCTCGGCGCTGACCTGCTGCACTCCCTTCTATTTCAGTCCAGCCTCCTGCTCCCACAGCTTTGTCAATGCAGGCACAGCTCATTCATAGCACCTGCTGTTCCAGTCCTGATACCTCCCTTCACTTGCCAATACATCTCCATCCTGACCTGCAGCGTCCCTTGTAATTCAGTGTGAATTACTGCAACAGCAGAAGGCTCTGCCAATGCACCTCTAATCAGACTTTCTTCCCCCTTACTGCAGGCCTTTCTTGAGAGCAAAGTCCTTAACACGCCAGATTACAGCATGGCTTTAGCATGTAGACAACTGTCCATTAGCAATAAGGAGTTGCTTACACATAATTTACTTGTGATTGGATAGAATTACACCCCAGTGTGCACAGAGCACTGGACTGGGTTTCAGGAGATCTAGGTTCCATTCTTGCCTCTGCCACTGACCAAATGGGTGACCTTGATCAATTCACTTCACATTTCTGGGCCTGTTTCCCCTCCCACCTTGTCTATTTAGACTGCCAGTTCTAAATAGCTGTTTCTTGCAATGCATATGTACAGCACCGAGCAAAATCAGGGCCTGATCTCAGATGGGGCCTCTAGGGCTGATTGTAATACAAATAATAAATAATAGATCTTCAGAGGGGATAATGTGCTCACCTGCTGTTCCACCCGGAGAGAGAGTTCATGGGGCCCATGTGGTGGCCTGCATAGCAGAGCCACTCTGTCTGTATGGCAGACATCTCTCAGAGATCAGACAACTTCCCAAAGTGGCACAAATTGGTTGGTCCCCTCCCCTCTTAAAATCTTTTTGTCTTTTTAGCTCCAGACATTTTTTATCACACTTACATTGAGACTCCAAACACCAATAACACTTCATCATTACCAAGTACAATTGTCAGCAAATGCTCCCTAAACCTTTGGCTGAATGCTCCCAGACAGTCTGGTGTGGCTGCAACAAGAAGGAGTAGGAAAAGGAATGGTGGGCGGAAAGGTATGTTGAATGCTATTGTCAGGGGAGCGCTCGAGGGAGCAAAATTTTGTCCTTCCACAGGCAAATTCTAAAGCCAGCGCCCAGGCTGCGGGAGTTAAGTTTGCTTCCCTGGCCAATTCTCAGAGAACTATAGAAAGATCTGCCCATTGGCCACGTCTCACACACAGGGTCAGTGCAGGATTGGTCCTGCCGACATCATCCCTGTGTCGTCATGGGGAAACCCCAGGCTCATGCCAGCTCCCTGACTTGCTCTGGCTGTGGTGGGAGGAGATGGGAAAGAAAGTGTTGGTCTGAATGTGTGTGAAGCAAAATCGCTCCTGTATGAGTTTACACAGCCCTGTTCAAACTGCACTGAGATGAGTCTGCACAGGCTCGTGGGTGTGGAGTGGGGGGGGAGCTGGGGAGAGATTTCTTTTTAAGAGACAAGGTGGGTGGAATGCGGGGATGCCAGCTGGCAATGGACTATATTTCTACTGACAAGGCTTTACCCTGTAGGTGTGAGGAATTCCAATTAAATATTCAGCCTATTTGTCTGCATGTGGGAGAGGGTTTGCTGTGGAGGAGGGAAGCCTCAGACGCAGCTCAGTCGCTAACCATTAAAAGAGAAATTAGCTCAATTCATCAAGGGAAGCTAGTGGAGGGTTTCCTCAGTCTCATCCCTCTCTCTCAGAATCAGCAAGGAGAAACTGTTGACACATCAGGACGGGCTGCACTTGACAAGGATAAGAATTCCAAACAGGTACTAAATCCTCCTTCAAGGGACTCTCATTGCTCTGGAAAGGTGGATCCTCCGGAGACCTGCTACAGAACCAAGGCTGCCCAGAATGCAAGTATCCTGGTGGGGATAGGTACATACACAAATGAGACCACCTTGCTGTTCTTTAGTGTAGGCACATTAATGACTCACAACGCCTCTGCTGGGGGAACCAAGGCACAAAGAAGCAGCGGTTAAGGCCTAAATTCTCAAAAGCCATTGGGAGGGCACAGCACCTTTGAAAATCAGGCAGCAATGTGCCTTGCCCAAATAGCGCAGTGAAAAGAAGTGACTTCCTTGCACCTCTGGTCCCACTGCCCCAACCAGAGCTTGGGGTATCCATTTGCTTCCATGGATGGAGGCTGAGAATGGGATAGTAGCAGAGCTGCATAGCAGCCTCGGATGTTCTATATGCTTGAGGCCAACCTGTATGTTCCCTAAAGATTTTTAATTTGCCACTCTCTTGTTCCAGCATGAAACCATCCTAGAGCAAATCCCTGGGCCTCTGATCATTGGGGGCTGCACAGTAACAAGCTATATAGAATTAATTGCTCTGGCATTTACTGCCAATCTCCTTTTCAAATCATTAGCGATATATTAATTAATCCACTCTAACTGGTGGCCCTCACATTAGGATGATCTTTTTAAGCCTATCAGTGGTGCCCTGCACTGGTGTAAGCTTCAATGATCAAATTCTCTTTCTCTCTTGTAATGCCTGGCATTCACAAATCAGATCAATGGGACTTAACGATTTTTCTTACAAAGGTATCGTTTATTTGGGGTGATGTCTCGAATGGCTGGAGGTTGGAATAAAGCATTTGGTGACAGGTCTCTTGTAATGAGCTGGAAGAGTTAGATGTTTGGATAGCATTGACTGTAACATGTCTTTGGCTTCATGTGTACAACCCCGCACATATTCTGATTGACCCCAAACCCTTTTTCAAATTTTCGTGCCTGGAAAATTTTGAAATATTGGGGTTTTGCTGCTAATTGGAATGAATGGAAATTTCAAAATCTCCAAATTCTTTGTGAAATAGAACTTCTATCTTCTGCCCAACTCAGCTCAGAGCAAAAAGATGCTCATTTAGCAGGAGGATGGGGATGGGCAACAAATAAAAATCTACAAATACAATCTAGCTAGATAGATACTGGACAATCTAAGCATCATGTTGGATGAAATGCCCCTGCCTAATGTGCCCCATTATTTATTTATTTAGATTTAAAATAAAGACATCTCTCCCAGGGTCTACATACAATAAATACAGTTATATTAAACCTCACCAGTACTGAATTCAGCTCCACAGGAATTCAGACAGCCAACCAGCCTCCTAACCCCCTGCATCATTTAGGAAGCACACCCTCAGCCTTCTCCAGAGACCCCATCAAACAGCTGTAATAGAATCATTGGGCTGGAAAGGACCTTGAGAGGTCATCAAGTCCAGCCCCTTGCACTGAGGCAGGACCAAATAAACCTTGATCATCCTTGCCAGTGTTTGTCCAACCTGTTCTTAAAAATCTTCGATAATGAGGATTCCACAACCTCCATTGGAAACCTGTTCCAGAGCTTAACTACCCTTATAGTTAGAAAGATTTTCCTAATATCTGACTCAAATCTCCCTTGTTGCAGAGAAAGCCAATTACTTCTTGTCCTACCTACAGTGGACATGGAGAACAATTGATCACCGTCCTCTCTGTCGCAGCCCTTAACATATTTGAAGACTGTTATCAAGTCCCCCCTTCTCCAGTGCTCTGGGACATCACCTGTCCTCCATGAGTTCTCAAAGATAATCATGAATGATTCTGCGATTGTTTCAGCTAATTCCTTAAATACCCAAAGGTGCATTTCATCAGGCCCTGCTACCTTGAATACATTTAACTTATTTAAATATACTTTAACTTGTTCTTTCCCTGCTCGCTTGTGTTCCTTCCCCCTTGTTGTGAATTAATTGTGTTAAGTGTTTGGTCACAGTTTACCATTTTAGTGAAGAATGAATCAAAATGGACATTTAACAACTCAGCTTTCTTTATGTAGTCTGTTATTAACTCCCCTTTCCCACTAAGTAGAGGACCTACACTTTCCTCAGTTTTTCTCTTGCTTCTGAAGTATTTATAGAACCTCTTATTATTGCCTTTTATGTCCCTTGCTAATTGTAACTCATTTTGTGCCTTAGCCTTTCTGATTTTGTCCCTAAATGGTTGTGCTATTCTTTTGTACTCCTCCTTAGCAATTTCTCCATGTTTTCACTTTTTATAGGATTCCTTTGTGATTTCGAGGTTATAAAAGAGCTCGCATTGGAGTCACATTGGCTTCTTACTATTCTTCCTATCTTTCCTTTGTGTTTGGATAGGCTGCTGTTTTGTCTTTAATATTGTCACTTTGAGAAACTGCCAGCTCTCCTGAACACCTTTTCCCCTTTTTCTGCATGCCTCACAAGTCACTACCTTTGGGCTATTTCTGGCCAAGGTGGGGAGCAAGTTCCTCAGACTCAGAGCCCTCCTGGAGTATGCTACCCCCACCCTTGCTGACAATGATGGAGCAACAATAGAGATAGGCCATTTGAGGCAAAAAGCCCTAGAGTTGGTAAGACCTGTGAGATGCTTGACCTGAGCAGCTATGTATCAATACAGAACGGTGGCTGCAGCAAGCCAATAGCTGTGGAATTGATGCTCCAGGAAAGAAAAAAACAAGAAGGAGACAGCCTGCTGTCTAATCTGCCAGGCCTGGGTAGTGCAAAGGTGGATGGCTGGGGAAGAAATAATGCAGAAACTTAATCAAAAGCCTATTTCTCCAAACCATTAAATCAAATGGTTGGTGTGCTATATCGCCAAGGAGAGAAGCCAGCTTTAATCAGCTGAAAATCCTCATTGCCAGTTTCAATAAGGAACTAAACCATTTCTTTAAACTCCATCCATACCACCTACAGGCTGGTTAACCCAAACCAAAAGGCCAGCATAAGGCCAGCCACTGTGACACCAGAGGTGCTTTCATTGCTGACTTTACTGATGCACCAGAGGACAGCTACAAAACTGGTTAACAGGGAGAAGGTTTGGTTAATCCCCTTCTGCTGTAGCCACAAACAGGATATTCTGCAGATGCTCCATGCTTGCAGCAGTAAGGTTCTACCCAGACCCTGTCCTACTGGTATAGCTCCCCGTGCCAAACCCATGACCCAGAGGACTGAGCTTGATAGAACTCTTCCACGCCATTGGGAATGGCAGAGACTGCACATGGGCTATCAGGCCCCTTGTGGGTATATTGGGTACAGAGCATTAATAGCACAACAGTGAGGAACGGTAAATTGGCTAATGTGCCATCACACGGAAATGTCTGGCTTGCAGCTGATTAGAGAAGTGGCAGATTCTGATGCAGCAAAAACAGAACTCCAGTTTGCTGCACATTTCACCCTAGAGAAAAATCTCCTTTCCTGTAGGCTCTTTGGAAGGATGTGGTCAGCTCTCCACACTCCATAGAATCCCCAAGTGGCATCCTGGAGTGCCAGTCTGTCTCCTAGAAGCACAGAGATTTTGATTACTTACCCTTTGGTCCAAAACCAACTGTGGAAACCTTGTCCTCTAAGCTGACTTCTCAACCAACAAACAACATGTGACAAGAAAAACCTAAGGGATGAGGGGAGTGGGAAGGAATCAAATAAACGTGCAGCCCAAGCTATCCTGGGAAAGGAGGAGACAAAAATCAGTCTTGAATGCAGGTATGAAGACAGACTTGCAGGCTGTTCATTATTCTTCAGCCTCAGGGCAAAGCCAGGAAAGGTGATGGAGATACATATTCTGAGGGCACATTACCACTGGACACACTGGGCACATTATTACTGTGGGATCTAGTGGTTAGAGCAGCAGCCTGAGGGCATGTCTGCACTGCAGAGTTAGCATGGGTGATAGGCATCTGGGTCTGGCCCAGCCTAGCTTGGGTGGGAGCCACCACACTGCAAAGCCAGCCTCGAGTTACTGTGTCCACCCTGGTGCTGCACTCGCTTGTGAATGGTGCTGGGACTTCCAGGGGCATTTCCTATGGTTCTTAGTGCTGTGCTAAGATGAGCTGCTCTATGACTCTTTCCCAGTGAATTGTGGGAAAATGTGGAAATGGGGAGAATTGTGGGATGGCCTGGGAGAACTAGTGGCACTCAAGTGGTTCAGCTTGGGTCTTCACTGCAAAGTAGACAGGTTACCAGCCTCAGTGTAAGCACCACTCAGGCGTTAGCTTATAGCACCAGGATAGGCCAGCTAGCCCAAGCATAAACACCACCAAACACTAGGTGGTTTTTGTGTGTGTGGATGGGAGCGGGAGTAGGGGCATCCCCTGAGTAAGCCCCTGAGTTCACTCCAGTGAAGACAAGACTTGAGAGTCAGGATTTCTGGGAAAGGAACGTGGTCTCTGGTGACCTGAGAGTCAGGACTCCTGGGTTCTATTTCTGGCTCCACCACTGGCTGTGTGATTTGGGGTAAGCCCGTTTCCTAGCTGTGAAATGGATACATTGATAATGACTCCCCTTTGAGAACCTTAGACGAATAACCTCCAAGTGTTTCATTTAGGGTGACCAGACGTCCAGATTTTATAGGGATAGTCTCAATTTTTGGGTCTTTTTCTTATATAGGCTCCTATTAGTCCCCACCCTCTGTCTCAATTTTTCACATTTACTATCTGGTCACCCTAGCTTCATTGTTGCACCCAAAGTCTCTCCTTAGCACCAACAAAGATGAAACACAAGCTGCCTTTTAACTTGAACTGCAGTCCCCAATGGGGTGTCACCTGCAGACCCTTGACAAGGAAGACAAAACGGGGTGGCAAAATGCCTGGCTTCCTGGAGGCAAATCTTTTTTGAATGGTTGGAAACCCTTTCACAGCTTCCCCTTTTGCAAAGGGGAAGAGAGCAGTGAATAGACGGCGAGGTGTTTTCCACTGCTAGGGATAGCCTTGTGGGAGGAAAGGGAATCCAATTAAATATTCAATGCTGTGGAGTCTGTGGCAGTGTAGGAGAGGGATCCCTTCCTCTTATTGCATTTCTTATCTGCTCAGGGATGATGGAGAAGCACCAAACCACTCAAAATATTCATCATCCACTTTCCACAAGAAAGTAAACAAGAAAGTTACACAACACCTCTCCTCCTCCCTTCCCAGGCACTTCCTCCAGCAAACAGGCAGGAAAAAAACATTGGGGCAGTTTATCTAAGCTGCTACCCTGCTGCTGGCTAACTTTGGGCTGTGATCCTATCAGAGCTCACAAGCTAAGCGGAGTTGGGCTACGTCAGAACTTAAATGGAAAACCACTGCAGAAAGCTAGGGCTGCCCAGAGGATTCAGGGGGCCTGGGGCAAAGCAATTTTGGGGGCCCCTTCCATAAAAAAAATTGCAATACTATAGAATACTATATTCTCATGGGGGCCCCTGCAGGGCCCGGGGCCTGGGGCAAATTGCCCTACTTGACCACCCCCCCCCACGGGCAGCCCTGCGGAAAGCCCAGATCCTGAAGGCAGTGCAATTAGGAGACGACTATGAATCAATATCCAGGGCCCGTGCGGTCTCTTGAATGAAATGTAAAACAGAGGTCTTGCCCATATACTAGATAGTTTTACTCTGTTTTCCCTAAATTCTCCCTGAAGTTTTAATGGGGGTGGGGGGTTTACTGGGTTCTTCACTTCCTATCTTAAATGGGTATGCATCATTTCTGTGTGCTGCTACACTGGGCCTGCATTCCACCAGTAGATGAAATGAAATCTGTTTGTAAAGCACTTCGGGATGAGCAGTGCCATAAAAATACAAGATGCTTCTGCTGTTATAATATAGAGCAGCCATATTCTGGTCACAAACCCCTTTTAACAGGAAGAGACCTCAGGTACTGATCTCCTGCCAGGTAATGATCCAGCTAAGCTCAGTTCAGCGGAGGGAAGCCCTGGAATCGAAAGAGGACAGGTGCCTGCATTCCTTGCAAGTGCGGTCTGGTGGCTAAAGCACAGGACTGGCAAGTCCTGAGGATGGATGCTGTTCACTTCTTTCCTGTGTGACCTTGGATAAGTCACTTCCCTGCTCTGTGTCACAGTTTCCCTATCAGTAAAACAAAGCTGTTGATACAAACCTCTCTCACAGAGGGTCTTGTGAGGCTGAATTCACAGATATTTGAAAAGATCACTGGAGGGAAGTGATAGAGAAGAGCCAAGTTTTATTATTAACACTTGGAACAAAACAGTATCTTGCACCTATGGTTCTCCAAGTTCTTACAAACATTCATTACAAACTCTAGTGTCCCCACATTATGTCCATTTTGTGGCATGGAGAAAGGATGTGACTTGTGCAAGGTCGCACAGTGGCAGAGCTGGAAACAAAGCCCAGCGCTTCTGATTGCCACACCCTTGCTCTAACCTTTGCACAGTTCAGGCTTAGATTGTAAACTCCGTAGAGTGGGAACTTATCTTTTTGTTCTAGGTTTGTACAGCACCTAGCACAGTGGGGTACTTATGAGGAGAGGCTGAGGGAACTAGGATTGTTTAGTCTGCAGCAGAGAAGAATGAGGGGGGATTTGATAGCTGCTTTCAACTACCTAAAAGGGGGTTCCAAAGAGGATGGATCTAGACTGTTCGCAGTGGTGGCAGATGACAGAACAAGGAGTAATGGTCTCAAGTTGCAGTGGGGGAGGTTTAGGTTGGATATTAGGAAAAACTTTTTCACTAGGAGGGTGGTGAAGCACTGAAATGGGTTACCTAGGGAGATGGTGGAATCTCCATTCTTACAGGTTTTTAAGGCCCGGCTTGACAAAGCCCTGGCTGGGATGATTTAGTTGGGGATTGATTCTGCTTTGAGTAGGTGGTTGGACTAGATACCTCCTGAGGTCCCTTCCAACCCTGATATTCTATGATTCTATGACGAGGGCTCCTAGGCACTACAATAATACAAAGAGACTGAGCAATCCGAAGAGCTCAGAAATTCCTATCAATCACATGTAGGTCCTACACAAACACAGGAGTCTGATACTTCTCCACAGGCTCCAAAGATGGTCTTATGCTTTTCCATTTAACTTTTTTGATGTAATCATCTGTAAGTTTTTGGGTTTTATTTAAATCAGAAGCCAGAAACTCCATAGCAACCCTCAGCTCCCAGGTTCTGACTCCAGCACTTTGATCACTCAATCATTCTGTTTAAGGCTATACCCCTGTAGGTGTGAGGAACTCCAATTAAGTATTCAGCTGGTTTGCCTGTGTGTGGGTGGGGGTGGGGGGAGAGAGCAGGCTTTGCTGTGGAGGAGGGAAGCCTCAGCTTTTTCGTGGTGACTAATCGTTCCACCACCCATTGTCTGTGGCATAAGGGGGAGCACAGGGAGGACTTTTCTGTGCCTCTGCATTCCCTTATCTGGAAATATGCAGCTCCCTGCTCTGCTCTGGGGCTCCAGGACAAAGCTAGAGGGGCCCAAGCAACCCAACCCCTAGCATTACAGAGCCCTGACCCTCTATCTGTGGCTGTCATCTGACTCTCATTGCTGTAGTGTCTGAGCACCACAGAGTCTTTAATGGATTTATTCTCACAACACCCCTGTGAAGCAGGGCAGTGCTTTTATCCCCATTGTACAGATGGCGCCCAGGGGCCTTAATCCACAAAAGGGGTTTAGGCTTCTAACTCTCATTGATTTCAGTGGCAGTTAGGCATTTAAATACTTTTGACCATCTAAATCAGACAGACTGCTGGCCAGATTTTCAATGGCACTAGGGACATGAAGATGCAGAAAACTGGACAGCTACCTCCCATGAAATCAATGGGACTTAGGTGGCTTTTGAAAATCCTACTAGGTGCCTAAATACCTCATAGATTTGGCTCTAAATGACTTGCCCAAGGTCACACATGGTGGAGCATGGAACTGAATCCAGTGTTGCCTGACTCCTGGTTGCCTTATTAGATTAGGGCAGCCCATGTAGCTGCATTATGCTTTAGGGCTGGAAGATTAGGGGAACCCATGTAATTAAGGGGCACTGGCAACTGTACTGTGCTATAAGGTTTCCAGTAAGCCTCATAGGATTAGAGAAGGCCCTTAGCAGCCCTCCTTCTACTATAGGGTTTTTGGCAGCCCTGTGGGATCAGAGAGGCTCTGGCAGCCTAGCCATTCTACATGGTTTCTAAAAGCCCCCACAGATTTGAAGATCCCCTAGCATCCTTGCTGAGCTATAGGGTTTCCATCAGCCCAGTGGGATCAGAAGGGCTCCTGGCATAAAAATCACAAACCCATTTTTCATTGTGAGTTGCAGGCAGGATCTGAGCTCAGGCCTGCAGCCATAAAGGACAGGCCTAGCCCATGACTGCACTGTTGCACCTGCCTACCTGGACTCCTGAAGCACAAAGACAATGGCCAAATGCAGCAGCCTGAGCTTCAGGCCCAGTTCCTGGTGGCACAGAAGTAGGATTACCAGTTGTCCCATTTTTAAAAGAACAGTCCCATTTTTTGAGACTTTTTCTTATATACGTGCCTATTACCCCGCACCCCTTGTCCCATTTTTTTCAGTTTTCTGGTAACCCTAGTTGTTAATCATACCACCTGGCTTGTACACTCTGCATAGATTGGGTCACTTACGCTGTGCTAGGCCACAAGCACACACTTCCCATTGCACTGCTCTTGGACTGTGCATGGGGAAGGGGTAGAAGTTGGACCTTGATGCTATTTTAAAGAGGGATCTTCATGCACTGGGAAAACATTTCATTAAAAGAGCATCTATCCAAACAGAGCTTCTCTGGGCCAGTGCTTCTTAGTTGCCCCTTTGCTTTTCCTCGCAGAGACATGCTGCTATATTCTACAGTAAAGGCCCAAACACTCCTAACGTGTGCCTGAACCAACGCTCCACCCTACAGATCTGAGCACCCCCACCATTCAGGGCTGGGGGTTCAAAATCTGAACTGGATCTGAATCGTGTGCCTCAAACTCATCTTTAAATCATTAAACACACCTTAAATTGTCCCTCGAATGGAACGGGTATCCAATGCCAAGCACAGAGTGTGTTGCTATGGGGATGATTGTGGTGTCACACAAATTCATCATTAAATGCCTGCAAAGATCACATAGGAGAAACAGAAAGACCTAGAAAGAGAACATCCCGGTTAAACTTTAAACACAACCTCAGCAATTTGTCAAATTACTAATTAGCGATCATGGTAAGAACAATGAGGAGCACATGCATGGGGTATGAGTTTGTGTTTACATCAGAGAGGGCTGGAAGCTTTTGCCCTGTGAAAGTCCCTCTTGTGTCACTGCTGATCCTTCCCTGCTGGCCATTAACATTCCAAACATGGATGGAACAGGAGCAGGGGACAGGGGCTACCACATGGACTAGGGCTGTTAAGTGTAGATGAGGGCTGGAACCAAAAATTCAGATAATAAAATAATGCTAGGCCAGTTTTTTCTAGCTCGAAGGCCTTGATTAGATTAGACTGAAGGCTTTTCCACCTGTGCAGTTACACTGGAGCCTTACTGGAGATGTGCTGCACGAGGGTAAAAAGTGACTTGTAGCCCTGTAACTTGCTTCAGTTTCAAAGCTGGGCGAGCTGCGCTGACGACTCCATCTACATGGGTGTATCTACATCACGGCAAAAATCCCCAGTGCATCAGCTCCCAGCCTCCAACAGAGCTGCACTCATAGGGAGCAAGACATCATCACCTACAGCGACATGGGAGAGGAATCTGCCAGACTCTTTACTTAGTGCTTCTCTTTCTAACTTACTTCATGGGGCCCTGGCTACCTGTGTTAGAAGCAGAGACTGGCTTCCCCTCTGCTCAAGAGCCCTCTGATGGTATCTGAGAAATCAGGCCCTTCACTGCTGCTCCCTAGGGTGTTTTCTCTAGCGTTTTGCCTGATCCAGTTTTAATAGGCTCAAGTGCTGGAGCTTCCACCACTTTCCTCAGGCAGACGACTACTCTCTCTCATGGAATCTGCCATCAGGAAGATTTACATGAGACTGTCTCTAAATTTTCCTGTGGTTGATTGTTTCATCCTCTTGCACTCTCCGAATCTGCTCCTCCTCCTCCGCAGCAAGTGCATGCTTCCTGTACCTAGAGGAGACGCTGCTTTCCAATGCCATCAGAATGAAACAGGCTGCTCCATAGGTAGCAGTGGGGGTCGTGGGTGGCTACAGAATAGCATATCAGAGCAGACAGTTTTGATCAGAGATGGGCCCAAGTTGCACAGGTCAGGAGTATTTGCATCAGGGCCCATCTCTAAATGCCCTCTTCTCACTTTCCCTGTGCAGCAAGGCTTTGTAAGGTCACATCTGAGGGACTCAGGCCGCAATCCGCATTGTCTCAAGATATCATCTGTTCTGAATGGATGAAGAGCTGAGCTGACGCTGCTCGGGTTTGTGCCTGGGGTGCCAGGGACTCTACGGGTTAAAAACCTGATGCTTAGAATTGCCAGTAGGGAAGGCATCTCCTTCATCAGCTCACCAGGATTCAGATGACACTGGAGAGCGACTTGGGGATGCCAGGGTTTAGGCAAAGCTGCAAAGACCTCAGTATGGGAGGCAAACACTCCAACTGCTGAATTCCCATGGGATAAAGTTGTCAATGAAAATAATACCCACCCACTCCCATGGAAGTCCCAATGCCAGTGTGTGCTGGAGAGAGAAAGCCAGCAGAGCCAGCAGTCTGGCTCTCAAGGGACTGACAATAGAGGCCCAGGCTCACATAGACCGTGCTTGTGAGTCAGTCACTCAGGCCACGTCTACACTATGCGATAATATCGAATTAGCTAAAATTGGTTTCATAAAACTGATATTATAAATTCGATTTCACGCGGCCACACTAGGCACAGTAATTCGGCGTTGTGCGTCCATGGTCCGAGGCTA
>NC_133770.1:160844118-160987690 GCF_003597395.2 Chelonoidis abingdonii | reverse complement strand
GTCCACACTAACCCTAATCTGATATGCTTATATCGATTTTAGCGCTACTCCTCTCGTCTGGGAGGAGTACAGAAATCGATATAAAGTGCTCTTTATATCAATATAAAGAGCGTTGTAGTGTGGACGGGTACAGTGTTAAATCGATTTAAACGCGTAGTGTAGACCAGGCCTCAGACATACAACATGTGCACCAGAGAATAGGTTGCAAGGGAATGAGCTTTCAAGGAGAGAAGTCCCCAGCCTGGACCTGGACAACAGTGTGGCTTGTGTTTGCACAGGACAACGAGAGGCCATCCTGAGCTCGAAGGAGATTGGCCTATTTGCTAAGGCTTGTACGGTGCCACCTCTAGACTGTTGCCTCTCCTTTGGGCAGAGCTTTGGAGCCAAACAGGGCTGGCTGAGATTTCAGGCACTCAGGCATGAGTGACTTGGGGCCTGTGTCAACAGGAGAGAGGATGACCAGGGCTGCTGACATACCCTCAGCCCTCTGTTAAGCTGAGCTGCCCAGGCATCTCCAGCTGCTCACCTGCGGGCATGAGCCATCAGGCTGCCCTCCTCTGCACAAGTACACTTGACTGCACCCCTATGGGGCCTACACTCCTCTGCAGGGCAGAGGCCTATACTCCTCTGCAGGGCTGGGGCCCCCCAGATGCTCTCCAGTTGGCAGAACCCCCACAACTTCCCTCCCATGGGGTGAAGCCTCTGGTGCCCTCCAGCAGGGGCCAGTCCACTGTGTGCAGAACCTTGCTAGCTGTGCCCTGGGGGCAGACACCTCGCCCCCACAGCCCCTGTGGGCAGGAGCCACCCCTGGCCCCCCGCAAGCTGTGGGCAGTCAGCAGGATGTGCGGTCCCCGCCCCTGCACTTCCCAGCCAGCGTTTACATAACTTCTGCTGCTTAGTCACAGCTTCAACTCTTTTTTTTTTTTTTAAATGTGGAGCGATTTCGGCAGCATCAGCGCGCGAGTCATTCCGGCGAGGGAAGTCCCTTCCTTTCTTCCGTTCCCTTGGTAACGGGAGCGAATTTGCCTTTCAAATGATTCATGACCCGGGTGCTGTAGGAGTTCCCTCCTCCAACACAAATCTCTCCCACACAGCCACACATGCCCGATTAATCATTGATTAGATTCTCTTCTGCAAGGTAAACCTAGGAATCAAGTGGCTGTAGTGCCCGCCTCCACCGCCTCTCTGCCACCCCTTGATTTAAACTGGAGGCCTTTGGCTCTGACACCTGGACCATGAGTGGGTCTTGGATTCCAGAGTGGCGGATCAAGTGGCGGTTCAGGAACAGATTCCCACACAAAGGCTTCCCTCAGTGGGGTTGAAGTTTACTGGTTTCCTTTGATTTTTTTCTTTTTTAACAGGAAATGCAGTCTGAACTGTCACCTAGACGCGACGAACAGCTCACGCTTCTCTGAGCATGAACTACAACATGGGTCACATGCCCGCCCTCCCACAAATCTCACACAGAGACTATGCTGCATGGACACACACACACTTCATGTCTCTTCCCCTACAGCTTCTCAGAGAGCAACAGGCAGCTCCTAGGCAGCTGCTTCCAGGGGGGAGAGGTTTTTATGTCTCTTTTTATAGGTGCAACTTACTGGCACAGAGCCATTGTCATAGGTTAATTGTCCAGAGCTAGGCCCTTAGTGGGTGTAAAGTCCTTTCAAGTCAGTGGAGCTGTGCCATTTACACCAGATGAGGCTTCGGCCCTCCACCTTTCAGACCTGAGAGCCTGACAAATCCTCATCACAGACTGATAGAGAAGAATTTGTCCAGCGTTCTCAGCCGGAGCAGGGAAAAAGACTTGCTGTGCTCGAAGGCCAGTTCCAGTGTTAACTCTCTAGGCCAAGTCACATAATGTGCTTCAGATACTCCACCTTTCAAAAGGGGGGCAATGACCCTCCCGCCACATGGGGGGGGGGTGTTGTGACAATGGCAACACCAGGGGAGAAGAAATTGAAAAAATCTCTGATGTGTCTTTAAAATCAGTTTAGTCTAACCTGGGCCCACAACCATTAGAATAACTCTCATGATCTTTTCTGGCATGGCAGAACAGGTGGTTTGGGTGCCTTACATGTTCATTTCCATACCTTAACATGGATTTCTTTTAAGTGTAACCTTCATTTCCTGGTTGGTTTGGGGATAACCACAACACCTCTGCAATGATTTTTTATCTTTAAGTTACTGATACATACCCTCAACCTTCACTGAAATGTAACTTAATTTTTTGTCTTGCCATATAAACTAGGGGGATGCAGTGGATGCAGTATCGGGGGGTTACATTTCTATTAAATGAACTTTTTAATAGCTCACAGGGCTGATTATAAAGCCAAACAACATCAGCTTGGGTTGTATTATGGTGGTGCCTGCAGGTCCCAATGAAGCTGGGGTCCCCATTGTGCCAGGTGCTGTACACACACAGCGAGAGACAGTCCCTAACCTGAAGAGCTCCCGGTAGAGGTGCCGTTAGTGGGGGTTCCTGGATTCAATTGCACCTGCAGAAATGAGGGAGGGGCAGCTGGGGCAAACTTGACTGGCGCTGCAACCTGTGTACCAGGTCACAATGTCTGGAGCAGGGACTGGGCCCAGCCCCGTGGGAGAGGAGCTGCTGCTGGTGCTGGTGGGAGGCTGCATCCGCCTCTGGCTCACAGTCTTAAATTAGATCTCAGCCACTTCATTTCACAGGGTCCTGAAAATCCTTTTGCAACTTTCTTACCCCCTGACATGCTGGAGTTCAAGCGAACACCGTAATTCCAGCTCAGGCAGCTGGGGTGGGCCTGGATTCTGGATGAAATCAGAGATCAGTTCACAGGCACTCTGACTAGTTCTGTGATTAGCAAACTTGCCCTGAGCTTACAGTTTTGTACAACCTGCACACAGCTTCATTCGTGACCTACATTTTTGGTTCCATCTTAGACAAAATAACTGTAGGGCCAAATTCAGATAGGAGGCTGAGTTGTTGTAATGTACAGAAACTGACAAACTACAGCCCCACGTGTCAGATGTGCTTACCAATGTGGAACTTACACTGTGACCCTGGAAGAGAGGAGAGTAGCAACAAAAGCAACTCCCAGGAGAAGGTAAGAAGATATAGTTGTTTAACTCGCATCTTCCAGATCCTTGTCGTGTGCGTTACAGCAATTATGGGCTGATCTTCCCTGCAGTGTTAGCAGGAGCTATAACTCGAGCACTGCCCTAACCTGAATCCCATCTACATGCATCTGTCTCTAGCTCAAGTTAAGTGCCACCTTAACCTTGAGTTCATTGGCCTGTTAGCAAGTCTGGCTTGAACTGCTGATGCTCAAGGCAGTAATGCAGTAGGGGGAAGGAGTTCTGGGCTGCTGCTTGAGTCAGCACAATTCAGCAGCTGCTGCCCCACTTGCTCTATGCTGCTTGAGTGTTTGCGGTGTGGCTGCTCTCGCTGGAGCTAGGTCAACTCAAAAGGAGTAATTGGAGCAAACTGTTGCAGTGAAGACCAGCCCTTGGACTCCCTCACACGTTGGTAAGGTGGCAGCAGGGCGAAGAGAGTCTGGGTACATGAAGCAGCAGAAGTGAGAGAAAGGGGCATACAGAAATGCATCTCTGCTCAAAACAAAGGGAGAGCTTTCTCCCACTCTGCCTGGTTTGGGTAAGCCACTCTCCCCCACAGCTCCCTCTGCTCCTTGGCTGGTGTGCTGAGAGCTCCTCGGGCTTGGTAAACATTCTGTTTTCTTTTCCCATGCTTGCAATAGCCTAGGGCTGTGCCTTGCTCCCATGACAGGCTGGGGAGTTGTGAAGCGGTAGCGAAAATATACTCAACTCACTCAAGAGGTGACTGCTCAGAAGAAAGCCCTGTGGCTGGTCAGAAGCTGGGATGAGGGGCTCTTTCAGGGAGCAGGAAAGATAGTAGTTAAGTTAAAACAGCAATTAGCTCAGAGTGAATTGCAGTTGTGGCAGTTCTCTCCCCTCCCTGCCTTGGCAAGAGGGTACAGATTTCATTCCCCGTGGTTTTCCTGGTTGGGACTCAAACTCCATTGGAGATGCTAAGAGAGAGACCATACATCTGTATAGCGCCTTTCAGCCCAAAGGACTTAACCCCCTCACAGAAATGCGGCCATCTCTGGAGTGAAACATAGCAGCTGTGTAATACCCAATGTACTATACAGCAGCTTAAAACAGAATTCAACTGAAAGCTACAAGAGAGACTTTAGGGTTGCAGCCAGTACTTGGCTGCTGGAATCTGGTGCAGACACCCACCCCTCTCCTACCACGTAAAGCGGAATGGGATCTTGAAGGACCACAAGTGAGGAGAGTCCTTGTGCAACAGCTCATCTAGAAGATGGCACTTTCAGCAGCACGTTGGCCCTTCACACCATGCTGGGGAACTGGTTCCGTGCTGATTGAGAAGGAATGCACTGAATTGCCAGTGTCACTTTCTGCAGCATATGAGGCTTCCTGGGAGATCTTCTATCCAAGTCCTGACCTGGCAAAACCTTGCTTGGCTGGTGAGATGGGATGTGCTCACAAGCACATGCCAACATGGCTGTGAGGAGCATCTGAACTGGAAAATAAAGTGAAATCTGCAAAAGAGAGCAGTGTCATTTGGGTACATTTTATCTGATTTATTCTCTCCTCGTTAAGAGGAGCTAATTAACAAACCATCATTTAAATAAACAGCAGTGAAAGTGTTTGTAACCTCCACTTTATTGAATTGTAACAAATTATTAGCCTATGCATGTTAAATGGAATAGAAGCATCTGAATTTAAGGGTTTTTCCTAATCTGCATAAAGATGATACCTGCTGTGAAAATGAAGGCAGTGAGGACTCATTCACTATCAATTCTAAGAGCAACCTGCAGGGCTCCCCTCTCTGGCGCTTGCCTAACCTCCTGTCACAGCAATGACACAGACATGTCAACAAGGGAATGGCTGCATATGGCCAAGGTTTTTTCAGGACATCAGTGAGTGGAAACTCAAAGGGGTTCAAATCCAACCCAGGTTGGAAGAGATGTTTGGTCGTTCTCCTTGACTGGATGATTGTTTGGTGCTTGGGTGAAAGTCACCCTTGCAAAGAGGGCTTATGCACCATTTTAACTCCCAAAATAGGGTTAGCCCAGCCCGATTTTTACAGGTATTTAGATATCTAAAGATGCAGACAGATGTCTTAGTGGATTTTCAAAAGGGGCCTAATTCCCATTGCAGTGCATAGATTCTAAGGCCAGAAGAGAGCACTGTGATCATCAGTCTGCCCTTCCATATAACACAAGCCACAGAACTTCCCCCAAATAATTCCTGTTTGAACTACAGCAGAGCTTTTAGAAAAACATTGACTCTTGATTTTTAAATTGCCACTGATGAAGAATTCCACTCCCGATCCTTTTGTATGTTATCCCAATAGTTAATTACTCTCACTGTTAAATTTGTACATCTTTTTTCCAGTCTGAATTTGTCTAGCTTTAACTTCCAGCCATTGGATCTTATTAAACTTTTGTGTGCTAGACAAAATATCCCATTATCAAATATTTAGTTCCCATGTAGGTACTAAACCATGATCAAGTCACCCCTTAAACTTCTCTTTATTAAGCTAAATAGATTGGGCTCTTTGAATCTATTGCTATAAATCTTTTTTCCGAATCCTTTAATTATTCTTAGATGCACAGATGCTTTAGAAAATTCCAGTAGGTGCCTATCTGCAACTTTAGGCACTTAAATATCTTTACACGTGTGGCCTGTGAGATTAAGTGGTGTATAAGTCTCATGCCGGCCTTCTAAACAGGGGTGAGTTTCACCCTTATAAATTTGTCCTCTATTCTGTCCATGAACAAAAGAGCAAGATTCTCAGATGTATTAGTAATTCTAAATTATTCACAAATACCTCCAAGCAGACGGGTCTTGGACCTGCAGATCATTCATGATCCTTATGAATATTTAACATTCCAGATGCATTTGTTAGTTTCAGGAATCACAGGATACTGTTTTTCTTCCTTGATTGGATGATTTGTGCAACTTAATTGCCAACCGCACAAATACTGAGTTGCAGCCTGTTGAATGTCACACTCACAATGTGCACTGCTTTTACTGGCCAGTTATGCAATCTGAGAACTTCCTTTTGGACAAATATTCAAATTTACAATTGTACCAGTTAGCCCAGCTGCTGGAACAGTTATGAATAGGAAACGGGTATGAACACAAGTCCAGGCAAACTCCTTTTTAAAAAGTTGGAACCAAATATTCTTGCATTTAGACATCTATTTAGATTGTAAGCTCTTAGGGGCAGGGACTGTCTACTACGTGGTGCGTTTGTGGAGTGCCTAATACAATAGGAGCCCATTCTCAGTTGGTTCTTTAGCACTACTGTAATAAACGTGATTAATGATAACCAAAGTAACCTTTTGTGCAGCATTCACCCAGCTCCAGTTGGCAGTGTCAGACTGAATTCCTCGAGTCTAGAGGCGAGACCTGCATCTCCACTCTGAGGCCTGGCACCTTGGCTGGGGACGTGGGAAGTTTTCTCTGCAGCTGCTTATGCTTTACCTGTTCTGTGGATAAAGAGGAGGCTTCCTTCTCCAGGGCTTGCAGTTAAGCACCTTCCATGGCACTAAATTTACACTCACAAAAGTTGGTGAGTAGAACTAAATGCATAATTAGTACAAACACAGTTTGATCGAACCCACTGTCCCAGCGGTATCAGAGTGGCAGCTTCAGGGCATGGGCTGCTCTACATGCTGCATAGGGCAGCTCTGACAAGTGACAATCACGTGGAAGAGGCTGCTAGTAACTAGCCGCCTGCAATCCCTGGTTACGAGAACCACTTTGTAGCCGTCAGAATCATCTCTTGTCATGGATCCTTGGCAGTATAATGATAATAATCATATCACGCGCAGCTGTGGCTCTGTCTGTCAGCCCGAATACATCTCTTTCTCTCGCTCTCACACACACACACCCCGACCAGAGGGGTTAGATTCTGCTGGTACAAATGACAAGAAGGCACTTGCAGCACTGGAAAGCCAGCCAGTGGAGGGGAAATTAAAACAATTTGTGTGTACACACACACGCGCGCGCGAGCGCAAAGAGATGCAAACTGCATCTCCTTGCAGCAGCCACTGTGAATGTAGCCATGTATACAACAACTAGCGCTCAGTTAACAAAGATATCTCCAAGATTAAGTTCCAACAATACACTCAGTGCCGTGCGAGGCACATGAGGACCATTCCACCCCAGGGGTGAGAGCAGGATGGACAGATGCAGCACTATGCAGACAGGCAGACGTATCCTGGCTACTGCGGTAGAAATGTGTGGACTGTTCTGTGGTGGCTCTCAGTCACTGTGCTGTGGTCTCGAGATGCTACCGTTTCCCCCTGTCCTTACAACAGATGTGGTTACAGGGTGGTAAGAGGCGACAAATGCCACCTTTTTAGTGGTGTGTATGTACTTCCTTTTTTCTGTCATGCACGTGCTGGTGGGAGGGCTGCCTGATTTTCAGAGATGTGTGATCTCTCACTTAGCAAGCACTGGGTCTGGCTAACTATGTGCACTGCCATAAGTCTGTTCTTTGTTAGTTCATTGTGTTCCTGGGGGGCAGGAATGCATCAGGAAGAATCCAGAGAGTCATTTATGGTCATTAAGGAGCAACTGGGGCATTTGGCCCTTAGTCACCGTCACCTGGGGATAGAGGCCAAGATTTTCATACAGTTTTTGGCTGGCCAGCTAGACACACCTTAATGGGGCCTGATTTATGCCCAGTGCTGAACACCCGCCCTCTGTAAGTCAGGCTCCTTTCCAAAATATTCTCTGGTCACTTTTGAAAATCTTGGCCAGCACTGGGGAAGGGTGGAACACAAAAGGCTTGGTTTGGTTTGGTCTGGAGAAGGCCCTGGAAGTGTGAACGCTTATCCAACCTCTCTGGCCTGCAAGTCTGGGGCAGGGAGGAGAGTAGTTGCACCATCATAGGAGCAGTCCTGGGAGACTGGAACTCAGTCACAATCTGCTCCCTAATTCTCCCCTGCCCATGGTGCATAGTAGTTTATTGCAGTCCTTTACAGGGTGCAGCTCGCTTCCTCCCTCATGCCGGCTCAGCTGTTGATTGGACAAAGGAGGGTGTTCCCAAGGCTTTGAAGCTTGTAGCAGCCCCATGATGCCCATCTCCTCTTCTTAGTTCCTGCACCCAGACTCATAATTTGGGAGGTGCCCCCCTTTGCTTTCCTGAGGCACCAAGGGAGGGACAGTGGGCTGGACACCCAGAAGGCCTCGAGTGTTCTGACTGCACATGAAATTCCCCCTTCTCATTTTAAGTGGCTTTGTGTTTCCTGGAAGAATTGTTTAGTAGCTGTGGCAGCATTTAGTAACCTGGGAGCATTAATTACGTGTCGGAAAAGAATAAGCTCAGTAAGAGGCGCTGCCCTTTTACTCAAACGCACTTCGTTCCTGGGCTTTTCTGTAAATATTGTGTTGTTTTAACTGTTTTACGCTCTGGTTATTTTGCAAGCCACAGCGTCAGCTGAATCTCCAGCGCCCCGGGAGTCGGAATGTCTCAGGCACCCAAGCCCAGGTGCAGAGTGTGCCAGGGCTGAGTCATCACAGAGCCAGATTATGGGCTACCGCAGGGCAAGCACTCTGAATAATGGCTTTTCACGGGGCCTGGGTGAAGGATGCATGTGGTAGCCGGACACACCAGGGGTTGTGTCAGGCACTAAAGCCAGGATGCATAGCATGACAACCTCTGGTGCTCTCACATAACCCAGGGGCCAGGCAGGCAGGTGGGCTGGCTTGTGAATACAGGGAGCACCAAGCTGCTTTCAAGCCCTCTTTGTGTCCCTCCACACCACTATCTGCACCAAACAGGAAGGGGGCCCTTGTCATGATGGAGCTGGGATGTGGCACCAAGCGTACCTGGATGGGGAAGGGCCATTGCCAACCGTGGATTAAAACATGACAGAGGGACTGTAAAGAAGATAAAACCACCACAACCAGTGTTTACTATGGACACTATTCCACACACAGACATGTGCACCCCTTCCCCACCCTCTCTCTTCATTGTCCAAACTTTTTCCAGCACTAATGAGAAGCTGTAACCCTCCCAGCACTTGTGATGCGAACAGCTCTCTTCTCCCAGCTCTCTCCTTCCTTCAGAAAGCCATGCAATGTACCTTGTTTTTTTCTCCAAAGCTATGTGAAAGCAGCATTTTACCCTAATGGTGCCCTTGAAATTACAAAGATTAGCAGCTCTATTCTTCTACAGGTTTGGCCAATCACATTTTGGTGTTGTTTTTCCATCTGTAAGAAGTTACTGCTGTCATATTGTTCTGGCATCTCAGGCCCTAGTGTGGCATTGTATCCCTCAGTCACTCACTGATCCTAATGCTGATGACTAAAGACTATATTTAAAGGTAATATAAACAGTTTGATCTTTAAAATACATTTGATCTATAATTTCTATACATAGTTTCTGAACTTTTATTTTACAACAATTACCAAAAAGCTCTTTTTATATGATATTTGCAGCTAAGCTGACAGTAATAGCAATTAAACCCCATCTGTTTGCAGAGCATGAATAATAACAGTTGACACTCAACTTCTAATACCGTTCATTGGAAACCTGTTAAACACAGGAACTTGTTGCTGAAATGGATGCCTTTGGGGCTTGGTCTAAGCCTTCTGCAGACAGAATTTAGAGGATTCTGAAATTTCACAGCACAGATGCTAGGGTTTGGTGCATAGAAATTTACAGATCCAGCAAATCGTTCACTTATCTAGGATCAACGATCTCTCATGATCCCTCTGGATCACGGGGAATGTTTTCCTTTATCAGGATGCCATTAAACAACGTGAATGCTGCTGTTGCTTTCTGTTATATGCATGGTACTTTACAGACAAACAGGTTCCCTGCCTCAAAGAGCTTATGGTCTAGTAGAAAGGGATAACATGGTGAGCAAATCACTGGTGGCAGAAATGAACGGGGAAATGTTTGAGATTGCTAAGCACATCAAGCATAGAGAGGCCATTCCAGGAGCAGGGGGAGGCAGGCAAAAGGTGCAGGATTATGAGTAAGAGAATCAGGTTGAGCTGAGGTGGCAGAATGAAGGGTACGCAAGGTGGAAGTTGGGAAGAAAGACAGACCACCTTATAGGACGTGCTATACACAAGACCCTGTTAGACTCTCTTCCTGGGTGTTCCTATGGACTGAGCACCTGCTAGATTCTTCCTTTTCTAGAGATGAGACAAGACTGGAGCACTCCCAAACTCAGAGCATTTGGACAGAATAGCACCCTGATCTGAACCAACGCTTCAAGAGCAATCCCTGGCCTCCTTGTCCACACCCTGTACATGTGGATTTGTGATGGAAAGAGATTAGCTGCACATTTGCTTGTAGCTGTGTTACGGGTACATTTAAATCCCTAAATTAAACATGGAAAGCTCAGGTTCAGGAAGTGGCTAGCTGGCCTGTCCACCTGAGTCTTGCTTTGCCAAGCCAAGCAAACAGACACTCGTGCGCACAGTTACCCATTTTGCATGTCCAGGCGCTGACTTGCATGTGCTATTTAGGTGACTGTGGACAAATTAGGCCCCTGTTATTGCTATTTTACAGTGGAAGCTCTTTGAGACAGGGATCCAGTCTTGCTATGTATCTGCAAAGGGCCTGGTACACCGGTGGTGTAATACAAATGATAAAGAGCAATGCCTCCTAACAATGGTTTCCTAACTACTTCTTGGGTTTTAATTTTTATTAATAAAAAGGTTTCCTAGATTTCTACCAAAAATGTGACAAACTACTCCAGGGAATTGAATATTATATAAATCTCCCAAGAAACTAAGTCATCAATTAAAACACATTACCCTCTGTTCTTTTCCTTTCAAACACTCAGTTTAATAACCAAAAAGTAGACTCCGAAGGGCCCCAGCAAGAAAGAACAATACAGAGTCACAAACTATTATATCTGTAGTGTTACTACAAAGAGGCAGCGTAGCCCGCTGTGCCAGCAGGGAGCTGGGATCAAACAGGGCTCACAAAAACAGCAACTGATGAAACAAAGCTGATCTGGGAGGTGATAAGGCACTTGGTGCACCTCTTGTGATAAACTCTGAGCTGAAACGGACTGCTCGAATAATCATTACCCGGGATCCAACAACAGCATCATTATGTGAAAAAAAGAGAGGCCAAAGTGGGTTGGGGTGGGAAAAGAGGGCCTCGTTTTGATCACAAAGGATAGACGAGATGAAATAAAGAGCTCCTATTCAGAGGGGGGCGCAGGGATGTGTGTGCATGCAGGTGGGGGCATGTGCATATCTATGTGGATTTAATTCTCACGAAAGATGCTGGACCAACAGCCCTGGAAACTTATGTTCCCTGTGTAGTAACCCAACAGGTACCACGTGGCTAGCAGCCCTCCTGTGTAATGGCAATATGCCTTAGAGTATGTCTACTTAAGAATCCTGACTTGGAAGGACACCCTGTCAGGCTGTGAGGGGAGTACAGTGATCTCTTCCATCCCTAGCTTCTCTGCCAGCAAGGGAGCCAGCTGGGATGGTGGGTCATTTTTGTGATCTGGGAGCTATCCAACTGGACTGAATCCCAAACAAGAACTGGGCAGGAAATGGTTTTCTTGTCCCTCAAATATTTTTGAGAGTTCAGAAATTCTCTCCGTTCCATATCAGGATGAAATGAAGACCTTTTGAAGTTTTTCAGTGAAAAACCAGAGTGAGTGCGTGTCCACACCCCAGAATAGCCAGGTGACTAGAACATTCATATGGGATGTAGGAGACCCAGATTCGACTCCCTAGCTACCTGATTTGGAGCATAGACTTGAACCTCAGTCTCCTACATCCCAGCTGAGTACCCTATTCCAGTGGTGTGACACCCTGGCATTACCTTATTCACCATTGTCATATAATTGGATATTTTTGCACAAAGGCTGCCTTGTGAGGTATCATTCTAAAAGTCTTGATCGGCTAGACATTAATATCACATTGGATTGTATGTGTTATTGTCGTATGCGAAATTATGAAATGCGGCTATATGTATGTTACTGAAACGTGTAGTGTGGTTGAAAAGACCCATAAGCAGCCTTTCAGTTACAATAGTAAAAAGGCCGAACAATGTTAATGGCTTATTGAGAAAATGCACATAAGCACAAGGATTACCCCAGGAACTGTGTACAATAGAAACCTCTCAGAGATAGCGCTACACAATGGGAACTGCTTGACCAACGTCACAGCAAAAGAGCTTTCCAACAAGTGGGAAGAAGATATAAAAGGGGGAAATGACATCATGACAGTACCTTACTCTTTCTACAACACCACACCTGGAAACAGGTGAGGAACAAAGACTGAACCAGGGGAAGTAGTGATCCCAGGCTACAGGGATTTCTAACCTGTGTATGAAAACCTGGGAAACCCAAGCTGCAAAGCAAAGGAAGCTTGTGCCTTAAGAATCTGCCAGCCTGTTTATCACTCAGGGTGAGAATTTGCTAATTTATCTAGTACGTTAAGCTCAATTTGTGTTTTTGTTTATTTACTAGGTAATCTTCTTTGATCTGTTTGCTATCACCTATAATCACTTAAAATTTATCTTTTGTAGTTAATAAACGTACGGTATTTTGTTTTAATCCAAACCAGTGTGTGTCTGACTAAGGTGTCTGGAGGAAAATCTCAGTTTGGATACCACAAGTGTGCATAGTCCTCTTCACATTGAGAGAGAGGCGGACCAGGTGTTAAACCCATATACTGGCCTGCTTTTGACCAGGACAGTACAGTACTGCTCTGGAGTCCTAGGCTGGGAGGCTGGTGGCTAGAGACCTGCATGTAACTGCAGCTGGGTGTGTCCCTACTTGTGTGAACGCTGGTGAAAGGGCAGGCTGGAAGGGTTTGTAGCTTGTCACAGCAGTACAGTGTAGAAGGGAGCCCAGGCTGGTGGGTCAGAGGGCTCAGTGGTACCTCAGTTCCAGGTGGCACCTTGGGGGGAACCTGTCACAAGTGACTCTCAACCTTTCCAAACTTCTGTACTCCTTTCAGGTGTCTGATTTGTCTTGCGTACCCCCAAGTTTCACCTCGCTTAAAAACTACTTGCTTACAAAATCAGATATAAAAATATAAAAAAGTCACAGCACATTATTACTGAAAAATTGCTGACTCTCATTTTTACCATACAATCAAAAAATAAATAAATTGGAATATAAATATTATACTTACATTCCAGTGTATACTAAACAAGCCATTGTCTGTATGAAATTTTACTTTGTACTGACTTCACCAGTGCTTTTTACGTAGCCGGTTGTAAAACTAGGCAAATATCTAGGTAAGTTGATGTAACCCCTGGGGTACGTGTACCCCTGGTTGAGAACCACTGCCCTAATCCCCTGGCTATTGGCCATTTTTGTGTGGGTCTCTCTCAAGGTCTCCTGTTGGAGCTGTATCTTTAAATATGTATCGATAAATAAATATTCAGTGAGGCAGAGGGAGACTGACTCTATAGCCCAGGGGGTAGAATGATCACCTAGGTTGTGAGAAAGTCAGGTTCAAGCCCCTGCTCTAATAACTAATTAATTATTTATACAAAGTGCAACAGCTTCAATTGGAGAATTGAGAGACACCCCCCAAACTAGCCAGTCATCTGGGTGTGACAGCACTCTGCTGGGTTCGAGTTGTTCCAGACTGGGGCCTTGAGCCCAGTTGTCCCCATCCCAGGTGAGCGTCTGAACCCCCAAGTTATTAGCACCTCACTGTCTCTCTCTGACCAATAAATTTCAGCCTGTACCCAAGAAGTCTCTTGGTTAAAGTTCCCTCGAACCCAGTGTGTTCCGGGGAGCAGTTTCATTTCGACAAAACAGTATTTTTTGATGAAAAACTGTTTTGTCAAAAAATTCCTGACCAGCTCTAACCCCAGCCCATTTCACATAAGGGCCACCACAAGGCACTGAAGCAGAAGTGGCTTTCACTAACTATTGGCCTGATCTGGATCTGAACAAGTGACCTAGAGGTTCAAGATTCTCTTATTACTCGTTGCTTGTCTAATGTACTCAGTTCTTTTATCCTTTCCTAGGCTGTAGAAAGCACTTCTTTTTATACATTCCCATTGGACTCAGAGCAATACACATACCACACACAGAGCTGTCCTGTGTAGTTCTTATAATGTTAAAGTACTATTCACCATCAGCTCTCAGACACCAAGATCACTGACTCCCTAGAAATGCCACAGATTAGCTAGAGATACAGGGTCAGATCCCTCGCTGGTGTAAATCAGCACAACTCAGTTGAAGTCAATGGAACTATAAAGAATTACACCCGAGGATCTGGCCCATCAAATGCATCAAGCTAGATGATTGGTAGCTCAGAATACAACAGCTCCCAGGTGTGCCTGTTGAGAATCCAAACACCACCTTCACATGTCTCTTTTATAAGCACAGGCCAGGTCTAGAGGTGAATCTAATACCACTGTAATGACATTGAAATTCGAAGCTCTTCAGTTGAAGGGCAATGTCTGTATGCTCTCCACAGTAGTCCCATGCATCAGTATGATGCTATGTGCACCTAGATTGCAAGTTCTCCAGAGCAAGGAGCATCCAAAGTGTATAGCACCTTGGAACCCAGGCTTCAGTGAAGATTGGGGCCCCACTCTGCTAGGTGCTATATGAACACAGATTAAGAGACTGTCCATGCCGCAGACCCTTCATAATTTATAAGGTATTAGCTTCCATTCTGGGGAAGCCTTGTCTGTTCTCTCTCTGCCAGGTTAGTGGAAGCGATAGGCTCTGCAGCTGGTATCCCTCTGCCTGAGCACAGACCACTAGACAGAAGGGAGATCCATAGATCTTAAGGCCAGACGAGACCACTGTGGCCATCCAGTCTGATCCACAGGCCAGAGAATTCCACCCAGCCATTCCTGTATCCAACTGCTTGAGCTACAGTATATATCTAACTATATACACACACGTACGCACGCACGCCCAGCAACGCTAGTGCACGTTCCTCCTCTCCCAGCTCCCTGGCAAACCTTTAGCCTCCGCTCCAGCCCCTGCCTTACGTTTGAAAATTCCATAACATTTTAGGTTAATAAAGCTCTCGTTTGCTTCAGCTAGCGCCTGTTTCTATGGTGACACTTGCAACCCAGAATCTGTTTATTAACCAATAAAAGGAAAAACACTGAAAAATTCAACTGGTATCAAAGTAAAGTGCTTGAGAAATCCCTCAGAGGTGAATGGCCCTGGCATGGGGTCCAGTTCCCCTAATGGAGGGCTGCTCCCTTCAGAGATAGCGGCCTCCTCAGAAGCTGCTCTCAGCTCTCAGACATGGGATTAAGAGATCACTGCTGACAAAACAGCCCCTCTCTCTTCGTATCACACAAGCAGCTTGCTAGCCTAGCGCCCTACTGGGGCCCTCTTTTCACACAGCTACCATGCTGCGCAGAAGGAACAGCTGTCGGCGTACCGCGTTCCTTGCTGAACAGACTGTTTTCTTTACCAGCCCTGCTGCTTCACCTTCAGGCATTGGATTGCCCCTAATGAGAACAAGGGGAGGCAGCAAGCCCTTGTCACAGGACAGTCACAGCCAGTCTCCATCATTCTCACCTACATCAAGAGAGTTTCTTTCCAGGAAAACAATATTCAGAGGCCAGATTCATAAAGGTGTCTCAAAACCATCAGCTTGAGGAAATGTAAACTTGGGGGTTACTGCTGGTTCTTGAGTGGAAGGTAGACAGACATATGGGATGAGAGTGTTATCTAGTGGTTAGATTACGAAACTGAGGATGAGGGCTTCTGGGTTCTTTTCCCAGTTCTCAGAGCGGAGAGTAATCTAGTGGTTAGAGCCAGGGGCAGGGTGGCAGCGGCTGGCAGTCAGAAATCTTGGGTTCAATTCCAAACTCTGCCACTGACTTACTCTATCTGACTTTGGATGAGGCTCTTAAGCTCTCCACAGCCCACTTTCCTCAATCTTGCAAAGACTCCAAACATCTTCACTTGTGCAAAACCTCAGGCTAGCTCTGCCAAGCAACAGATCAGACCCAGGGTGGGTCTCTCTCTCTCTCTTTCTCTGCACTAAGGAATTCTCCTGACTGGCAGAGTTGGTTTCCATAACAACTTTGTGTTACAAACATATTTTGATAAAAATAAAGTTAAAACAGCAAGGCTTTGGTGGAGTACAAATTTGCTGTGTTCTCTCTCTCCTTTTTTGCTCTTTCTCCCCCTCCATCTCTCCCCCACAACGGGGGGAAAAATAAAGAAGTAAAACACAGCATTTGAAGGACAGTATTTTCTCCCTTCTTTCTCTCTCCCCACTGAATACAAAATGAAAAGCCTTGTTTACTGGATTTCTCTGTAAACTGGTTCAGTCCCTACCTAGTTACCTGATGCTCTACAGTATATTCAGGATAATGTGATAAATTTATTTCCAATTCACTGCATTATCCTTTGAATATTTTAATGACTCATTGAATGGAGTAAAAAAAAAAAGCTATTTCAAATGAACAATTATGCTGCATTAGAGTAAAGGCTGATTATATTTAAACACTGCTTGCATGGATAACGGGACATATCGACCTCCGCCTAGAAGAGCTAATTTGGCTCTTATCTCTAAATAATTTTACACTGCAAATTACCATGAAAACCTAAAGGGCTTTAAAAACATTCATCAGAAGATATTATTCCACTTTGTAGCAACATTTTTATTTAAATTATTTTGAATGGGAGTGAAAGCATCTCTTGTGTTTGACAATCAGAGAAACAGCGTAGCCATCACTGATAAGGGAATGTAGAGCTGTATAGCAGAAGGTGTTCTATAGATTAAGCCACTAAAAGTAACCGTCGGATAGTGGTAATGCTTTGGATTGAAATCCACACCTCCAAAAGGAAATTCAGCATGAACACCAACTTGGTGGAGTGCCAAGGTATTGCAGAACATATAATGGTACTTAGCACTTCTCTAATGGCATCCATGTGAATAACTCAAAGTGTTTCAGTGGATATATTAGTGGATTAAAGTTTCCTGGTGGATCAGTATAACCTTCATTTTGCAGATGGGGAAACTGAGGCACAATGAGGCAAGGTGATTTGCCCAAGGCCACGGAGTGAGTCAGTGGCAGAGCTGGGATTTAAGCCTAGATCTTCAGAATCACATTCATGTGCTTTAACTACTATCCCATGTTTCCTGTCCTGGAAACTAAGGTCATGGGCATTGTCTACATGCAAATCGATGATTTAAACTAAATTGAAATAAACCTCTTTTAATCTGAAATAAGAGAGTGTCCACACTCAGACTTGTGCCAAAATAATAAAAGGTTTGAATTAAAACCACTAAGAGTTTCTCTACAAATAAAGATTGTTCCAGATTACGGCAGGGTGAGAATTTAAAGTGCAATAGCTATTCTGGAATAGCTCCATGTGTAGACAATCCCTAAATCATTTCAGTGCCAGCTGGTGTGCAGACAAGACCATAAATAGAAACTATCTGAAGCAGAGACTTTAATTTACCAGGGTACTGGTTTTCATTTACACCAGGGACCAGATTTCTCAAGGTATTTAATAAGTGCCTAACAATGCAGCTAGGCACCCAATGAGATTTGCAAAATCAACGGGAGCCAGAAATATCCCACTAGTTGCTTAGCTGCATCTTATGTGGCTAAATACCCTAGGCACCTGTAGTACCTAAATACAGCACACTGACAGTATAAAAGGGGCATTGAAGAGAGTCTAAATGGCCTTGGTGTAAATGAGATGCAGTCCCTATGTGTCTGTACAGCTTCTAGCATGATAAGGCCCCAATCTCTGGTGTCCCATGCTGCTACTGCAATATAAACAAACATTAATAAATAGCTTTCAACTGGACCCAGCCCAGTTTCTAGACACAGATTCTTCGTAGTCAGAGATGGAAAAGCTCTACTTGGTCCCACTTAGTCTGTGCCCTGGAGGCCAGTGCAGGATTCTTCTCTTCAATCTATTTTCCTGGGCTTTATCTAGTCCAGCTATATGAATTAGGGATGGGAGACTGACATAACTAAGAACACCCCCTCCTTCCCCAGAAGCTTAGCCCCTTGACAGAATGAACTCTCAGACTTGTAGGAGGTTCTGAGCTAGTCAGGTAAGCAGATTATCACCCTCTTCCTACCCCCCTCCCTTAGGCTTTCCGGTTGGGAATGGAAACAGAATTGCCTAAAAGTGTCAGGAGAAAACCTTGCCTTGCCATTTGGATGGACTTGCTTTGCCGAGGTGAACGGAGCTTTAATCTGAATCCCTCCCTGCTTTCCTTTAGAAGCACTTTTATTTTTGCAAAGACGACAATAATTAGAAAAAGCTAATGCACCGGAAGGATCTGTGTACAGAATGGAAAAAATGAGCTCAGGCTTTTTTGTATTTAGTAAATATAAAAGTTAATGAGAGACTTTCACCCTGTTAGAAATGCAGAAGGGCCCCTGTGAAGGATTTTTTTTTTAATTGTACATGAATCTCTGCAATTATTCTGAACGCTTTATTTTTTTTAGCCAATTAGGAAATGCATGGAAAGTATTAATATCCAATTTTAATTTGCTTAATATTCCTATTAACAATAAAAAGTCTAATTAAGGTATCTACAAAACGCCCTTAGCAGTAATTTCAGAGAATAATAGAGGAGAATGACTAGATATTTCTTCTTAAATGCATGCTGCAAATTAATTGATATCTTAATTAGACTTTAGTACTAAGATTATTAGTTAGATTGAATCAGAGCTGCAACACCTAATCTTTAAAAAAATAAAATAAAATAAAATAAAAGCAGGCAACAGAGAGAGAAACAAGCTGCTTTTCTAAATGTTGTTTCTCTAAAGAAACTGATAATGTAATGAGAGAAAGGTTGGAAACAATGTAAGGGCGTTAGCAAAAAATAATCATAATGCTTCCTCCTTCTCTTGTGTCTTCCATGCCAGAATCTCACATCACATACACAAATTAAGCCCCCTAACACTCTTGTGAGATAGGCAAGCATCATTACCGACATTACCGTACAAGGAGACTAAGTGATTTGCTCAAGCTTGCACACTGAGTGGGAATAGAATCCAGGCCTCACCTCCCAAGTCTCTGTACCTACAAGACTGTTCAGTCAAAACAAAATTATTCCCCGTTTGTTCTCTCCCCTCGCCACCAATGTACATTCTCACTGATCATTTCCTTCTGAGAAATTTGATCCTTGAATTGCATATTCTTACTGCTTATTCCTGGGTCAGTTCCAGGACACTGACTCACAGCAATCCATTATCGACAGTCATACCGCCAAACTGCAAGTGACTCAATAAATGTGTGCGGGGCTTTTTGTTTCAAAACTGTTCTATTTTCCTCAAAAGTTTCTGACAAGGGGACTACCCACAGCACTAGAGAGGGAGGTCTTCTCCACACAACCTGCACTACAGAATACAAAGGCTGGTGTTAAAACAAAGATGACACTTACCTTCCTATCCAATACTTGCATCATGTTAAAGGAAAGGGTCAGAAAAACTACAATCCCTGTTTTCTGATTGATGAAAGTGTAAAAAGGTTGAAAATAAACTTTACCCAAGTCATCTCAACTGGAGAAAATCCCAGAATCTAGGGTAGAACTAGTTGAAATGTTTCCATTGCAAATATAGTTTTGACAAAAAAAAAAGTGGAAAATTTTAGTTTTGATTGAATTTTTTTTTAATAAAAATGTTTTTTATTTTCTGTAAAAATATTAGGCTGTCAGTTTAGGTTTCCCTTCAATCAAAAAAAGTTGTCATGGGAAATTTTGAAAACAACTATTTCCCCAACTTTCTTTACAAAAAATAATTGACATTTTTGGACCAGCTCTACTCTAATGTATTGGGTAAACAACCACCTACCTGCCTTAACAGTCCTACCACTTTCTATTTATATAGCAACCTTTCATCCTAGAGAGTTTTGCACACAGAACCACAGAAATGCAGCTACCTCTGGAGAGGAGTATACAACATTTTACCCACAATTTGAGATGAAAAGGAAAAGCAATTTTTGGCCAAGAAACATGGGTCAAACCCTGGCACTTATGAAAAGCTCCAGACAGAGGTAATCAAAGATTGGGGTGGGGGGAATTGTGACTAGACTTCTTGCTGACTGTTGGGGAAAAAAATCACCAAGGATAGACTTGAAATATATTGGGCAACCATCAGCAGAGCTGGTCAAATTGTGGGGAAAAAATTAATTTGTAAATAATCGATTCAGCCACTGGCGTGTGTGTGTGAGGGAATCAACGAACAAACTACTTATGAATATTATTCAGGCAGCTCTTCTCCCCCAAGGTCTCTGATGGCCACACAGAACGCATGGGACCCGTTTGTAAAGGCTCATCCAAAGAGGGTACTGGGCCTGTGTGGTGTACAATTCTCAGCGTAGGAGGAGGAAACACTGAGAAGCCTCTGCTGGGATTTGAACCTGGGGTTCCAAGGACATATAGCTGCAATGCTTAGGTTCGCTGATGTTAAGAGCTGATATAACAGCTAAGCTCTGCCCCTCCTACTGGCTTCTAAATTGAGTAACTGGTCTCATCCCACGGCACACACCAACTGGTTTTTATGCTCATTTGTTCCATGCTGAATGACTGATATATATATACATACACACACACGCGAGAACATCTCCTTATGGGAGTAACCACCTTAAAGCAGACCAGTTGTTCTGATTCCCTCAGGTAACTGCTCAAAATACACTCAGCCTGGGCAGTACAAATGAATAAAAGGACAGGAATTTCCTAGCGAATTACGAATCTCACAGTGATAGGGTACAGAGGGAAGTGATGTCTTGCTGTCACACCTTGTACTAAGCACCAACCTCATGCGGTGTAGGATTATTGACATTAACAGGACAGATCCAAAAGTCAACACAACACAAACTCCAGCATTAACCTGACATCCCTCCTCAATAAACTCTGCTTTTAATTTGGACTTCTGATGCTGAGAAACCCCAAAACCTCCAAAATCTGCTCATGTCTCAGCTCCTCAACCACAAACCAGGTAGGAAGATGGATTTGCCGCAAGCTCAGCTATATGGAGCCAGATTCAGCATTGAAGGAAGCAGGTGAATCAGTATCCAAGTCAGTGGAGTTGCAGCTGCTCCCATCTGAACTAAGTTTGGCCTCTGGAATTACACTGTCTACACCACCCATCTCATCTGCTCCATTCTCACTGTGTTCCACCTGCTGCATACGATCGCTCCAAGTCACGTGCAGACAAAATGTTTATCTTCCTGAGACTCTGGGCTTAAAGTAGCAGCGGGTGACTGAAGCAGAAGGTGCTCAATGTAGAATATCTGTGATTTCACTTCTCTCAACTGCTAAGGATGTATCTCCATCTAGTCTACAAAAGGAGGACGATGACAAGTGGAAGCTGAAGAAGGGACATTAGTAAGTTAATGAATGACTAAGCCCTCATTCCGCTGTGCAAAGCTCAGCTTTATAATACATGGAGAGTTGGGCAAGGCTTGTTTCCAGGTTTCCTTCTCCTTGTATCCATGAAAACCACTTACAATCATTTGTAACAAGCCCTTGGTGAATGGTAAGGAAACATCACACCTGTTGTTCCCCTACCCTGCAAGGCGGCTATTCAAGGCCCATACCTGAAGCGGTATACAGGAATGAACCAGAGGAGAGAGAGTAAGATGCAGGAGAAGCAGTCCTGTAATATCTCTTTTTGGGACTACCCCACAAATTAGCCCATTGCCACCCTGCTCACTTAAAAGAACAACTATCCCTTATTTGAACGCAGGCTAAGGTCTGGCTTGGGGGAAAAGTTAAATGAATGCATTGAGCGACATTTACACACCAATGGTGTGATCCTATGCAGGAAAGAGAAGAGGAAAACAGGGCCAGTACTCACTTTGATGTCAATGACAACCCAGTGTCTCCAGAAACGGTACTTTGGATTAGCTCTGTTCGGGGCATCTGGATCCACCATGATCAGCACATACTTCTTATTCTGAAATATAAAAAAAACCCACCCCCAACCTTTGAAACACACAGGCTTACAGTGCTTTCACAATTCAGTAGTAGGTAAATGCTCTTAGGGGAGAGAGGGCATAGGGCAAAGAAGATGGGAGAAGTAGGACTTTGGGATTATCTTCCTAGCTCTGCCTCTAACTCATTGAAGCTTCAGTGCGGGTAGTACGTCATTAGTCTAGGGATGTCCATAAATACCCACAAAGGTACATACCCGAGGTACAATCCCAGCATGGACCTTTGGTATGTACTCAGCTCGCTAGCCGACTCTGACCCTTGCATGGAGCTCTTTTCACTGCTATTGCTACCTGCACTCATTGGATTCAAGCTAGGCTGCATAGGCTAGCCTGTGCGGAGGTTTTGCTGTGTAGATATACCACTGTGGGAGTTAATCACAGGTTAGGACAGAGCCTGCCTCTTGCCATGTTGTGTCTGTCCTGAGGAATGTCAACCTCAAGGGGCATCAGTCCAGGACTTTCATCAGT
The DNA here is from genome assembly GCF_003597395.2 of Chelonoidis abingdonii. Taxonomy (NCBI): domain Eukaryota; kingdom Metazoa; phylum Chordata; order Testudines; family Testudinidae; genus Chelonoidis; species Chelonoidis abingdonii. The sequence continues at coordinate 160,965,281 of NC_133770.1, read as the reverse complement.
CCTGAATTCTCTCTCTCTCAGTCACCCCCACTGTAACAGTTATGTTTGTGTATGATCCTCAGAAGAAATGAGCTGTAAAAATTCGATGTATCCTATTACTGAGTGCTTCATGCTAAGCCTGGATTCCTTCTTCTGACATTTTATTCCTCGTGGCCTAAACTTCCTCTAAGAGCTCACAGAGGAAGAATGGGCTTTTGTAACAAGTCCAAATACAAGGCACCGGAGAGAATTTTCCCCAACCGTTCACTAACCACATCCTACAGCAGAGTAGCACAGAGAGACGTGCCGTGACACAAGGGGCTTTCCACACAGAGGCTTGCATTCCACTGGAAATGAGGGACAGGATATAGTCTAATCTCAGAGACAGAATCTCACAGCCCCTATGCACTACCCTGCTGGGTCAGTTGTGTGAACAGTCTGGTAGCAAGGGGGGAAAAGTCTCTGCACCGACTAAACAAAACACTGACTAAATTAATTCAGCCGAGAACAGGAGCTTCCAGGGCAGAGCAGGCTGATGAGCTCTCTTACGTCCAGTACTTTGCATCTGGGCATAAGCAGTATGTCAAGAAGGTAAAATAGCTCCATAATGCACTGTAAGTGGAAAAAGTAAACCTGCCTGACCCTTGCAGGTCATGACCCGAGGCATGCATTAATAGCCCATCTCAGCATGTTAGCTGGTGTTGCTACAAATGCTATTGATGGCCATAAAATGACCCAGACCCTCTCAGTTATTTTGATCCATTTACATAGGCTGGAGGCTTGTGAAAGGTGCTGGATTGACAGCCCTGGAAGAGGAAAGCCTCTCTATATCCAGAGAACAGGTATAGCATGGCTAGCAGCAGGGCAAGCATTCTCCAGTCACTGCCCTGCCTGAGTTCTGGAGACACCGTCTTGGTGGGGGAGGGAGGGGCAGTTTCCATGCCTGACATGCCCTATTACTAAAGGACGACACTAGCAGTGGTGGTTCTTGCAATGTGGACACCTGACCGAACCCACAGGCACCTCGGTCCAGGCTGCTGATAGATCGTAAAAATAATTTGGTCCTTGCCACCCTGGACAGGGTTTGATGACCTCTGGATGCTGAGCTAGAAGAGCCTACAGATCTCAGTGGACTCGGCAGGATATGGGACTCCGGATGATCATGCAAACACCTAGATCATTAAGGGACCTACAGGCTAATAAGATCTGGGGATGGACCCAGCAGCCTGCCAGCAATGTGGCAGGATGGTGGCAGCGATTCCATAGCAAACCTTGAGGTCAAAATTTCCTACATTGGCTAAGAAATTTAGCCATGTGACTCCCATTGAAATGAAAGAGAGCTGTGTAGCTATATGCCCTTGTCACCTATGAAAAAATCCCAGGTGGAGGTTAATAGCAAGGTCTTTGGTGCAGTTCTTTGTTTGTACCAGACTGCGCACGGGGGGACCCTGCCCCATGCCTGGAGCTCCCAGGTGTTACCGCAATACAAATGAATAGTAATATTATGGCACTTTAACCTCAGCAATTCCACTGGAGATAAATCACAATCTGCCCCCTTTTACAGATAGTGAACGGGTGTCTATGGGCTTTTCTACCAGCGGAGTTGTGCTGGTTTAACTTAAGGTGTGAACGTAAAGAGATTTAACTAGAACAGTGCAAAAAATTGTGCAGACACTTATTTCAATTGATCTCGATAAATCTATTAGCACCAGGTTTAAGCTAAACCGAAATAAGGCACTCAGACTGAAATATGGGTGTCCATACGGGTTTGCGCTGATTTTACTAATCTGGTTTATTTTCAAATGGTGAAAGATTGTGGGTAGGCAAAAGCCACAAAGATCTTAAGAATCTGACCCTAAGAGGCAAGGTACACCTGCAATTCCCAGGACCCGACCAAGCTTCAGATGTGGGATTAAAATCTAGCAATTCCTGGTTCCCAGTCCTGTATCCTAATTGTTAGCCCCTCCCTCCCCAAACTTAATGCTGCTCTGCACTAGTAGACCCAGCCCAAAACATTGATTGAAATAGCATCCAATGAAAATATTGGATGGCAACACTGAAACTGCACTTTATGGAGAGGGGGAAAAAATCCCAGGCTGCAAGTGTGAAGGAATTTGAGTTCTAACTTTAGGTGGGTACGTGGCTGAATGCTGTGTTTGTGAATCTCTTGCTTCGATTTCGGCGCCCAGCTGGTGGGAACAGAACGTGTAGTCATGGGACTGTCATCGTGTGCTGTCCAGGTTAACATGTAGCATTTCTATTACTATTAACAGACTTTCCGCTCCTCACTCCATCTGTTCTTCGAAATAATTGCAGTTGTACAGACCATGCCTTCGCTACAGGCAGGCTCTGGGGAGAGGATAGTGCTTTTATGTAAAAAAAAAAAAAAAAAGTGTTAAAAAATAACAGCAAACACGCGAATAGAGTGTGAGCGAAGTTAACAGCAGGCTCAGAATTCGGTACAGATTGTGGCCTATCAAGGCGGCATTGCACAGAGCCTTGGGCTGGTCAGACTAGGCCATTGTGTGTGAGAAGAGAGGAGTTGTATCAGTGCCAGGCAGGCTCCATCCTCATTGTGGGTTTGGAATTTTTTTTTTTTGTTCTGACGTAGCAGGAATGATTACTCTGAACCTGGATATGCCCTGAGGGTGGAGTGTGGGTTTGATCCTTCCCCTGCTCCCCAGCAGGATACAGTTAATTCACACTGACGTCAGGGGGCAGTGCGGTACCAAGCACTAGATCAACACAGAGTCAGGGCCTGTTATTGTCTCTGCTTGGGGCAGGGATGGAAGCAGCAGTGTGGGGGCGCTTTAAGTCACATTTGTTCTCCTCCTGTCCTGGGGTTGCTCTATCTTATGTTCTGCTTGTCATGCATGTTCCAGCCTGGACTCAGGTGGTACTCCCTACCATCGGGGCTGGGAGCAGGACTCTTACATCAGCTTTGTAGCTGCTGGGCCTGCCCTGAGGAGGAGAATTGTCAGGGGGACATTTCTGCCTTCTAAGACCCCTTTACGCTGCCAAAGGAACTGACAGTTGGGCCCTCCATGTGCATGTCACGTGCACCAGGCAGAAGCCACATCAAAGCAATTTGCAGCAAAAGGTGAACTGCAAATGGCTTGACTCAGTTGGAGCAGAACCATGGATGCTCCTCTCAAGTTCAGTCAGACCCCCTGAGCTGTGTTTTGGAGTCATTGCTCTCACACGTTATCGTAACTTCCTGCTTTTGGTTCGGCCAGAAACACCCCAAGAACAGCATCTGTGATGGTATTCCAGCTCTTCCGTTCCAGAGGCCCAGGACACCCCAGCACTTGCTAAGGACTGGGGGTGTTGTTCCTCAGGGAAGCCTGAAAATGTCAGAGGTTTGTTCGAAGCCTGTGCAAAAGATTTCCTCAGCTAGGAGACAAAGGCATTCCTGAAAGGCATCCTAACAGAAACAATCTCACGCCTTTCAGCCAAAGATAGCAAAGCCTGTCACAGACATGCAGAAATCTTCTCAGTGGGTATTAGGTCCCATGCAACAGAGAGAGAAACCAGCTCTCCTCTCAACAAAGCAGTGGATTGTTAGCTTACAGTGTCTTCCATAGCTGGTAACAATGCAGGAATCCTGACTTCCTGGCTCTGGTCACTGGACCCCCTCGCCTCAGAGCTGAGACTAGAACCCAGAAGTCCTGCTCTAGAAGTGACGTCATCACGTGCCGAGGACCGGCAAAGGGGGCTCTGGCATTTTAGACTGTTTGTGTGCTAGCCTGCAAAGGACAAGGGAGCCCTGCTGCTGGTGAATTTTTTTTTTTTTTAAAAAACCCTCCTTTGACACGAGCTAACAGCATTAGTTCCTGTCAAGACTCCAGAGAGGGAATCAGTCCACAGTGAGGCTGGAGCGTCTCAGCTTTCTGGGCATGAATCAGTCCAAGAGATTAATGGAAGGGAGAGTCCTCAGTTTAAATCAGAAAACTCCTCAATCCTCTCACTTCTCAAGAGGAACACACATTGTTTTTGCAGACGACGAAGGGAGAATGAAAGGAAGGGGAAAGCCGTTTCCTAGTGAGTGACTATTCCAAATTCTTTAATTTTTTTTATAAATACCTTAGCTTTCCATACCCCTCTCTTCCTTTCCTCTTCAGCAGTAATGAGCCCAAAGAGCTAACGGCCTCAGACCTGCAAGCTGCCTGCTTGGCCAAGATTCTCTGGCTCTATTTCCTGCTCTGCCACTGGTTTGCTGTGTACGGTCTTGGGGCTGAGGATATATTGTGTCTGCGCTGGTGGGAAGGAGTGCTGAGGGAATCCCTGGAGACGTTCCAGACAGAATTCCTGGAGGGTAGCCTGTGCTGGACTGGAAGTGGCACTGTCCTTTTACAGGGTGCACCATCTATTCCTACTGGGTTATCCAACCCCATCTTCTGCAATGATCCTTTGTGGGTATTTATGGACATGCCTAGACTAATGGCATGACTCTGCCATGGTCACTCAGGAAGTCAATGGCAAGAACTGATCAGAGTCCTAGACTAGTACCTTAACCTCCAGGTCAGGCTTCTTCTCTATCCCATATGGTCCTATGATTGCAGGGGATGGACACTGGACACTGATTGTCGAACCACAGGCATTCCTTGCATCCTCTATCTACGGTTGTGCATACCCACAAAGGCCCAACCACTCTGACACTGCTCTGTGACTCAGTTTCCCTGTCTGTAAAATAGGGATAACAAACTGTGATGGGGAAGGGCGAAGAGTTAATTAGTTACCATCTGTTGAGTGCTTTGATGATGGAAGGTCTAAGCGTCACGTTTTAGATGCTAATTGCATCTGGGTGGAAGCAGCACTATATATAATTATAATTTTTTAAAAGCACGAGCTGTTCAGATTAGCCATCATTTTTTAAACTTGCTCTGAGCGAGCGAGGACTTTGTAAGAACCAGAGACAGCATGGCAGGCAGGGAGGATTGGGGTAGGGGGGATTAATGTACTGAGGATATGCTGCTGAATAGATCCAGAGGAGACAGGGCAGGACAGGAATTAAAGATTTATCCAAACGAAAGCAAACAGGGTGTTAAGCAACACACATGCAGAGCTAGTGGTTTCCTAGGTAACAAGTGCACCATGGAACTGCCACACGTGCACAGCCTAGTGCATTTCTGCTGGCAACTGAACAATGCAAAGGAATGAGTCAGGGCCTATGCTTGCAACACAAGGGCGGGTTTGACTCCCCAGAGGGGGATAGATTAAACAGGCTGACCCCAGATTGCAGTATGAAGACTGGATCAATTAAATAAATATACATGGTGACATCTGTAAGATCTGTGAATTGTGACACATACAAGAGGGGTCGGGAGAGTTGTTCTGGAAAGAAGTGATGAATGCAGAATATTTGGGGAAGCGTGTCTGGGCTAGAGCATCAGTAAGTGCTCATGGTGAAATCCAGTCATGATCACAACTCACACTGGTCCAGCCGCTAAGGTTAACGGACCTTTTAAACAAATCGGAGCCATTTTAGAAAAACCATGCAAAATTCAGAGTTTACCTGTCTTTGATGCAAAACATGGCAGGGCTCAGTGCAGTGGATCTAGCTTCCCTTTGAAACAGTGGGTTCATTTGTCCTTCACATTTAAGAGCAAGACTCAGGTGGTGAGAACGCCTGGATCCACCACTCCCTCCCACCTCCCCCAGATACTTACAAGAAACCCTGCAAAGCAGAACAGACGGGTTTCACACAGTTCCAGTCTACACCTTGTTCCCATCAAAGAGCAATAAATATGCTTTGCTGACATCAGGTACTCGCAAATTCTAGATCATGTTCCGGCCCCACCCCCTGTCAAAAGACTAAACTTGTACCCAGGCATTTGCCTCCAGTGACAGCAATAGCAATTTACTCTTGTAATGAGCGATCTCTGGAACGGCTCGAGCACTCATCCCAGTAATCGAGCACTTTTCATCAGAAATTCTCAAGAGTTTTGCAAACTTCAAAGCGTGTGAAAAGCAACTGTTTATAGTACTTATATCATACAGTCTCATTACTAGAGTATCTGAGCAGCTAACAACTGTTAATGTACCTATCCTTAGGGTGACCAGACAGCAACTATGAAAAAACGGCACACGGGGTGAGGGGTAATAGGGGCCTATATAAGAAAAAGTCCCAAAAAATAGGACTGTCCCTTTAAAAACAGGACAGATGGTCTCCCTACCTATCCTCCCAACACCCCTCTATGGTATTATCCCCATTTTAGAGCTGTGGAATTGAGGCACAGAGAGATAAAGGGCTGGCCTAGATCACACAAGAAGTCAGTGGTGGAGCAGGGGACTGACTTTGCGTTGCCCAAGTTCCAGACTAGCACGCTAAGCATGTGTCTGTTGGATGGTTCCATGATTGTCATCGCTCAGGGTACGTCTGCGCGGCAATCGGGGATCTGATTGCAGTGCCTGTAGACATCTGAGCTAGCTCAAATAATAATAGCTGTGAAGCTGCAGGACGGGCTGTGCAATCCTACCCAGAAGCCAAGTGACGAAAGTGAGCAGCTAAGCTTGTGCTACTGCGTCTTCACTGGTATTGTGACTTGAGCTAGCTAGATCAAAGCTAGCTTGGGTATGTCTACACATGCTGCAGTCACACCACTGACTGGAGTATAGACATATACTAAGTGACCTTTAGTTCAAGTTTGTCCAAAAAATATTTCCTTCTAGGTGCCAGTGCTGGAAACTCAGCCTGATATCTGAGAATCAAGCTGGGTTCTTTCTGGTTCATCCCTGGTAATAAAGATTCTATTATAGGCACATAGTGAGCAATTCTGTTGTTCATGCATGACCAAGAATGAATTCCAGCTTCCTCGTCTGGGCTAACAAGAGGGAAAAGCAGTAAATAAATAAGCCAGTGTGACTCTGAGCACATGAGGAGCAGAACCAATAGGATTTTTATAGTCACTTTTTTTAAACCATAGCCTCACTTCAAGTTTCAGGTCTGTATTGTTAACCCAATTTAACAGAAGATAAACAAAGGTGGAACGTCCTGCCTTAAGGGGCCAAGTGGCAGAATCTGTGAATTTGACCCAGGCATCCCAGTGCTCTCTTTGGCTCCAACCACTACACCACATTCCCAAAGCCCTGCCTGCAATATAAAATGCTTAATGGAGACGTCATTGATTTTGTAAGAGACTGAAATTCCAACACAATCTGTAGTGCTGATGAACCACTGGTTAGCCAGTCTACAATATTTGTGCATGCTCTCCCTCATCTCTAGGCAAAGCTAGGCCAACCAAATATTTATCCAACCTAATGTTCTAATAATAATTGATTAATCCAGGATCATTAAAGTCAGACTCTAAATTTGTTAGAAGGTCTATTCGCAGACTGAGCCTTTACATGCTTTAGGAAAAGGTTTTATTCGCTATCAAAAGAGAATGGCTTCTTTCTGTGTAGCAGGCTAGATCATTACATTTCTTCTGATAAAACAGCAAATGTTACATTAAACTGGTAATGTTACTAAAGAAGAGAGACATAGCATTCAAGTAAGGGGTCTGTCCTGCCCTCAGTGCATATCTGTAAGACCCATTAATGCTAATATAGGATGAATACATATATGCGACATGGAGAACTGCCACTGAGGGTGGGGGGGAGAGAGAGCTCAGTGATTTGAGCACTGGCCTGCTAAACCCTGGTTTGCAAGTTCAATTCTTGAGGGGGGCCATTTAGGGAACTGGGGTAAAAATCTGTCTGGGGATTGGTCCTGCTTTGAGCAGGGGGTTGTACTAGATGACCTCCTGAGGTCTCTTCCAACCCTGATATTCTATGATTCTACATGCATACCCAACTCCATGAAACATCAGTGGGAGGCATACATTGTGAGGGACATCACATGCTCTGTTTCATGAAGGGTTTTGTGTGTGCATTTTAAATAGCCATTATTCTTTCATATAAAGGCATACCATACGCACATTCTGGGCTTACCCAAAATGACTATCCATGAAAACAGGCTATGAAATTACTTCACAACCTGCAAGTCCACAGGATAAGGGGTGGCTGGATTGGGGCAATGAGGGAAAAGAGTGTTGATTCCACACAGATCATAATAAGTTAGGGCCAGATTTTGATCTGAGTTACACCAGGGTAAATCCAGAGCAAAGACAGTGAACTCAGCAGAGTTATACTAGTGCAATCAAGATCAGAATCCGCCTCTTTTAGCCTTTTCCCGGCACAGTCTATAAAAGGTAAAGTCAGCCTATGCAACATCATACCACAGCAGCAGAGATGGAAAATAAGATTGTCTTGGGAAGCGAGGCTGCCTTCCTTCACGACAGCGCTAAATTGTCTGCAATTGATAATGATGACGGCAAATGTATTCTTTTCATTTTTCCAGAAATAAAAAGTATATCTAAAAATCTGGAAGGGACAATTCTGCTCTCATTCCCCACACCCTCACCTCTAACCTACTACAACAAGCCTGCTGGAGAGAAGTTTAATTCACTAAGTGGCAGCAAAAAGTTAAAACAAATTTCCCCCCACTCCCCCGCCCCCAACAACAGACCACAATAACTGAGAGGGAGGCTGTGGCAATTGTTTCTTCAGCTGAGACACACTTTTATTGAGAGCCAGAGAATTCATCCCTGAACCCTTCCACTTTATTACAATTTGCCCAATGTCCTAAGGAAATGGATTTGGGAACAGATTAATTATTGAGGACACTGTCTTGTCCCCCAGTTTCTGCTCAATCACAGGCCAACGCTCAAAATGAAGCGGATGTGCCTGGCTGCGTTTTAGAAACCCTGTGTGAGAGGAGGCGGCAGGAGGCAAGCAGTCCCTGTGACAGAGCCCAGCCTTCTGACCCAATCTCCGTCACACGAGAGGACATGTAGATTGGTGACACTCGACATTTTCTGACAAATATTTTGATGCAAAATGGCACCTCAGTCACAAATTATTTTCAGAGTCCTGCTGAAAAGGGATCGTGCTGGGTGAAGTTTGAAAACAATCAGACCATTGTTCCCCGGCCATAAGGTAAGGGGTCAGCAAGGCATAGTAGCCTCCTGTGTGCCCTGCCCAATTCCCCACTCCCTCATGCAGTTGTTCATACCAAGGCAGAATGAGTATTCAGTGCTGCTACCAGTGGGCACGAGTGCTGACCGGGTAGCGTGTGTACAGGTGCAAGGCAGCAGAGAATCAAGCATGCTCTTAGTCCTTTTGTAGGCTTGGGAATAACCACACAATCTATCTCATAGAACTGGAAGGGACCTTGAAAGTTCCTCAAGTCCAGTCCCCTGCCTTCACTAGTAGGACCAATTTTTGTCCCAGATCCCTAAATGGCCCCCTCAAGGATTGAGTTTACAACCCTAGGTTTAGCAGGCCTATGCTCAAACCACTGAGCTATCCCTCCTCCCACGATCCAGCCCGCAGCAGCCAGCGGTGTAGCTGCACCGCTGTCAACCCCTTGGTATAGACAACTACTTGAAGGGTTGAGCAGGGGCTGACCCCCAGTTAGCTCAATTGCTGCAACACTGGCTAGACCTGCGCTACCCTTAAGACTCAGGTCAACATAGTTACAGTGCTCAGGGGTTTGAAAAACCCACACCCCGGAGTACCATTACTATGCCAGCCTAGCCCTGGGGTAAACACAGCCAGGTCAGTGGACGAATGTTTCCATCAACCTAGTTACCATCGCTTTGGGAAGCAGGGTTCCTACAGCAATGGAGAAACCCCTTCTCTCTCTGTACAGCTGCACAATACTAGGGGATTGTATCAGCATAGTTCTGCTGCTGTTGTGCCAGAGTGCAGGCATGGCCTGACAGCTCTGCCTGTTGGAACAGCTGGCCTTGGGGTCAACGCCGCAGCAGCTACAAGAATTACTGGCCACCGTCAGGGCCATTCCTGTATGTTATATTCCTTCCCCTCTGCAACCTATTGCTCCAGTGGCTGGTCACAGTCAACCCACTAAATCTTACTTCTCAGTGCTCAGCTCTGCTTGACTCACCAATGGAAGGAACTTCCATGGGAGCCTCCAGTGCTAATGGGGCTGGCCCAATGGCTGTGTGTGGTATTGAGGTATAGAGGTTTGCATCTCAAGGGCTAAGCCTTTTTTAGATTGCAGGCTCTTAGGGGCAGGGACCGTCTGCTCATCTGTGTTTTGTAGCACACTGAGCACAATGGGCTTGGCTAGTCCTTAGGCATGACTGTAATAGACCCAACCAAGCACTGTTTCTCCTAGAATTCATGGTGCAGGCATGACAGAAGGGCTGCATAGAAGGCGGAGAAACAGTGGGGTTGGGAAAGAGGTCTGAGGAAGACGAACCACCTGCTGGAAGCCCAGCCAAGTGGCCTGTCCAGAACAAGCCCCTCAGTGAGGGTGGAGGGGAAGGTAATGAGGGAAAGAACTGTCGTTCTGAAGGACCAGAGTGAGCCTGGATCCACGCCTGGCTATGGCTCATCTTCTGGGTCCAGAGAGCTGAGGCCACAGTGGAAACAGTTGGCAGGAGAGGGGAGGCCCAGACACTGCTACAATGAAGGCTAGGCAAGGACCTGGAGAGAAGGGTTGGGGGTGAAAGGGCATATTTGAGACTGAAAGAGTCCCGTTAACACTCTACAACAGGCCTCTGACAGGCTGTTTCCTGCCTGAAAGCCTCGTTTTCAAATGTCAGTGCCCCAAGGAGGAGTGCAGATCCTGCCGCGTTAGGATGCTGAACACAGGAACCGCCGGACTGGAGAAGAACTGTGAGCTGATCAGACCAATTAGGGCTTCAGAGGAAGGAGCAGGAAAGCTCTTAATCTCTAGTAAGCAACAGTCTTAAACCCTGAAGCGTGAGGTTTACGATCTCTTCCAAAATATGTTCGTATTAACTATCATGATTCCAGATATTCTGCTTATTGTCTGAATCTTGCTGAGGTTTTTGGCCTTACCAGCATCCTGTGGCAATGAGTTCCATAGTGTCGTTATCTGTTGAGTGAAAAAGTATTTCCTTTGAGTGGTTTTTAGCATCTCATCTTTTCCCCTGATTCTCCTCTTGTTCTTGTGTTCTGGAAAACCTACACGTGCACATCCCAGGGCCAGTCCGAGCCTGCAGGGCTGAGATGGGATTTCAATGTTATTCATGCAACTGCAAGAAGAGTCAGTTCCAGCTCCTGTTGTGCAAGGTGGCAGCAGAGTCACTCGGGTTTAAGCAAGAATTGCTCAGCCTGGGATGAGGGTCTCAGAGGGAAGGTTAAAGATCAGGAAGCAAAGCAGCTTGAGGTTTTTAACTGGTATCCTTTATTAGGCGACAAACATGTGCACCATCTTCTACAGTGGCAGGTCTGGTTCCCTTCTGATAGAAAGGCTGCAGAGACAACCTCTGGAGGGTGTGTCTACACTGCACCTGGGAGTGAGCTTCCCAGCCCTGGGCCACAGACTTGTGCTAGCAGGGCTAGTGTGCTAAAAGGAGTGTGTAGCTGTTGCAGCTCAGGCTCTCAAGCCAGAGGAGCACGGGGCGTGTACACAGTCTACACCTGAGAACAGCCCTTTTAGCGTGAGCCTGGCTGGCACAAGTCTGCCAACACAGGCTGGGAAGCTCACTTCCAGGTGTGGTGTAGACATAGGTGCTGGAACTCAGGGTACCACAGAACTCTCTGGCTTCAAGTGGATTCCATCATCTGCAGGGTTTACAGTTTGATTCAATGGCTCTCAGCACCCTCACTGTACAAATTGTCTCAGCGCCCTGGGCATAGACACACTAAAAGACCGGCAAAGAACTACGAAGGGTTTGCTTGCACAGCAGCTGGGAAGTGCAGGTCCCAGCGTGGGCATGTGCTCGCTATGAGCAGGCCAGAGCACTATAGTCCTAGTGGCATAGAGAGTGGCTCGGGCTAGCTGCCCAAGTGCAATCCTGTCAGAGGTCCTAGGTACATACCCAGATAACTAGCCCGAGCTGCCTGCTCACTCAAGCTGGGAATTACCCCTCCCAGCTGTTGTGTAGACATAGCCTCCCTACTGATAGCACTGAGGCTACGGCCTGGCGAGTTCTCCCAGGAGGTGAGGTCATCACAAAGGAGACTGGCTAGGCTAAGTTGTCCAACCATCACCAGCCCATACTTGCGTGGTGAGGCTCCAGCCAAACCCTTCAGCACCGAGGGCCGGGAGTGAAACAATAGGCCTTTAACCTGCCATGGAGCTCAGAATGGAGGAGATGGAGGGGCAGGCCCTTGCTCCGCACTGGGAGTGGCAATAGCCTATGAACACATTTTTATTCCTTTCTTTTTAAAAGGTGCAATTACAATGGAGAACAGCTGGGGCTGACTGAGATCCACTCACCCCCAAGCTGGCCATAGGCCCCAGAGCTATCAGACCCTATATCCCACACTGGTGCAGAGTCTGCGCGGGCAAGCTTTCCCTGCCAACTTTTACAGGCCAAATGGCTGTGTGAGAAAGCATGGCCCTCTACCCATCCGAGAGCTGCATGCTGGAAGGTAGTGCAGCAATGAGGTGCCATTATTTGGAGCTGGGTATTGATGCCACGAACTCCTCCGGCATGACGGGAGCCACACGGCTGTGGTAATTGCTGAACTCTGTGCTACCAGACACCTCTGAAAAGCTAAAATGACTTTAAATGCCTAAACATTTTAAAACAAACCTTGGAATAATTCAGTTTCTACCTCCTCGCCTGATCTCTCTCTCTCCCCCCCCCCTTTTTTTACGGTTTCGAGAGCTGTTTTATGCCTCATTACCTGCACACTGTGAGTGATGTCTGTCGGTCCTGGAACTGTAAATACCTTAAATCATGCTTCATTAAGAATATCTATGGTGCTATTAAAGAGCTATAATAGACAACGAGTTAACAGATGATTAAATATGAACTCCATTTGTGTCAGTCACCAACTCGCGGGAAGAGGCTTTAAGTTTTTTAAACTCACACTCATTATCTGCTGAAGTGTGGCTCGGGCGGGCGCTGCATTTGTGAGAGGCAGTTGAGGAAAGCGTGCTCTCACGGCGCTGTGGAAGGGTTGCTTAAATTAGAGTGCAGCTTGAAGAATTGCTTTCCCCACCCGTCACTTTAGTACCTTCCTGCAGGATACTCTCTGCTCTCGAGTTAGAAGGGAGCAGCTTGCTTTCTCCGTCTCTGGGATTTGTTATTTGGAGCTGACAATGCTGACAGCCCTGTTTCCATGCATACAGTCAAATACCACTTTGAGACACATGCAACAGATCAATCTTTAATGTCTGGTAGCCAGAGATAAATAAAGAGGAATAATCCAGGAAAGGGAGGAGAGAATACACGTCAGGATGCTGACTGCCTTACACAGAGCAGGACAGGGAGAGGATGAGAACAAACCCACAGCATCACTCACCCAGGCAGCCTGTGAAGGACAAGACTCCAGAAAGCAGGAGGAAAAAGGGGCCAATGGAAATCACAAAGATGCAAAGCTAGGTGCCTTTTTTTTTCACAGTTTTGACATTTCTGTTTCCCCCACCCCCCTTTATTTTTTGCCCTGTTCGAAACAACTTGCAATTGACACGGATTCAAAAAACATTTAGGTTGAACTGAATCTGCATTTTTTGTTTAAAAAAAAAAAAAAAAAAGGTTTATCTGAAAAATGTCACCAAGTTCTAGTCCGGAGCTCTAATCTTTGCTCTGCTATCAATTCGCTGTTGGCAAAAGTCATGGCTGTGCAGCTAAGAGTATGCAGAGGAAAGCGCAGCAGGTATCAAGCACTAGTTATACACCTGCTGCATCATCTAGTCCTGCACTTTATGCCTGTATTCTTTGTGGCAAGGACTCTTGCTCAAGAACTGGACTTGTTAGCCACTCGCCCTGCTGTTGTCTGGCACACAGCTGTAGAAATGCTTTGGTACTTACCCCATTGTCTTTCGAGGCAGATGGTTGTCCCTGTAGCAGCCAGCCAGCGTAAAACCTATACATCACTTACTTGTCACATGAAGCTGTCAGAATAGATCTTAACTTGGGCACATGACCTTTGTTCCCATGTTCCATATGTACCAAAATCAAAGCAATTACTGATTGAAACTGATTTACATGGCCCTTTGCACAGGGGTGAATTTTATCCTGCATTGTTTTTGCAAGGCACTCTGCCTTTCTGTGTCTCAGTTTCTCCCTCTGTAAAATGGTAAGGATGATAAATATTTCATATCTCACAGGAGTGATAGGGGAACAAAATAATATTTCTATGGGTTTTTCTATGAGTGAGATGCAACACAGGTCCTTATTTTTTATTACTGAGAAAACACCTTTAGCCCCTGCTGCACATGAAACGTATGTGCATTCCTGTCTATCACATGAAATGCCCTGCTTTTTTTCCCAGCTCATCGCTGAGGTGGACTAAACTGAATACCCAAAACAGACCCTTAGCAAAGCTGCGCTACTCATGTGGACCATGAAGACGTTCAACAGAAAGAGGATGTCCTTCCTTGCCCTGTGCAAACCAGAGGAAGAATCTGTGCCCATTCCCAATGCCGCTTCACTGTGCACCTGCCTATTAGCAGGACCTCAGTGCTCAGAGCACAGAACGGCATAGGGAAGGCTGAAATATTGATCCCCAGGGGCAGTGTTAGCGAGGACAGTAATTGAATCTTGCCGCTTATATTCAGTCACATACCGTTCTGTGATTAAGTTAACTGGAAATGCCATTTCCGTATTGTTCAAACTCTAAGTGGTGAAGCCCCCTTATCATTTACTACCAGTCCCCTCTGCTCTCTCTTTCTGACCTCGCCTACCCTGCGGTACTACAGGTCAGGTTGGATCAGCCTCTTGGGTCAGGGAAAGAAATTAATCCTGACTCCCCTTGGGAATGCAGCCTCACGGCTCATCCACAAAAGATTACATGTGCTAGAAGAGAGTGGAGAACTATCTGTCCACAGCTAGTTACTGAGCTCCTAAAAGGCGTTTCGACACTTGCTGGAACAGCCCATCTCTGCCAACCCCATCGCTGGGGACTGAATGCTAGTTCAAGACCACACTTCCCTAGCCCTTTACCTTTGGCTGTTTATGCTCAGAATAATCAAAATCATTATTAATCGCACTGTTAAACAATAGACTACCAAGTGAAATTTATTAAATATTTTTGGATGCTTTTCTACATTTTCAAAATATATTGATTTCGGTTACGGCACTGCCGAGTGTACAGTGCTCACTTTATATTATTTTTGGTTACTAACGTTTGTACTGTAAAAATAAACAAAAGAAATGGTATCTTTGGCTGTTTATTCTCAGAATATTTTTCTGCAAATGTCCCAAAAGATAGAGTAGAATTCCCCAAGTCCCACCCCCACCATTGGATCCAAACCAAGAAATTGCTTTGGCAAAAATGGTCCAGTGCAGATAAGAAATAACATCTTCCCATCACAGAAATGATTCTTGCCTGGAATAGGAGTGGAAGGAGAACAGCTCAGAACTTCCTTCCCAGATAAAGAAAGAAAATAAACCAGCAGGCCCACTTGTATGTGGTTTCCTGTTTGTAAACTAATGGATTTTTTATTTCCAACCTGAAACCTGATTTCCAACATCTAATTTGTTTGAATGGGACCCTTTCTGCAGCAGGAGGAAGATATATGAAGCTTACACAGTTTCTACAGCTGCTGGAGATACCAAGTCCAAGCTGAAACAATAAATGCTACATGTCAGAATTCATTGCACCCAGCCTACATGATCGATCCATTCTCCTGAAGTGATCAGGGCCTAAGCCCTTTTAAAAAAAAAAAAAAAAGTCTTTGAAAGTCTTTAATAATATTTTAAATTTGCAAAGTGATAAAATGTCAATGTTAACGTGTTAATTTCTACTATGCCTTGTTGCTTTGAAATCTGTGAAAAATGCAAAGCTTAAATGAGTCCTGTGAAAAGGAACAGTGCATCATTAACACAGCCAGATCCATATCACAGACTGCGGCAATTACCATCCAGTGAAACACTGCAAGCTGTGAAGAGCTTTCATTACCAGAGGTTTTACAGGTCATTCACCTTTGTCCAATCTTACGCTAAAACAAGCATTTTCTGCACCATGGATACCAGCTTCATTTAAATCAGTAATTGCTTTGATTTTGGTACGTATGGAACATGGAGACTTCATGACTAAGAATTCTATTAGTCAATAAGTTTGCTACTCTTATGAGCCATTAGTCATCTTGCCTCAATTCTTTCCCACACTAGGTTATGGATTGAGAACTTGATTTTCATGTCCAGTGAAATCTACCTTAAAGACCACCTGTTTGGAGCAATTATGCTTTCCTGGGTCACAAAGGTGGGATTCAATCAGCAGGTTACTCTGTGGAATGCTATTTCTGGCTCAGTCACATCCTTCTTTGTCATCTAGAAACTGATGAAAATAAGCTTCTTATTTAAAATACAAATGGAACTAGGGGTTGGTTGGTTCTTTTTTTAAACAGAGTCGAACACATCTGAACTCTGCATTTGAACACAGGGGTACTCAAACTTTAATTACCTGGAACCCACACATTACTTATTTTTCTTTCCGGTAATCTCATGAAATCCCAGAATCCTTTGCAGCATTTCAGACATTTTTTTTAAATACTCAAAGAAAACATGTGTGTTCCAAAAGGCTGCAAGGCATGAGGTTAGTGTGATCAAGTGCATTGTGCTATAAATGCTTATATTAGTGGCATATACATTTGAAAATATTTCAATTAAGAAGTATAATTTGAATCTTCATATAGAACATGTCATGAAATGCACATTTCTTAATGCTGTATATTCCAGGATTAGCGCTATCAGAAACAAACAATAGTCTATTCTATTTTTATAGGTTCTTATACAGTCCTCGTCACTGTCATATCTGAGTGCCTTCCAGTTATGCATTCAGCAATGTGATTAATATCTCTCATGGGTGGCTCATTCTCTCTCTCTCTCATCCTCTCCTCAGGGGAGCATTTGAGGGTTTGTTTTGGTAGGATTTGGGTTTTTTAGATGTACAGTGAGGGGTGAAATTCATACTTGTGTGGAAGGCCATCACATGGATTTGTGGTCCTTAGTGGGACTTGCTATCTGGTCACCCTAGTCTAACTGCGAAAAAACAGGACAGGGGCTGAGGGGTAATAGGTGCCTACATAAGACAAAGTCCCCAAAAATGGGACTGTCCCTATAAAAAAGGGACATCTGGTCACCTTAACTTAGACTGCTGTTATCTGTATTTACAACAGTGCCTGAGGCCAGGGCCCCATTTAGCTAGGTGCTGCACAAAGAACAAGGAAGTGGTCCCTGGACAAATGAGCTTTTATTTTAAAAGGTGAGACAATGGGGGGAAGCTGACAGACAAGGGGAGCACAAAGTAACAGAGATGCAATCATGAACAATATGCCAACAGCCTAACCAGTGCACAGGCCTCCTGCAGGCTCACTGCACTGGGGGTGAATTTCACCTGGACAGAATTACGGCATCTATTCATACGTGAAAGGCATTCTTCTCAATCTGAAGAGTGAGGAACCAGTTTCAGTTCAGGAGAAAAATGTATGCCCTCCTATGACCCTGAATAGCTCAGAGACCCGCAAGGGAGTTAGGACACAAGATTAAGAATGGCTGTTTTAAACCCGCACTGAAAATTAAATGTAGCCCAATGGCTATTTCAGTGTAGCCTTGACAAGAAAGCTAAATGTAGGCATCACACTGATGTGTGTGTGTCGACATCACCGCCTCTTTTGGTAAAGACTGTGGCCAGATCTTCAGATGGTATAAACAGTCAACTTTAACAGCATGATGCCGTAGGTTGAGGATCTGGCCTCAAGAATACAGCAGGAACTCAAAAGCTGTGTCTGCACTATGACGTTTTTGAAAAAAAAATGTTTCCCGCTGGCTCAGCCCCAATTGGTGGAGTCACGTACCTCAGCACCAAGGCTGTGAACCTGAGCAGCAGAGTTGTCGGGGGAAGAGAGCAATTCTGACTGGCAAGTAGAGCTGGTCAACATTTTCTCATGGAAGATTTTCATCGTGTTTAGACAGGTGCTAGTGGGGAAAGCCGGGGTGTCCCTGTTTTGTCATCTTGAATTTATGCTGTTGGCAGGACTTCCAGGAAGAGATGTCAAGAAGTGGAAGATGGGCAACCACACTCAGTGGGGAAAGGACCGGGTGCAGAAAGGTAGATTTGGAAGTTACTGCTGTAGGTGATTAACTGAAGCCATATGCATCGGTTCCACAAGACTCTTAAATGTTTAGGCCTGAAGGGATCATTAGATCATCTAGTCTGGCTTGCATAACACAGGCCATAGACTTTCATCCAGCCACTCTGATACTGAGCTCAACAAGTGGTGTTTGACTACTACATATCTTCCAGAAAGGCATCCCATCCTGATGTGAAGACTTCAAGAAACCAAGCACCTACTACTTCTCTGTGTAGTGTGTTCCAGTGAGCTTGACCCTTGTGTTTGGTTTGACTCTGAATCTTCACAGATTCAGCCTTTCCTGCCCTCTGCCCACCTCTATATTTGTCCATGTTTAGGCTGCAAGCTCCTCAGAGCAGGGAGTACCTCCTCTTGAAAAAGGGCCTAGCACAGTGTAGGTGCTACCATCAAACAAATGCATAATAATAGATCACCGCCAGACATAGCAGGCACAGATTTCAATGGATCATTGGTGGAACGTGCCTGCCTAGCAGCTGGACAGACCGATGGCAGGGAAGCAGTTAACATTCCAGCAGGGAACGTTCTCCAAGTTCTGTTTCTGCTGCATGAATTGGAATTCTTTTTAGAAGTGATTTGTCATGGATTATTGTGTATTAACTGCAATTACAGTACAAATGTTCATTGACGCAATTACCATAAGTACGTGGTAAAGCCATTAGAGAAGGTAATATGGGATCGTTATTTATTTAAAGGCATCGGTAGGGAAGGGGACATGACCAAAGTGGGTTTCTCTTGACTTTTTAAATGAATGTTTCAAAACCAAAATTCACATTATGGCAACTGGCCTGAAAGAAAAGAGAAAAGTTCATTCAGCATCCAGACTGTATGGCCTTAGCACCTCAGAGCCCTAGCCACGTACCCAGACCCTGCTATGCTAGGTGCTGTATTAACACAGAATAAAATGGACAGGCCCTATTTCAGCTTACAGTCTAAGGCTTGGTCTACACTACGCATTTAAACTGATTTTAGCAGCGTTAAACCAATTTAACGCCGCATCCGTCCACACTACGAGGCCATTTATATCGATCTAAAGGGCTCTTTAAATCAGTTTCTGTACTCCTCCCCGACGAGAGGAGTAGCGCTAAAATCGGTATTACCATATCAGATTAGGGTTAGTGTGGCTGCAAATCGACGGTATTGGCCTCCGGGTGGTATCCCACAGTGCACCACTGTGACTGCTCTGGACAGCAATCTGAACTCAGATGCACTGACCAGGTAGACAGGAAAAGCCCGCAAACTTTTGAATTGCATTTCCTGTTTGCTCAGCGTGGAGCTCTGATCAGCACGGCTGGCAATGCAGTCCCAAATCCAAAAAGAGCTCCAGAGTGGACCGTATGGGAGATACTGGATCTGTTTGCTGTATGGGGAGACAAATCTGTTCTATCAGAGCTCCGTTACAGAAGATGAAAAGAGCTCCGCTACAGAAGACAAAGCGTTAGAAAAAAATCTCCAGACTACACAGTGCTGCGTGACAAGCGTAATGGAAAGCCAAAGAATCAAATGGACGCTCATGGAGGGAGGGAGGGGCTACTGAGGACTCCAGCTATCCCACAGTCCACAGCAGTCTCCGAAAAGTATTTGCATTCTTGGCTGAGCTCCCAATGCCTGTAGGGTCAAACACATTGTCTGGCGTGGTTCAGGGTATAGCTCATCAATTTACTCCCTCCCCCCCACGTGAAAGAAAAGGGAAAAAAATCGTTTTTTGACTTTTTTTAATGTCACCCTATGTGTACTGAATGCTACTGGTAGACACGATGCTGCGGCAGTAAACAGCAGTATCCGCTCCTCTTCCCTCCCCGGTGGCAGACGGTACAATATGCTTGATAGCTGCTGAGTGCTCCTGGCTGGCCTCAGGTGAGGCCAGCCGGGGGACGCCTGGGTAAAAATAGGAATGATTCCTGGTCATTCCCAGTAGATGGTACAGAATGGCTGGTAACCGTCTTCATCATAGCAACTGGGGGCTGAGCTCCATCAGCCCCCTCCCTTTCATGTGTAAAGAAAAGATTCTGTACTGCCTGGACTATCATAGCAGCTGGAGGTTGCCTCCCCCTCATTTTATCTCACTAACAAGTCACTGTTTCTTATGCCTGCATTTCTTTTAACGGTCATGATTACATGATATGGGGACACTGCAACGGTGCCAGGAAAGGTTAGGAGAGTAGGAAGAACACGAGTGGTGGGGGTTGGTGTTGCAGGGGCAGTCCCGTAGATGGGGATGCAGGCTGCATGCATTTCTGGGGTAGTCTGACACGGGGCAGCTGTGCTGCACTGAGGTACGACTGTGTTGGCTCTACGTAACTTGCCCAATTCATAGCAAAGGAATGACTTATGTTTAGGAATACCATCAAGAGAGAGAAATTGATCGTGAGCGAATCATTCCATTTTTCCTATTGAACGCCCCCGGCGCCTCAGCCAGGGGTAGCACTGATGATAGCAGCAGACGGATACAGGAACGTACAATACACTGTTCAGTTTCGCATTGGCATTTGTGACAGATTGCAGCCAGGACGGTACAGACAAATGAATGTACTAACCGTCTCTGCAATATCATTAGCAAAAGGCAAATGTAATCTGCTGCTGTTTGTAGCGCGTGCGAGTCATTTTCCGTCTGTCCAGTCTGGCATCAGGTACACAGCATCTATTGGTGACGTGGACAAGAGGGAGTCAGAAAGCAGGGAGCTCTAGGTTGCCATGCATAGCTGGGTCTGCCAGCAGGCAATCACAGGAGAAGAAGGAGACGATGAAATGATTGGTCGTTGCCGTATGCTTTCAAGGAGGAAGGCATGATGACGAACAATGTACTACAGAAGACCCACCCGCAACAATCGATTTGCAAACCATCTACAGCACTGGCGATCCAAGTCCTAGATCTCCAAGCAGGGCGAGGGAGAGAACTGGGAAACATTATGGAATAATAAGACGTACGAGAATAGAGAACTACCAACACAGTCAAGCAAAAAAACTGCACTCCGAGAAATCAAAATGAGCATAGCCATGGAACACAATGGAAGCACAAAACCGTCCCAGAATATATCAAAATGTAGTATTAGTTTGTAAGCAGCAGTAGTCACTCAACTATCGTATACAAATCGTTGTTTTAAAAAATTCAGAGTTTATGATAAATCAGATAATCCCGTAGTGTATAACGTACCGCGTATGTCAACTGATGTTTCATAGTGGAGGTCTGATAATTATTTTAATTCAATGGATAATAAAACTTCAGTGTTGGGGGAATATCTTAACGTGCTCCCTACTGTCAGCTCTGAGAATCCTCAGGGATTCAGGAAAGGCTCCATTTCTGCCTATTGTATGGACCTTTTTTTAAAAAAAAAAAAAATCTGTCCTGCTTCGATTGACGTCTAGTGAAAGAAGCTGGGCTGGACATGGCCCGATGGAGAGATGAGAATCTTGATTCACCTGACGATAGCTAACCTGGTTTGACGTGTCAAGCTTTCCCACCTAGCTGGGCAACCAATGCACTCCAGCTGGAAAGAGCGCTCCAAGTCAGATGCTATTGCCAACTGCAGTGCTGCGGGTGTGTGCGTTGCTTATAAGGCATTAGTATTTTTAACAAGAACATGGCTTGGTGAGTGTGCCATCTGACTGCGGGGAACGTGTCACGAGCGCCAAGAGCATGTTCGTCGACGATGGGTGATCACCGAACTCGTGAGCAGAGAGTTAGCACCCCCAGTGATATTGTACATTGCACCAGGCTCTTGGTAGCTATCACTTCGTCCTGTTTGGTAAGAGCCACCAGAGTGTGCCCGGTTTCATCCCTTGTAGATTATTCTGCTGACTCTCCTCTGCCCAGCGTACTTACCAGATGTTCATGCTCGCTCAAGCCATGATGGTAACGAAGCACGATTGCAGGTTTTCGTACGGAGTGCCCGTAAAGCCTGACAGCTTAAGGGACCTGGAGATGTGTAGAGGTAAGCAGGGGGGTATGGTGGGTGGATCATAAAAGCTTCTAGATGAAGACTAAGAACGGCGTGGTACTGGTCAGACCAAAGCTGTTCCATCTAGCCAGTATCACTCACCCACATTGGACCGAATGGCCAGGCTGCCCCAGAGGGAGTGAAGCTACAGGCATATTCAAGTGATGTCTCTCTCCTGCATCCGCTCCATGTCCTTCTGATGAACACGAGGCTTAGGGACACCATTCATTACCCTTCCTGCTAATAGCATTATGGATGACTAGCCACCAAGCTTATATCAGTTCATCTAACCTTCTTGTAAACTGTAGATCGTCCAGACGTCAGCTACTGCTTCCATCACGTTAAGGAGTTCACACACGACTGGTGCGTGTGTGCGAAGAAATACTTCCGTTCTATTTGTTTTAACACCTGCAACCTATTAATCTCTCATCTGTGTTACACCTAATTCTCATGTATTATTGAAGTAAGGTAAAGAACCTTTTCCTTACTCCACTTCTCAACATCACTGGGCATGGAGTTTTATATACCTCTATCGTAATCCTCCCCTTTAGTCGTGGCCTGGCTTTATAGCCACTTGAAAGAGGCCTAGCCCTCTTCTAATTTTCCCTAATAATGAGACCACCTCTCCAAACCCCTAATCATTTAGTTGCCCTGTTTTCTTGAACATTTTCTAGTGCATAAGAATTCTTATTTTAAGGGGGAGGTACCGACATCTGTACAAGTATTCCAGTGGGGAGGAGGGGTGGTGGGCAGGCCGCATCTAGCCATTTCGCCGCCCCGGCACTGACCGGGCACAGTTGGTGGGGTGGCACTCTCGGCCGCTCACCAAGACGCGTCCACGGCCGGTGACCTCCCACAGGGCGTTTGTTGGAAGTCTCCATTGGAGCTGCGGGACCAGCGGACCCTCCGCAGGCACGCCTGTGGGAGGTCCACCAAAGCTGCCTGCCAACCTCCCGACAGCCGGCAGAGTGCCCCCCACGGGATGCCGCCCCAAGCAGGCGCTTGGTGCGCTGGGGCCTGGAGCCGGCCCTGGATGTGGGCGTACCATGGATTTATATAAGGGCAATAATATATTCTCAGTCTTATTCTCTATCCCCTTTTTAATGATTCCTAACATCCTGTTTACTTTTTTGACCACCTCTGCACACTGCGTGGACATCTTCAAGAACTATCCACGATGACGCCAAGATCTTTTTCCTGACTCGTTGTAGCTAAATTAGCCCCCATCATATTGTATGCATAGTTGGGGTTATTTTTTCCAATGTGAATTACTTCACATTTATCCACATTAAATTTCATTTGCCATTTTGTTGCCCAATCACTTTTAAGATTCAGCAACTTACAGCACAAGTTGAGATACTGTTATTATATTATCATTATTATTTGTATTGCTATAGCACATAGGACCCCCCATCATGGACCAGGGTGCTGCACAAACAGAACAAAAAGACAGTCCCTGCCCCCTAGACCTTACAGTGCAAGTTGACAGCTGGGAAACCTACTAAAACTGCCCTGTTTGCTTGCAAAATACCACACCAAGGGCTTGCTAAGCCTGTGGCTTTGAAGAGGGCATTCTCTCCTAGGATGGAAAATCTCTCCAGAGAGGAGCGAAGGGTGTGAAGGTCATCAGTTTTGCCCCTCTGCCCTTAAGGAGCGGGCTTAGAATAAGATGTTTTATTTGCTAATGAAGCCAGTGGGTGGGACATCGTGAATTCCAGCACATCAATAAACATGACCATCTAAAACCTGACAATTCAGTTGAGCTGGAGCCATCTAAACAGATTCCCCATGGTTTAAAAGAAAAGATGAATGCAAACACCCCAGGCCTGTGTGTGTGCTCTAATATAGAGCCAAAATTTGCCTTGTGCTGCTCATCTTTAATTACAGTCTCAGTATTTCCCAGAGCGCTGAAGCATTCAGAGTCGGGAGGCTCTTTTATATTCATGACAGCGACGGGCTTGTGGGTCAATGTTCAGGTCTGTTTTAGGATCTGGATACTTGCACAGATGGGGGCAAGTGAGAGTGTTAACCTGTTATTGCTAGGCAAGAGTTTTGTGGTCTGTGGATGGACAGCATATGATAGGTAGAGCTCTTTTTTAGCTTATGCTTGAGCGTTTTCAGAGACCTTTCCCCCTCAAAAGTCCTTCCAATTATGAGGATGCTCAGTCTCTGAGTGTTTCAAAGAGTCTACAGAGGTCTGGGTTGTTTGTGAATGGGGGGTGGGGAAAGGCAGACCCTGTGTCAGGATTTGCCTTCAACCTCTCCCCAGCTGGGATCACCCTGTACATCATTTGATGATTCCTTGAGGACATCAAAGGCTCGCAACTGGTCTTCGTCTCAGCAGCCCTGGGGGCAGCGTCAACTAACTCTAGTGCAGAGCAGCTTTCCTCCTGGTTGCCACCCTTCCTGTCACAAACTCTCCCTTTTCAGCTCATTTCCTCCAAGTGGCACAGGCTGTGCAGGTGTGCCCATTTTGTACCAGCTGATGCCAGAAGAGCTTGTTAGCCTTTCCTTGATTGGGATGGGAATGTGCCTCATCCCACAGAGTGAGAGGACTGCAAGGCATCAGCTGCATCTTCCTAGGACTCAGCAACTGTATCTTTGCTGAAAATGGCAAATGAATCTTTCAGAATTAAATAGTAAACCTGGGAAAAGAAAGAGGCCCCCGTAATTGGCCAAATATTGATCCTTGAGCTTGGAGGAACATGTGATAAGAGAGTTTGGCTAATTGCACTGACTTCCCTTTATCATTTTCATTAGTGCAGATGGAGGCTGGTCCCTGGGGGTAGCGCAGTTCAAACAAAAGCAGATGACAGAAATACAGACGAGACCTGCCATGTCTCTGCTCTCACAGACACCTGAGTAACAAGCGGTTCACCCTCCTCTTCATCAGTGTGACATTTGGGAGGCTAATCAGTGTCTTGCCAGAGAGAAACTCTCAAGTCAGGTGAGATGCAGCAACAGGTAATGTGCAGTGTTTTCCTATGAGAAGCTTAGCAGAGGGGATGCAGAGAGGTAGGCTTGCAGAGGCCTTTCTCCTTGCACATTATTAAAGAGGCCTCTGGTACACTACAAAGACTGATGGCTTCCAGCAATGCTCCGGCCTCTGACAATCACAGTACAGTGACTGGTCTGAAGGGCTCGTGTCTGCAGCTGCTGTGGTTCTTTTCCCAGCATGAAGGGAACCTGAGTAATCCTGTCTGCCCAACTTTGTTGTTCTCAACAAAGTTAGTGCCTGGGTTCTGCTCTTCCTTGCGCCAGTGTGATCTAGGAGAAACTCTGCACCATCAATGGTGTTCCGCTGGTGAGAGAGAGAGAGGAATCAGATCCTAGCCATACAGCTCCTTGGAGCCCAAGCCAGGATTCCCCAGACCCATTTCACTTTGAGCACAGCTATGCAGGATCCATGCACCCTTCACTTGTTGCTTCCTGCATGACTTCTGTGCCACATTCACTCAGGTACAAACTCTTACAACTGCCAATGGATGCATACCTGCCCTGGCAACTGAAGAATCAAGCTGCATCCCTTTTGATTCTTCTGTCAGCATCCCCTCTGCCATGTACGGATTTGGAACTCAACAGGTAAGCCTGTTGATGGCACAAGAGGCAGACCAGTATTTCCACAGGCTCTGCAGAGGATTGCCGGCTTTGCAGTTAATTCCATGCTGCCTGGAAGATCCAAACTGATCAGACCTTGGTGGCCCTGAGCTCCCACTTTTACAGTCGTGTATCTGAATATAACTCCTCTTTGCATCTTTTCCCTTGCCAGTGAGCAGTAAGCGTCTTGGCAAGAGAGTTATTTGACTACCAGATATTGACTTGATGTTACTAAATAATTCCTCCTGTGAAGGACAGTCTTGTGGCAAAAGCAGAGGGCTGACAATCAGTGCACATGGGGGAGGCTATCCTTGACTCTGCTACAGAGTCACTTGGTACCCTTGAGACCTCACTAAGGCTCAGATTTTCAGAGAGGGGGCTAATTTGTGGTTCCTCAGTTTGGGGGCATTTTAACATTAGACAAGGGCCTTATTTGCAGAAGTGCTGAGCACTTGCAATTCCAGCCAAAGTGGAATGGGAAATGCAGACATTCAGCACCTACGAAACTCAAGCCCTAAGGCCCAGATCCACTAAGGTATTTATTTAGGCTCCTAACTTCAGCTGAAATCAATTGTGGATCTGAGCCTCCATGGCTATAGTTGGCAATCCAAAAAAACTCAGCCTTAATTGGGGTTCTAACACCGGCTAACAGGGTGGGTCAGCAGAAGGGCACTGGTCCCTTATTACTGGGGATCCAGTGTGCCATCTATTGCTAAAGAAACACCTGTGTTCCATTCTGGATCATGTGCATCACTGCAGCTCCACTCATTACAATGGATTGTCAAGGTAAGAGCCTGGACAAGGAGGGAGGTAGTGTAAAGTGTATCATGCCCTGAAGTCATTGTCTTCTACCAGTCTTAAAGATGAGCCTGAAACTTGCACGGTCAGGTTTACATGGCTAAGCTTACATATTCTCCCTTTAAACCAGTAAAACCTCACACTGCACCTTTAATGTGTCAGCCTTCATAGCTGTCAAAATGAAGCTGTTAAAGTGACGGCCCCCCCTTATATCCTTGTTAAAAATGTGACTATTCCCTTAGGCGAGAGTGGAATACATGACCAAATTAATGAGGATATGACAAAGTTTACAGGTCAGATTAGATTTCTATGCCATGGTGGCACTCAACACAGCCCTGAAAGCTGACTGAAAAGAAAGGAAGCCAAGGGTGATGGGCCACTGGGGTTTTTGGAGCATGTGCATTCACCAAAAGAGCAATCCTGTCATTGTCATAATTAATCAGCCACACGTTAGACATGCTCTGCCCCTCTGGTAAGAGAATCAGATTAAAACCCCCACCTACCATCTCTCTGCAGCTCTCTCCATGCAGCTGTCTTCCCTCAGCCCTACTCCAGTGGATATGCTACCCAGAAAAGGGTTTGCAAACCAAAGTTTAAGAATGCGTCGACCTAATTTGTTGAGCTATAGAGCCATGCATTCAAGGACAGCAATGATGGCATTTATCTTTGACCCAGACTAGATGGAGGCTTTGTTTAACATTACAAGATTTAGAGGGAAAACCAAGGTGAAAAATATATACCACCACCTATATCTATCTATAATATCTCAGTATAGCAATGGTCTTCCCTCCCTTCCCCTGCCAAAAAGCAATCTACTTAATAGGAAAAGCTCAGGTGGATTTATAATGCTATGTTCTAAACTGATTCTGCAAGGAATATTTTCCGATTTTTGGATTGAAAACAAGAGAACATTTTTCACAGTTTTTATTCATGATGTGTGTATAAATTTCCCCTCTCTGCTCAGGTGGGCGGCTGAAGGGTAGGCAGGTATCAGTTTCCTCCCCTAAACTCAATCTTCACAGCTATCAATAGTTGATGAGGGGGAGGCAGTGTTACCTAGTGGAGAGAGTGGGTGTCAGGACTCCTGGGTTCTATTCCCAGATCCAGGAGGGTGTGGGGCTCAGTCGTTAAAGCAGGACTGTGATTCAGGATGCCCATCTCTACCACTAATTCACAACACAACCTTGGGCAAGTCACTTAAATTTCTCAAAAGCAGCCATTCATTTAGGGTGTCCCTCTTGGGACATAGAAGGTTTGATCTTCTGAAGAGCTGAGCACCCATGGCTGCTATTTAAGCAACAGGAGCTGTAGGTGCTCATCAGCTCTGGAAAAATCAGGCCCAAGGCGGCACTGGCTGGGCTTTCAAAAATGGACGTACCTAACATCAGTGACCACTTTTGAAAACTGGCCTTACCCCCCACACACACCCTCCGTGTGGTTCAGTTCACCTTTCCATCACTTGGCTACATTGTATGCAGGTAGTGCAGCTTATTTTATTAATGGCGCTCCCAAGCTCTCGTTGTGATTATTGTAGTTTCGTAAAGTGCTTAGAGATCCTCCAATGAGAGAGGCTATGTAGGCACAAAGGATTATTACTAATATAACTAGAAATTATCCTGAACCCAATCCCCAGGGGGCAGAAAAACCTAAGAACTTTGGGACCTGTTCCAAACCCTGAAGCTTAGGTCCATCTCCAAAGAGCTCTAAACAATTTTGTTTATGGAAACTATAGTCAGCCCAACACATTCACAGATTGGGAATATTTAATGCCATTTGGTCACAAAGCCTTTCTAGAAAGGAGACATCACAGCATTCTCTGGAGACTGTGTCCTGGGCCACCTCAACAAGTTCCACCGTAAGGCCATAAGGATGAGAGAACAAATGTCTGACAGACATCTAGTCACATTGCTTAATGCCCTATTGGAAAGCACTCAGATACTATAGTGATTAATGCAGTATAAGGACCTGTGTAGAAGAAAATAGAATCAGCGTCCAAGAGAGTAGAAAGTGGATTAGAAAGGAGTGTCAAAGTGAACCAGACCAGTTCACAGTAAGAGATCAGAACTGGGTCTGTCTGGATCAAACTGCATGCCTTCCTTTAGTTCAGACACAATTCTGCTTAGTTAGCACGATCAGTCTGCAAAATGATGGGCTGTCCGCTAACCTGAACTGCAGAAATGTACTTGGCAAAGTAAGTGCCAAACACCACTCTGAGCTTTGAAGTGCCTCCGAAGGGGAAGGGGAAGATCATCAAGTTTGGGGCTTAATTTCTTTATGCTGTCTCACATGGTGGTACAAATGCTTAGCTCCCTGAGACCTGAGCAGGCAGAGTGATATTACAGAGTGGTTACTTGAAGCAGTAGACATATCTTGTTTTCAATAAGGCTTTTGAAACAGTCCCACTTGACATTCTCATATGCAAACAAGGAAAATGTGGTCTAGATGAAATTATTATAAGGGGAGTGCACAACTGGTTGAAAGACTTCACTCAAAGAGTAGTTACCATTGATTTGCTGTCATACTGGAAGGGTGTATCTAGTGGGGGACTGCAGGAGTCCATCCTGGGTCTGGTACTATTCAATATTTCATTAAATGACTTGGGTCATGAAGTGGAGAGTATGAGTATAAAATTTGTGGATGACACCAAGCTAGAAGGGCTTGTGAGCACTTTGGAAGGAGTAGAACTCAAAACAACTTTGACAAATTAGAGAATTGGTCTGAAATCATCAAAATAAAATTCAGTAAAGACAAGTGCAGATGTAGATGTGCATTTTGTAGATGTGCATTGAATTTTTCCTTCCTAAGTGGAGCGTACTTCACTTAGGAAGGAAAAATTCAATATGCAGCCACAAAATGGTGTATAACTGGGTCGGTGGTAGTCCTGCTGAAAAGGCTCTTGGTGTTATAGTGGTGTCATAAACAGATAGCTAAGGGTTAATGTTTCTTTTACCTGTAAAGGGTTAACGAAGGGAACCAAACACCTGACCAGAGGACCAATCAGGAAACCGGATTTTTCAAAGCTCAGGGAGGGAATGTTTTGGGTGTGAGCTTGTCTGTCTCTCGGCTATGAGAGGGATCTGTCTATCTTCAGTTCAATCTTCATGTTTCCAGTTATAAGTACCAGTTATCACGTACATATTCACGCCTTATTTTGTCTTTGTATTACATGTGTGTAGTTGGCTGGAATGCTCTAAATGCTATTGCTTTTGATAGGAAGGTTGGTTTATCTTTCTTATTTAAGTCCAAACTTGACTCCTGTATTGTCAACCTGATACAGAGATTAATGCCTCTACTATGTGTTTTTCGTGTTCTTCTTTATATAAACTTTCTTTTTAAGACCTAGGTTCGTAGTTTCTCTCTGGCCTCGGCTAAGGAACGAAGGGAAGGCGAAATTCGTCTTGGTGTTAGATTTCGAGGTGAATTGTGCAGCCTCAGGGGAAAATGAGGGGGGAGGAAGGTGAATTGTCCCTCTGTGTTTGTAATTGCAAGGAACTGAGTTTACGTACAGTCAATCTTCCAGATAACCCCGGGAGGGGAAGCCTTGGGGAGGAAGTAAAGATTAAGACAAGGGGAGGTGGGTTATTCCCTTGTGTAAGACTCAGGGCTTTTGAGTCTTGGGGTCCCCCAGAGATGTTTTGGGAGACCAGGAGGGAGCCAAGCCCTGGAATCCTTGGCTGGTGGCAGCGATATCAGATCTAAGCTGGTAATTAAGCTTAGAGGGTTCATGCTAGCTTCTCAGTTTATGAACGCTAAGGTTCAAATCTGAGTAGGAAGCTACGACAAGTGGAAAACAAATTAAATACGAGTCAACAATGTGGATGCAGTTGCAAAAAAGGCTAATATTCTGGGGTGCATTAACAGGAGTGTTGTATGTCAGTGGTAACTGCCCTGTTCTACGTGGCACTGGTGCGGTCTCAGAGTCCTGTGTCTAATTCTGGGCATCACATTTTAGAAACGATAGGGACAAACTGGAGAGAGTCCAGAAGTGAGCAACAAAAATGATCAAAAGTTTAGAAAACCTGACCTATGAGGAAGGGTTTAAAAAAAACTTGCACGTTCTATCTTGAGAAAAGTTGAGTTGAGAGGGAACCTGATAACAGACTTCAAATATGTTCATGGTTGTTACAAAAAGGATGGTTGTCAATTGTTCTCCATGTCCACTGAGGTAGGACAAGAAGTAATGGGCTTAATCTGCAGCAAGGGAGGTGAAGGTTAGATGTTAGAAAAAATTTTCTAACTACAAGATTAGTTAAGGTCTGAAATATCCTTCCAATGGAGGTGGTGGAATCCCCATCATCGGAGGTTTCTAAGAACAGGTTGGACAAACACCTGTCAGGGATGGTGTTAGGTTTACTTGGTCCTGCCACAGTGCAGGGGACTGGACTTGATGACTTCTCAAGGTCCTTTCCAGCCTGACATTTCTATGATATCTACATCTGATGTAAACAGCAGCATCTGAGCTCCACTACAGAGCTCATGTCTAACTCTGTGGCACTTCACTCACAGAACAGATCCCCCACCTCCACCTAGCAAGGAGGGAGGTGTTTGGAAACCCAGCATTTGGTCTGGGTCCATCTTTAATTTTTAGCAAGCTTACGGGAAGCTAAAGGCTGGACCTGAACAGTTTGACTGTGCCCTGAATCCAAATCCTTGAGAAGGAGATACTATAGCTAAAAAATACTTAGTCCTGCCATGAGTGCAGGGGACTGGAATAGATGACCTCTTGACGTCCCTTCCAGTCCTAGGATTCTATGAAAAGGCAGAGATTGTTTTAGCTCTGAACCTCTCTCATTCATGCTCCTTTGAATTGCTGGAGGTTAGAAGGACATTCCTCTTACAGATCTTGCATCTCAAGACCAGGAGGGGAAAAGGGAGCTGTGAGTTCAGGACAGCCCAGTGCTGATAAATCACCTTGCCGTACAAGGAGTCTAGAGGGGTTAAAATGACTGATCCAGTGCTGTCTGGCTCCGAGTCCAGAGGCAGTGGTGACAGAAGTCACTGCAAATGGACACCTGAAGTCTGATGGGGGAGTGCTAATGCATTTTCCTGAAGAGATGGAGCGACTGGCCGATGGCAGTCTCTGCTGCAGGAAGTGCCATTGCACTGCCAGAAAGAAACAAAAGACAGTGAGAGAGAGACAGGGCAAGACCTGGCTTTTACAAGCAGCTCTAATATCCCTGGAAGACGGCTCCGAGTCATGCACCAGGTTGGAAATGTCTCCCATTATAATTATGACTCATTCGTGACTCAATGACATTTCTGCAATTAAAAAGCATTTGCTCATCCAGCCCTTTGCTGCCCCACTTGGCAGCCGAGCCAGTGCTAAACAACTTATTTTGAATGTTGTTTCCCAGACAAACAGAGGCTCTGTCCCTGGCTGGGGCTAGCTGTAGCTTTGGCACCTAACAAGCAAGAGCGTGTTAGCTCTCATGCAATGCCCACCCCTTGGAACACATAGAAGGAGTCAGCGTATGCTGTATCGGGAGCCCTCCTGGCCACAGCCCATGAGCCGTTGCATGGCTGTTAGCAACAACCCACGCAGAAAGGTCCTCTGGAGAACAGGGGGTAGGACCGTGGGAGCACCCACAACATTTACCACCAGCACCGTGATAAACCTCAGCTGTCTCCAGCCACACATCTTGGAAGGAATGTTCCAGGCCCTGTGAAGAGACAGAGTGAGGGAAACTGCTGCCTCTGCACAGCTCAGGGTCTCCTCCTACCCACCCTCCGTCCCCATTTCAGGAGGAAAATCAGAGCAAGGTCCCTCTCCTCATTCCCTCCCACAAGCCAGCATCTGCCAGGCAAAGGGTTTTTGACAGGTTCCATGCTGAGAGAAGGCAGTGTTTGCCTTCAGCAGTTCCCCAAACCGGGTGGCCCTTCCTGTTACAAGTGGGTTCAAAACAAACCTCATCATCCAAACACTCCCAAAGTTTGGACCTGAACTTAACAGGCAGCTTCTTGTGTCTCTATAAAGGAGTGAACCAGAACTCTGAGTCGAAACACCTCTGTTTTGGGATCTGTATTCCAACTTCACAGCTTGCTCCTCATGACAACGGGACAGGTCAGACCAAAACCCCAGATCTAGACACTCTCGAGCTCCATGGCTCGGGCCTAGTCACTATTTCTGTAAGGTAACAATGGTGCACATATAACCCAATACATCTGAGTCCTTGGTAGCAAGTACTGAACATGGAATCTCTGGATCTAAGACTAGGAACCTCTACTGCCTGACCTAAAAGATCCAGACACTAGAAGGGTACAGAAAGCCATGCTGTGTAATTGTAAGTTACACATGTACACTGATGATGACCTTCAGTTTATATACACAGTATATACACAAAAGTATACATACTTTTCATACAGAGGGATCCCCCAATGCTTTACAAACCCTGTTAACTATACATAGAGATTGCTTCACTCATCACTAAAATGCAGCCACCTCTGGGCTGGAACACAGCAACTGTTTTAACAGCTCAGAGCAACATTGCACAATGCTATATTAAGTGCACACTGCATTCAGTTGAAACTGCATAGGGAATAGAACAGGGTTTCTCAAACAGGCGTCGCCGCTTGTATAGGGAAAGCCCTTTGTGGGCTGGGCCAATGTGTTTACCTGCCCCATCCGCAGGTCCGGCCAATCGTGGCTCCGGGCCAATGGGAGCTGCCAATGGGAGCTCCGAGCCAATGAGAGCTGCTGGAAGCACAGCGATCCGCGGTCCGTGGGGGCTGCGATTGGCCGGATGTGTGGATGGGGCAGGTAAACACATCGGCCCGGCCCACCAGGGGCTTTCCCTACACAAGCAGCGACCCCTGTTTGAGAAACCCTGGAATAGAGGGAAGCAGAATGAAATGACTCCAGGTGGAATTTGTCCAGAATACTAGGATTTCCAGCACCCCTAACTCTTGCAAAAAATTCCCAGGGATTTTTGCATGGCCACATGTCGCCAGGCTTTTGGTTTTATGTCACATTTCAGCCAAAAGGTTGGCCCATCCAGCAGCACTCTGCCAAAACACCAGCTGAACACAGACTCAGAGGGATGACTGACCCCTACTGAATGGCAAACAGTTTACAGCAGCACCTGGGCTCTCTCCGGATGTCTCCCATTCACAAACTGACACAGCTTGAGTGGCAGGTGCCACCTTGGACTTGCTTAGGTAACCTCATCAGTTTTCCCCCACAGAGGCACACATTAATCTGCTAGTTTGGATCAGTCCTCATTCCGGGGAGATACACAAAAAGTTCGCGTTACAAATTCAATTTGTCACATTCTATTTCCTCATGTGCAAATCCTTACTCTAAACCTGCCCTGCAGCAAAGTTCTGCATTCCTCCAGCAACCCTACCGTAACGTGATTTCGACCCCCATCACACCTTGCAGAATGCAGCCAAGACAGAAGTCAGCTGCCACCTCCGTGTGGTGCACAAGTCCAGGGCTGGCTTTATTACCACATGCACCTGTCAATGCTTTTTGCTCATGGTGGTAAGAGCGGGTTCACAGCTGTGGGATCCTTCAGCTTATTTAGAATGAGAGGTCACATTCTGTCTGTGTGAAGTCTCTTTGGATGGGCTATTAGGCACATTTTCATTAATACAGACTGTTTCCATGTCTCACTTTTACTCTTACACTTTAAACCCCATTTGTGCAATTATGCCCCTCTCTCTCCATGGTCCCTTTAGAGCATGAGGCTGGATATCAGGTTTCAGGTTATTAAAGCACTAGATTTTAAAGCCAGAGATGTGGACTCATCCAGATGATGGCAGGTAAAGTTGATACAAAATTAACTTGTGTAGCTTTGGAAGCCAAGACCTCGAAGAGCCTTTTGTTACACCATCACCCCCCCCCCCCACACACACACCCCTTCTACAAGTGTGATAGTTATTCTTGCAATGTGTCCATGGATAGATGCATTCAGCACATAGATTGTACAGTGGCAGCTTTCTGGTGTATTGGTTTCTTGGCAGCTGGGACTATAGCCCTTATGCAATCATCTCTATCTCTACTATAAGAACATAAGAATGGCTATACTGGGTCAGACCAAAGGTCCATCCAGCCCAGTATCCTGTCTACTGACAGTGACCGATGCCAGGTGTCCCAGAGGGAGTGAAACTACCAGGTAATGATCAAGTGATCTCTCTCCTCATCCATCTCCACCCTTTTACAAACTGAGGCTAGGGACACCATTCCTTACCCATCCTAGCTAATAGCCATTAATGGACTTAACCTCCATTAATTTATCTAGTTCTCTTTTAAACCCTGTTATAGTCCTAGCCTTCACAACCTCGTCAGGCAAGGAGTTCCACAGGTTGACTGTGCGCTGTGTGAAGAACTTCCTTTTATTTGTTTTAAACCTGCTGCCCATTAATTTCATTTGGTGGCCCCTAGTTCTTATATTAGGGGAACAAGTAAATAACTTTTCCTTATTCACTTTCTCCACCCTACTCATGATTTTATATACATCTATCATATCCCCCCTTAGTCTCCTCTTTTCCAAGCTGAAAAGTCCTAGCCTCTTTAATCCCTCCTCATATATGACCCGATCCAAACCCCTCATCATTTTAGTTGCCCTTCTCTGAACCTTTTCTAATGCCAGAATATCTTTTTAGAAATGAGGAGACCACATCTGTACGCAGTATTCAAGATGTGAGCGTGCCATGGATTTACATAAGGGCAATAAGATATTCTCTGTTTTATTCTCTGTCACTTTTTGAATGATTCCTAACTTAACTTGGCCTCTGACGTCTCCTCATCAGGCCCCCATTTTCTTATTCAGCTGTTGAGTTCTGTCAAAATCCTGGCTTAGGAGCAGGGCTGTTCTTTGTGCTGTTTGTTCGTATACTGCCTGATAGAATGGGGCCCTGATCTCTGCTTTGGGGGCCTTAGATGCTACTGCAACAATATAGCACCCCATTGTACTCTAATCCCAAATTGCTGACACCTTCAACTCCCACTGCAATTGCTGGCAGGATGAGGATTATTCCCGGGGAGAAATCAAAGCTCTTTTCTCCTATCAATACATGAAGTTTGCCATCTGCCACTCCAGTGGCAGGAACCAAAAGAGACATTTGGATAACTAAATGTTTCCTTTTGTAGCTCAGAAATGGGCACTAGCATCACTGGTACATATCGGAGCATAAATAGACACTGATTCCCTCCGCCTTCCTTTTACTATGATGATTGAGGAGCAACATCTTTCTTATCTTTGAGGATGATTTAATTGCTTAGTGGTGATGGCTGCCTGGCTTGTATACAGTTGAGCTCTGGACATCGCCAAAAGAAATAATGAATATGAAAGAGGAAGAAGCATCAGGAGCAGGGGCGCTGATTGACTGCAAAATGAAATGAAATGGCCAAATTCTACTGGTGTGGTTTGAAATCCTGGGATGATGCAGATAGCCTAGGGTTGTGCCAGAACTAGCTTTCACTTTTCATCCTTATTTCCTTTTGTGGTTTTTAAGATTGTGAGGGTTTTTTTTATTATTACACATGCCCATCCTGGAGGATCCTACAGATGCTTTACACATCACAGGTCATGCATTCAGAACCACTGAAATGCAGCCAGCTCTGGAGAGGAGATGGCAGCCAAGGCAAACTGCAGAAGTTTGCAACACTGGGGAAATTGTTGGAAGAGGCTGCAGGCTGAAGCTGCCAGGCAATCTCCTGTTATAGAGCTACATCACGCAACTCAAAGTGCTTCCTGCCACTCAGCAGGGGGAAGAGCTGTGGGGGTTGGACACTCCCTTAGCACTAACTTACCCCAACTTCAACCATGAAGAGGTTGTCGGTGAACACCCGGGGCGTTACACCAGTGCCCATGAGCTGAGAGCTGGGCTCTCTGCCACTTCCTCGTGCCCTCCTACTTGCATGTAACTTATGCCACTGTCCACATCACCTCTGAAACTCAGCCCTCATGCCAGGGAACACGGCTGTGCCTGTCTGCCTGTGCTCCCATTTCCATGCATGCAGGAGATCCTTGAACCCAGGTTCCTGCCCATCACCACCCCCAAAGAGAATGTGAAATGCTTCCAAGGGAGCCCCAAGCTGTTTGAAACCTCCTACAATAGCCTTACAGGGAGGAGAGCTTAAGGAGATTGGACACCATTGCCAGGAGGGGCTTGTGAGTGAATGGCAAGATAGGGACAATGCCCTCCCCTCCCACCCAGTAAACACCTCTTGCTCCTGGTGTAAATATCTGGAAGAACAAAGGCCTATTGATATATACCCAGCTTGTACACAGCCAAGGGTCTTCCCCACCCCCAAAGGCTAAATGCACTGTGCAGCTAAGGCATGCATTCACTTGGTCCCAGTGTGAAGAATCCTGTATCCAACTGCCACTGCATGGAGACTTTAGAGAGACAGAATTTAAAGGACCAGGAAAAACATTTTCAAAAGCACTCAAGTGGCTTAAGTCACTTCTGAGAAGGGGATTGAGGAACCTCAGTCCCTTTTGAAAATAGGAGGTCAGTGCTCTGGAAATCTGTCCCCCAGCTTTGGAACTGGGCCAAGACACAGCTGTGTGGTATTTAAATGGACCCAGCTGGTTAGCATCTCTGCTAGTGCAGCACCCCCTGATACCAGGCTGTGTAACTGGGGCAGTGTGGGAGCAGCTGAATCGCCAGCATCACTTACACTACCAGCCTGGAACGGAAGCCTTCTGCCCAAGGATATGACAAGATCACAGCCCTCGCTGGTCTGCTGCAGGCTCCCACTTGTCTGGGAGGAGGAAACCATCCGCATATGAAAAGGTGGATCCTGTTCGAATCATTTCCCCATTGTGTGTGTGAAAATACTGTACTCCCAATTACTGGAGTGACACAGGGAAAGCCACAGATCTGAAGGTCTGTAAAGCTGCAGTAACGATAGTGGGCAGACCATCTTTGCTAAGTGACACCTCCTGAGTAAACACTTTTGGATTGTAGGTACCTAAGCAATGGCAGATCCCTGTCATGGTAGTGACGAGCAGAAAGTGGCATCCGCATTTATGGCGGAACAGAAAGGAGGCAGGATGGAATTTTTTTAAATGATGATTTTTTTCTTCAAGAGGGAATTAAGCGCTGGTGAAAGATGACGGATTGATGGCGCTGCATCCCAAAGCTCCCTTTATTTACTGGAGGGACAGACAGACAAACACACATACAAACAGCATGAGTGACAGCAGCACAGGACTCCCCAGGCACTGCCCAAGAGGCTTTAGCCTGACTTGAAGACACTGTCTGTGGGGAGAGAAGGGAGTTATCTGTTGCCTCCCTGCTAACCATGCCCATAAAAGGCCTAATTAGCACCAACTGTGGGGGTGGCCTTTGCTCTATGCACTGGGAACACGTCAGACATGGGCCAAACATGGCTATTGGACCAGGGTAGTTTTTGCTGGCTTCTGACTTAGGCTGGATGTAGATCAGGTGCCCTGAAGGGACAGGCTCTATCCTTTACAGCTAGAGACCTATGCTTTTGGTGCCTTGGACTCTAGTGGCAGTCTCTCTGATGGGAGGCATTACAAAGCAGAGACCCGAGATCTCCTCAGACAATCGGGAAAAGCTTCCAACAGACAGGTGGAGTGTAAAATGAGCTAAGTAGGTTATGCCCCCTCTAGTGGTGGGTCTACATAAAGGATAACAGCCTGCTACTGCTACCA
Organism: Chelonoidis abingdonii; assembly: GCF_003597395.2. Taxonomy (NCBI): domain Eukaryota; kingdom Metazoa; phylum Chordata; order Testudines; family Testudinidae; genus Chelonoidis; species Chelonoidis abingdonii. Next base: position 160,927,254 of record NC_133770.1, on the reverse strand, counting down.
GCTAATAGGAATACTTATCTAGGTCAAGTGACAGAGGCCTCTGCTTCAGCTGATGAAGGGCTTAGTTCAAACTCCACAGCTAAAGGAACAATTTGTACAGTGGGAGTGCTGAGAACCATTGAACCAAACTGTAAACTGCATATAATAAAAAGTTCATAGACTCATAGGTCAGAAGGGACCAATATGATCAACTAGTCTGACCTCCTGCACAAGGCAGGCCACAAAACCCTACCCATACACATTTGTAACAACCCCTAACCCATGACTGAGTTATTGAAATCCTCAAAATTATGATCTGAAGACCTCAAGCTGCAGAGAATCCACCAGCAAGCGACCCATGCCCCACGCTGCAGAGGAAGGACAGGAGGTGCAGCAACACCCCCAACAGTTATGCTGCTGCCCCACAAGAATCCCTTGAGTGTTTTGTTTTTGACAAAGGAAACAGATTCCACGAGCTGGGTATCAGAAGAGCACTTTGTTTGAAGGAGAATTCCATGTAGAGAGGCAGCTCACATTAACTTATTCACTAATGAGTGTGCCCAGACTTCTGGTTGCTCCTGAGTGGCAGGCAGGGTTTCTCCAGTCCTGGGATTTTGACTCAAGTTAGTGGAAATGTGGGGAGAGCTGTTGCTTCCATGAGATCTGCTCTCTCCAAGGTGGAACTGTCATGCAAGTAACAGTTTCTGTGCGCTTTCAGCCACATCCAAATAGAAGAATAGCCTCCTTCCAGCTTAGGAGCAAACCAAAGCTGTGCAGCGGTGACTGGATCCAGATTAGTAGGATTCAAATCCTTCCCTCAGCTCCAATAGGGTCTAGATTCCAGGCCTATCCCTGCTCTGAACCTTATCCCAACTCCTGATACCTGCAAACCTGGGTCTGAAACTTTCCTGAGAACAGATGTGCAAGCCACACCAGTGCTTCCAAATCTGCTCTCTGACAGAACTGGAACATACAAAGGAAGGTGTGAAAAACAAAGAGAAAAGGTATCGGAACATTTCAGCAGCCCGAAGGAGGTTCAGCTTGAGTGATGTGGCAGGACTTTCGTGGTTTTACTGAGAAATCTCTGCTCCTTCAATCTCCATGATCAAATTGCCACATGGTCCTGTTTCTTTAGACCCCTCTGTCAGCAGAGAGAAGCCAGGGATATTCCCAGAAAACCCAAGAGGCCTGGAGTTCTGGCAAATGTTCAGCGGGAGAGAGAACATGAAGCTCCCAGCAAATTTGCTAATTGTTTCATCAACCCTGATGCATTTCTGATAGCAGCCAAGGCCTCATCGCTTCGGCTGGAGCGGTGACAGCCACTACCAAGTGGCAGCAACAGGTTCTCTCCTCTCTGTGTTTAATGGCCCTCTGCTGGGGCTGCTCTTTTCCTGAGAAAGGAGTGTGCGACGGGATGCAGGCTCTCCGGCTGGTAGCTGCCAGAGAAGCACATTGCTCTGCAGTACTGCTGCTTCTCCTCCTCCCACTCGCCAAATATTTGTTTAATGAGGGAATTCCTGTCCAACGTGGGCTCTGCTGATGGCGATGGGGAGAAAAAGACTCCGTCTGCAGGATTCTAATAAATGTGGGAAAGCCTCTGACCGCTGGAGACAGAGTCAGAGCGAGGCGCTTGTCAGGAGACTGCTGCTAGCTCCTCGCTTTCCTGTGGATTAGGTATAGCTCAGCCAAGGCAGTGAAGACAGGGGTGGCTTTGAGACATCCAACCTTGCTCTTCCTTCCTACCTACTGTGTGCCCCAATCTACAGAGCATGAGAGCGCTGCCTCCACAGCAAGGCAAAGGCAGGCAAACCCGAGTCCCACTGCAACAGCGAGCTAAGGACCTGGATCTTGCCAGGGGGCTGGACAGATGCACAGCAAGTAGGAGCTGTCGCTCAGAAATCCTTAACCCGCTGATGTGTCAGGCGCTCACAGCCCTGTTAAGAGCAGATTACCACTCTCCTTCCCCACACTGCACCCCTCAAACTGGCATTAATGGGTCAGTTCCCTCCGCCCACCTTCTAAGTGAAGCATGCTTTCCACCTTTCACCCCAGAATTAGAATCTATAACAGCACCGTGGCCGCTTTAATCGCAATAAGGAATTAATGAGCGGATCAATTTCGGATCACGCTCTGACCCTACACTCCTTGGCTGGTTAAGAGAAAGTCAAGTGATGAAAATGTGAAATGAAAGAAGAAGTTTTGTGTAGAACATAAACATTAACCCACTCAGTCCTGGCCTGGAGCAGGCTTTGGGAGAGCACTGCAGAAGAATTGAGCAAAGAGCTATTGCCCCAGAGAAAAGGGGCTAAAGGCTCTGAACACAGAATCATAGAAACTGGTGATCCAATATGTCTGCTCTATGAGCTCCTCACTGCAATGCAGTTTCATTGCCTTCTGCAGGGAAAGATGGCCTCGTCACAGAACAAGGAGTCTGGACTCCTGGGTTCTGGTTCAGCCTCTGCCACTGACTCGCCATGATGCCTTGTTCGAAAACAAAGCAAACCACAGTCTATGCCTCAGTTTACACAGCTGCAAGATAGAGATCCAGAAGTCCTCAGCAGCAGCTGAACTAATGAACATTTGTAAATTTCTGCTACATTCTCAGCTTCAAGCTGCTATAGAAGGCCCAAGCAGATGATATTGCATGGTCCTGGAATTAAAGCATTGTCTGCAAGACTCAGGAGATGACAGTTCAATTCTCAGCTTGTGGGTGTGACCTTAAGTGAGTCGGTGTCCCTCTATGCCTCTGTCATAAACAGATAGCTAAGGGTTAATGTTTCTTTACCTGTAAAGGGTTAACAAAGGGAACCACACACCTGACCAGAGGACCAATCAGGAAACCGGATTTTTCAAAGCTCAGGGGAGGGAATGTTTGTGTCTGTGTCTTTTGTCTGTCTCTCAGCTATGAGAGGGATCTTTCTATCTTCAAGTTTCTAATCTTCTGTTTCAAGTGGAAGTACAAAAGGTAGAAGACCAATATCAGGTTATATTGTTTTATATATTTACATGTGTGTAGTTGCTGGGAATGTTTAAATTGTATTTCTATCTTTGAATAAGCGTTGTTTCATCATTTTTTCTTTTTAAGCAAATTGACCCTGTATTTGTCAAACGCTGATACAGGATATGCTTATGTGTTTTTCTTTCTTTTTATATTAAAGCTTTCTTTTTAAGACCGTGTTTGTGTTTCTCTGGGTTAGGCTACAGGAACGAAGGGAAGGGAAATTCTTTTGTGTCTAGATTTACGGACGGGTGAATCTGTGTAGCCTTCAGGGAAGAAGAGAGGGGGAGGTAAATTTGCCTCTCTTGTTTTGTACATTCAAGGAGTTTAAGTTCACGTCATCTGTCCAGCGCTAACCCACGGAGGGGAAGCCTGGGGAGGAAGTAAAGAGAAGACAAGGGGAGGGGGGGTTATTTCCCTTTGTGGTAAGACTCAGGGCTTCTGAGTCTTGGGGTCCCCCAGAGAAGGTTTTGGGAGACCAGAGAGGGAGCCAAGCCCTGGAATCACTTAGCTGGTGGCAGCGATATCAGATCTAAGCTGGTAATTAAGCTTAGAGGGTTCATGCTAGCTTCTCAGTTTATGAACGCTAAGGTTCAAATCTGAGTAGGAAGCTACGACAGCCTCCATTTCCCATGTGTAAACCATTACATACACACACTCACTCACTCTAACACTGTCTTCCTCCCGCCCTTTGTCTGCTTTGGCTATTTAGACTGTAAGTTGCTTTGGGAAGGGCTTGCTTTTATTGTATGTTTGTAGAGCACCCAACACAATGCAAAAGCAATTTGTAATGCAGTCCTTTGTTCACCGGAGCCACAGGCTTCCATGGTTTCCGTGGGGAGATTAATATAGATGGTACATTGGCCTCTATCCTTCAACACATCACAAGAACAGCCTAGTGCAGGGGTCGGAACCTTTGAGAAGTGGTGTGCCAAGTCTTCATTTATTTACTGTAATTTAAGGTTTTGCATGCTAATAATACATTTTACATTTACAGGGGCTAGCAGATGGAACTGGCAGCAGGCTGAGTGGGGCCGGTGGCCGGGACCGTGACTGGCAGGAGTCGGCAGACAGAACCCCAGACCGGCAGCGGGGGCCGCAGATGGAACCCTAGACCAGCGGCGCGCTGAGCCACTTAGCCCGCTGCTAGCCTGGGGTTCCGTCCATCCAGGCCAGCAGCGGGCTGAGCGGGGCTGGCGGCTTGGACCTCAGCTGACAGACAGAACCCCAGATGAAACGTCCATCCAGGCCGGCAGTGGGCTGAGCAGGGCCGGCGGCCAGGAGCCCGCCTGGCAGCAGAGTACCACTAAAAATCAGCTCACATGCCGCCTTTGGCATGTGTGCCAAAGGTTGCCAACCCCAGCCTAGTTTCTAGTGAGAATTGCCAGCAAAGATACCAGATTCTGCCTTTGCAGGGGAAAGTGTTAGGGAGCCAGAGAAGAGGAAAAATATGTAGATTGGATTAAACAAATCTAAATGTATGCCAGTGACCAGCTAAGGCATCTACTGTGTTTGCTGGCCAGATGAACAACCCTGGAGCGCCTAGAGATGCCCAAGTTCATCCCACCAGGCAGCCATGGAAACTTCAGTTAGGGAGAAACATAAAGAAAGGTCAGGAGGGAAGCAGGGCATCTGAGTGAGGACAGGCCTAGTACCAAAACAGAAGGAATGGAAAATTATTATTTCAATTACTATGAAAGTGTATTTGATTAGAAAACAGGGAATCATCTTTGATACTGTGCCAACAGAAGCAATATCCAGGAGTATAAAACCCAGTCTCCACGCAGGGAGCACGACATTAAATCAGAAGACGAATAGTTTGCAGTGCAGTTAACTGCACCAGTGGGAGAGAAATAGTTATAAATGTACTGTGACCAAAAATGTGCCCTCCTTCCCACCCCCAGCACCTGCCCCTCCCCTTTTCCAAGGCTCAACAACTCGGCGCATTTGCATGGCTTATGAAAATTCAGGAGGGAAATTTTAATACAAATGACATGCAAAAATTAGAACACTCCCCCTTAAAAAACCAGAAGGAATAAAAATAACCTCGTTGCCTACAGTTCAATTGTTGAAAAGTAGCGAGGATGTAAATGAAGGCGCATTCTTATGTAGAAGAGTGTTTCCATCAACTCCCATGGCAGGGTGAATAACTCGGTGCTTCTGTTCTGCATGAATAAATATGTATAAAAATGTAGTGCTGCGAAGGATAAAAACTTGATAACTGAGATAGTGTTTCTCAGAGGCGGAGAGCAACACAAGGCACCAGCTTTCTTATTCTTCAGTATTTATGTAAAGAACCATTGAAATGATAATGTGGAATTTTTCCCCCTCCCCCTCTACGCAAGTATTCTGTGCCTCTTTGTAGCGACTTTTACACACGCGCACACACACAAATGGGGATACTGAGGCCGTCCATACAAACCTGCTAACAGTGGCAGCTGAGATGGGTTCTTTTGTCATCCCATTGATAGGTGATTACTTTCAAGTAATGTCATTTGCACAGAGGGAAGGAGGAATTAGACCTCCCTTTTGAGAAAGGCATCATGCTGCCCTCTTGCCCCCCAGTGCCCACATAAGTCTTCATTTAATATAATGCCCCCCCCCGATGCCTTGCACATTACAGTATTTACTATGTAAAGAGAGTCATGTTTCACCAGCCTCACAGGGAGGGTGAAGTATGGAAAGGTGCTGCTGTTCTCAGCAATAGCTATAGGGCAGAATAAATACCCACCACTCTGGGTATGTCTACACTATGGGATTATTCCGATTTTACATAAACCGGTTTTGTAAAACAGATTGTATAAAGTCAAGTGCACACGGCCACACAAAGCACAATAATTCGGTGGTGTACGTCCATGTACCGAGGCTAGCGTCGCTTTCCGGAGGGTTGCACTGTGGGTAGCTATCCCATAGTTCCCGCAGTCTCTCCCGCCCATTGGAATTCTGGGTTGAGATCCCAATGCATGATGGTGCAAAAACAGTGTCGCGGGTGATTCTGGGTAAATGTCATCACTCAATCCTTCCTCCGTGAAAGCAACGGCAGACAATCATTTCGCGCCCTTTTTCCCTGGATTGCCCTGGCAGACGCCATAGCATGGCAACCATGGAGCCCGTTTTGCCTTTTGTCACTGTCACCGTATGTGTACTGGATGCCTGCTGACAGAGGCGGTACTGCAGTGCTACACAGCAGCATTCATTTGCCTTTGCAAGATAGCAGAGACGGTTACCATCCCTTATTGCACCGTCTGCCATGCCTTGCGGCGATTGAGGGCTATCAATTTTGGTTTGCAATTGAAAGATGACGGTTATCAGTCGTTCTGTACCATCTGCTGCTGTCATGGGTGCTCCCTGGCTGACCTTCGCTGAGGTCGGTCGGGGGCGCAAAGACAAAAATGGGAATGACTCCCCGAGGTCATTCCTCCTTTATGTTGTATCTAAAAATAGAGTCAGTCCTGCCTAGAATATGGGCAAGTGTACTAGAGAACCAGTGTACCAGAGAGCACAGCCGCTCCATGTCAGATCCCACAGAAATGATGAGCTGCATGCCATTCTAGGGGGTGCCCCTGCAACAACCCACCTGTTGCTTCCCTCCTCCCCCAACCCTCCTGGGCTACCATTGCAGTGTCCCCCCATTTGTGTGATGAAGTAATAAAGAATGCAGGAATAAGAAACACTGACTTTTTAGTGAGATAAAATGAGGGGAGGCAGCCTCCAGCTGCTATGATAGTCCAGGCAGGACATTAAACGGTGGGGGGAGAGGAGCCAGCATCCCGCTGCTATGATAGTCCAGGCAGTACAGAATCTTTTCTTTAGACATGAAAGGGGGGGGCTGATGGAGCTCAGCCCCAGTTGCTATGATGAGGACGATGTTACCAGCCATTCTGTACCATCTGCTGGGAATGACCGGGAGTCATTCCTATTTTTACCCAGGTGCCCCTGGCTGACCTCACCTGAGGCCAGCCAGGAGCACTCACAGGATGATGACGAGGACGCTACCAGTCATTTTGCACTGTACCATCTGCCACCGGGAAAGGGAGGGAGAGAGGATGCTGCTGTTCAGCGCTGCAGCACCTCGTCTACCAGCAGCATGCAGTAGACATACAGGTGACATTGAAAAAAGGTCAAGAAATGATTTTTTTCCCTTTTCTTTCATGGGGAGGGGGGAGTAAATTGATGAGATATACCCTGAACCACCCCGGACAATGTGTTTGACCCTACAGGCATTGGGAGCTCAGCCAAGAATGCAAATGCTTTTCGGAGACTGGGGGGTACTGTGGATAGCTGGAGTCCTCAGTACCCCCTCCCTCCTCCATGAGCGTCCATTTGATTCTTTGGCTTTCCATTATGCTTGTCACGCAGCACTGTGCTGTGGACTCTGTATCATAGCCTGGAGATTTTTTTCAAATGCTTTGGCATTTCGTCTTCTGTAACGGAGCTCTGATAGAACAGATTTGTCTCCCCATACAGCGATCAGATCCAGTATCTCCCGTACGGTCCATGCTGGAGCTCTTTTTGGATTTGGGACTGCATCGCCACCTGTGCTGATCAGAGCTCCACTGGCAAACAGGAAATGAAATTCAAAAGTTCACGGGGCTTTTCCTGTCTACCTGGCCAGTGCATCCGAGTTCAGATTGCTTTCCAGAGTGGTCACAATGGTGCACTGTGGGATACCGCCCGGAGGCCAATACCATCGATTTGCGCCCACGCTAACTCTAATCCGATATGGTAATACCGACTTTAGTGCTACTCCTCTCGTCGGGGAGGAGTACAAAAACTGGTTTAAAGAGCCCTTTATATTGATATAAAGGGCTTTGTTGTGTGGACGGGTGCAGGGTTAAATCAGTTTAACGCTGCTAAATTCGGTTTAAAAGTGTAGTGTAGACCAGGCCTCTCTTACATTAGCATTGTGTTTCTCACTTCAAAAGGTCACAGCAGGGCTACCCATATTACACACCATCTTACTCCACACACATTCCTGTTGAAGCCTATAGAACCACTTGTGAAGCAAGATGTCCTTTGCCATGAGCAATGGCTCAGAATCTGTTCCGAGGGGATTCACAAACTTTAGCCAGACAAGTCACTGAAATGCTACAACCTCTCGGGCGGAAAGTCTCTTGAACAGTTCCCAGCAACACTAAGAGATCAGGGCAGGGAGGGAAGAACATGCATCCAGAAGAAACTACGAGAGGTGCTTTAGCAAGCAGAATGCCACGACCCAGGGTGGAATCTTGCCAGTCCTCACACGCTGCCTGTTGCGGATAGGTCCGTGGGATCTTTCATGACACCAACTGGGCAGAATCCCTCTCAGGTAACGGTTTGCTGCTCTAGGTATGTGGTTTTTTATACAAACAAAGCCTCCAGCCATACACCCTCGGGCCAGATCAAATATGGGCAGATCTGTTCAGTACCAGGTGGGATTACAGAAACTACCAAGAAGCCTCTTTGTACTGCAGGAAGTGGTGTCGGTCAGTTCTAAAGATGAAACGCTACCCGAGGTCAGTGTTGAATTAATTCCCTTGCCTGGTGCTAGGGGGCACTGTGACACCGCAAGAGATCTACAACCAAAGCTCTACCCAGTTGGCCATTCAAGTACCTTTAGAACATACTTATGTTTACCTAGGGTGTCCTGACCAAACACCTACTTGCAGAATTCAATCTTGCTGATCTAAAACACTTCCCTCTGTAGTTTCAGGTGGAGAAGTTACATGCCACTTCTCTTCTTAAACACTAGAGAGTAGCTTTGCTGGAACAGAAGGGCTGCTATGTTCCACTACAGTGATATCTGCACTTTGGGATCCTGTTTGATAAAAGGTGCTATATAAATATAGGTTATGAGGATGCTGTGTTTCCAGCCATTGCTGGCCTACATCAGATTCTGCTGATCAGGAGTGACTCAAGCAAAGACAACAGTGTAGCCTGGCCTGCTATCTTTAGATGCAGTGCACACACAAATGCTTCATCTTTTAAGAAACTGGAGCAGCTTCGGGCAGATTTCTAGCTTACTAATCAGGGCTTTTGAAGTTCCCTTGCTCCTAAACAAAAGAGTATGGGCTGGGGAGTGTCCTGTAAACACACATTATGCAGTTGATGGGAGTGGGTTCTTTCAGTCAGCAATCGGAGCTTTAAACCAACCGAAACCCACCCTGCTCTGGAACAAGTGATGCTTGCTTGCCTGGAGTTACACAACCCTGCCTGGGAGATCCTATGTGGGTAGACGTGGGCTTTCCTCAGAATTGACAACAGCCTCTTGCTGCGGCTCAGCAGAACATGAGCAGCTTACATAAACACTGCTTCAGAGATACCCTGAGTGTGGGTTGCAGAGAGTCAGTGGGGGAAAGAAGGAAAAAAAAAACCCCACCACCCAACGCCAAACCAAAACCTAACAGCCTCGCTCCTTGTAGGTGAAAGAGAGAGAAATGACTCAAGTGTTTTGTAACTTGTCACATTCTAAGCTGCAATTTGTAGGCAGGGAAGAGTGCTCTGAAATAGTCTCCCACCCCAGCCTTGTATAATCGAGATCCTCCCTGCCCCCACCCCCAGGAAGAAGAAACAAAATCCGTGACAGACTGGCAGTCGGAGAGAAGCAAGAAAGCCCAGGCTTTCTGCAGCTTCCTCGGAAGCACAGGAAGATCCCCCTAATTTAGAGGAGTTACTCATTCCCTTAAAAGGTTCCCATGCAGGCATTTGGCGCGGGGCAGGGGGAGTAGGGAGGGCTGCTAGAAAGACTCGGCAAAGGGAAGCACAGCACAGCAGCCTGCATGCCAGAAACAGTACTATGGGATTGCTCCTCTGCTCGCCTCCTTGGTTACCTGACAGCTCTGCTATCTCTCCTTCCTGCGCTTGCGAGAGGAGAGCACCCTCTCCCCTTCATGCATGCAAGCAAGGCTGCGCTGTTTGACTCCGTATGGTCCAGGACAGAGCACCCAGGATCACCTGGCAGAATTTAAGGCTGCTTTGGCAGGTGGACATCAGCCCAGGCAACAGAGCCAAAGCCAGCAGCCAACTGAAGGGTTCCCCAGCACCTTGTGCCATAGAAAGCAGTCCCCATTCTCCAGATTTAAACATATTCAGAGACCCCTCTAATCAGTGATTCTCTTACTGAGTGACCACTCCCAGAGACATGGCCTTGCTCAGGGCCCACAGAAGCCCACACAAGCCACGGGGATACTAGGAGCGCTCAGATACTACTGGGACAGGTGTCCTATAAATACAAGAGAAAAGAATCAATGTTTGTACAGTGCCTAGCACACCAGTAGGTACTACCTCAGCAAAAGTGATATGACAGGGAGAATAGGGACGCTTCCCCCAACACAAGGTGCACATCTCTTGCACCATGTTCCAGTCCGTCTTCTTGCTCCCTCCCCTTTCCAGCAGCAAAACTTCAGGCTGTTTATCTGAACACTCCAAAGTCTCAGGGGCTGGTAAAAGAGAGTTAGAAACCCAGAGAGCAGGCTGTTCACAAGTGCGGCTGTCATGTCTAAGGGTATGGCTACACTGCAATCACAGGTGTGATTGTAGCTCAGGCAGGTATACCGGCATTGGCTAAAAACAGCCATGAAGACTTTGTGGCTTGGACTCCAGTGCAGGCTGTACACCCTGGGTAGGTTCTCACTCCGCTAGCCTGTGCCAGGGTCCATGCCACTGCATCTACATGGCTATTTTTAGCTGTACTAGCTAGATTTAAGCTGCAGTCACACCTCTGACTGCAAGGTAGACACAGCCTATGGCTAACCGACTAGAGGGGCAGTGAGCAAACACAACACAGACCTGGGAACCCTAGGGGCGTCCCACAGAAGGAGCGAAGAGGAGAGAACATGCCACAAGAGCAGCCTCTCCCCCAGCAGCTCCCCCAAGCTTTGACCTTGTCTGGGAAGAGAGGGCAGAGAAGCAGCAAGTTATCGGAAGAGCTCAGAAGGCTCTCAGAGGCTGGGTATAACAATGAGTGAAGGGTGGGCATGCACGGGAGAGAGAAAGAGAGTTTCCTCTGCTCCAAACTGTTTTCCACTCTTGCTTTCAAGTCACGTTAGCCCTAGCTCCATGCTGCAAAGAAGAGTGTTTTCCCTCTCTCCATCGCAAAGTGCTTTACGTCAGTGAGCCGGTGTTATTGCCTTGTTACACAGATGGAGAAGCTGAGGCACAAGGAGAGGAAGTGACTTGCCCAAGGCCACACTAGGAGTAGGTGGCAGAGCTGATATTAGAACCCAGTAGTCCTGATTCCGGGGCTGGTTCACAAAGCCCCCATCCAGGACACCAGAAGGACAAAGGTACCAGGAGAAAGAACAACTGAAGTTCTGCCTCTGTAGCGCCTGCTCAGAGGAAGAATTGTGCAACCCGAAGAGGGCTGCATCCTGGCAGCCAGGCTCCTGCGTGGCTTACAGGGAGCCTGCTGCACTCCATGGCACACAGTTGTGACGCACTGCCGTGAGAAGCTTTTTAACCTGAGACACTCCAAAGAGCCTGGCTTTCAGAGGGCTGGTGCTCAGCACTGTCTGAGAGTCAGGTCCCTTTGTGGGGTCAGTATCAAGCTGGGCATCCAACATCATTCAGTGCTTTGCAAAACCTTGAGGCAAGTTCCTGGGAATTCACAAGATTTATTATTTTATTTAGGGGCCAGTTGGGCTTCCACTGAGAGCAGAGATGGGTCCACAACCCCAGGTCAGAAGGAAAGAACTGTCAGCTTTGGCCCCTGGCTCCAGGTCAGTTTGCAGGTTGGGCCCAAGCTAACAGAGCATCCCCTGGAGGGAGGGTTGAACGCTATGTGCAGGAGACAGAAAGATGAGCACTGGCGCTAGATGCACAATGGGGTTAAAGCTCAGCATTGCTATGCCTACAGTTAAGGTGCTCTGCTGCCCAGCTGAATTCACAGCCCTGAGTTAGATGCCCAGGCTCCCTATACCCTGCATGGGGAAAGTTAGGCACCTGAGAAGGGTCGTAGAAGCCAGCATGCTCAGCAGACAGTCACCAAGGAAAGGGAGTGCCCTAAGCCCCATTGTACTCCTGGAGTTAGGCAGCTAAGTCAAGTCAGCCCTTTCTCATGGAAAGCCCCTTTATACCCAGGCAGAGTTAAGCGTCAGCTGAGCAAGGGTTTTGAGGATCTATGCTTTGCACTTAGGTGCCGAAGTCCCTTTGTGGATCTAGCACCTTGTAGTAATACTTAGCCAAGGATCTCAGAAGCGTGAGCACTCACAGCTCTCACTGAAGCCAATGGGAACTCGCCACCTGGAGATGGTGGGGCAAGGGCTGGTGGAACCGCAGGCCACTTGTTTAAAAGGTGCCTAGATATGGAGGTGTCTGCCTAACCTTAGAGAAGTAAAACAAGAAAAAAAAAATCATTTTCAAGATGTGGGTGCCTGTCCAGATACCGTTCTGCTTAGCTCTTAGACAGTGCTTTTACACGGTTACTCTCAAAATGCTTTGCAAAGCTAAGCCTCGTGATCCCCAGCACACGGGGGGAAACTGAGGCACAGAAAAAAAATCACTGACTTGCTCAGTCACACAGCAAGTCCACAGCAGAGCCAGGCAGGGAACGCAGCTCTCCTGACTCCCAGCCCAATGCTCTGTCCCACACGATTTAGGACATGCCCCTCACTGTTCCACAGGATATATGGCATGTTATAACATTGCATGCACCTGGACATGGAGAATTTAAAACAAAACGGCATGATTCAGCATCAAATATATATCCACAGCAGCAACACAATTATCTCTTGGAGTTAAACGTTGATGGATAGAAGTTTTAATTACCAAACCTTTTCATCCTCCCCCACAAAAGAATATTTTCTGGCATGTTTATTTAATAATAAAATATAATAAAATTATATGTTAGAGTTATAAGCACATGGTGTGTGTGTAAAGCAGGAGCTGAGATGAAGACTGCTTTGTCACTAGAGCTGAAAATATTATCGCTTTTGATCTTCCAGACTTAGCACAAAGTCCCAGCACTTAGAGGAAGCCTGTTCAAACTGTGAACAACTAATTAAAGAAAGCCTGATCAACAGCAGCAAATTAAGAGGTGCTTTAGGACACTCCCTTGGCCTGTGGGGTATAATCAGAGCAGAAGTAATATCCACTAGCTAGATGAGGAGACAGTCAGGACTCCTGGGTTCCATACCCAGCTATGGCGGGGGGGGAGCTGGCTGGCAGTGTTTTAGAGGTAAGGCCTCTGGGAGGGCTGAGATCCTGTCTCTTCTATGATTGCAGTGTCCGACATGGGGAAACATGGAGCACTACCATGTTTAGCGAAATATTAGAGCAAAGAGTCTGGATTCCTGGGTTCTATTTCCAGCTATGGCAGGGAGTACACGTTACTAATAGAGCAGAGAACTAGACATCAGGATTCCTGAGTTCATGGCTTTCACAAGCCCCTGCATTGTCTAAAGCAAGTCTTTTCAAACCACTGTGCCTCAGTTTCCCTCACTTATAAAAGCAGGAATAATAATACTTCGCTCCCAGGGATGGCATAAGGTTTAATTATTTATAAATTGCTTGGAGATCCTCAGAGCAGAGGTGGTATAAATAGAGGATGATACCCCATGCAGCAGCAGAGCAAAGTTGATTATTTTCTTCCCCCACAGTAGCTGGAAGAGTTGTTTTTTTCACTCCTTCTTTAATCATCACTAGGGCTATCAATTAATAGCAGCTAAAGCCCTTGATTAATTGCGAGTATTTTTTTTTGAGTTAACTGCAGTTTTAATCACACTGTTAAACAATAGAATACCAATTGAAGTTTATTCAATATTTTGGATGTTTTTCTACATTTTCATATACACTGTATTCTGTGTAGTAATTGAAATCAAAGGGTATATTATTTTTAATCACAAATATTTGCACTATAAAAATGATTTAAAGTATTTTTCAGTTGACATCATAGAAGTACCATAGTACAATCTTGTTGTGAAAGTGCAACTTACAAATGTAATTTGTTGTTACCTAACTGCACTCAAAAAACAAAACAATATAAAACTTTAGAACCTACAAGACCACTCAGTCCTACTTCTTGTTCAGCCAGTTGCTAAGCCAAACAAGTTTGTTTACATTTACGGAGATAATACTGCTCACTTCTCATTTACAACATCACAAGAAAGTGAGAACAGGCAGTTGCATGGCACTTTTGTAGACGTGCCAGATACGCTAAACTCTTAGGCCCCTTCATGCTTCAGTCATCATACCAGAGGACATGGTTCCAGGCTGATGACACTCGTTTAAAATAATAATAATAATAAATTAATTAAATTTGTGACTGAACTCCTTGGGGGAGAATTTTACGTCCTCTGCTTGTTTTACCCACATTCTGCCATATATTTCATGTTATAGTAGTCTCGGATGACGACCAAGCATGTTCTTTTTAAGAACACTTCCACTGCAGATTTGACAAAATGCAAAGAAGGTACCAATGTGAGATTTCTAAAGATAGCTACAGCACTTGACCCAAAGTTTAAGAATCTGAAGTGCCTTCCAAAATCTGAGAGGGACAAGGTGTGGAGCATGCTTTCAGATGTCTTAGAAGAGCAACACTGATGCGAAAACTGCAGAACCCAGGCTACCAAAAAAGAAAATCAACTTTCTGCTGGTGGAATCTGACTCAGATAATCAGGGCCAGCTCCAGACCCCAGCGCGCCAAGCGTGTGCTTATGGAGGCATACTGTGGGGGGCGCTCTGCTGGTTGCTGGGAGGGCAGCAGGCGGCTCCGGTGAACCTCCCGCAGGCATGCCTGGGGAGGGTCCACTGGTCCCGCGGCTCCGGTGAAGCATCTGCAGGCACGCCTGCAGGAGGTCCACTGGAGCCACAGGATCGGTGAGCGGCAGAGTGCTCCCCGCGGCGTGCCACCATGCTTGGGGTGGCGAAATGGCTAGAGCCAGCCCTGCAGATAATGAAAATGAACAAGCATCAGTTTGCACTACTTCGGACTGTTATTGAGCAGAATCCATCATCCGCATGGACACGTGTGCCCTAGAATGGTGTTTGAAGCATGAAGGGACATGAATCTTTAGCGCACTTGGCACATAAATATCTTGCAATGCCGGCTACAACAGTGGCATGCGAACCGCTGTTCTCACTTTCAGGTGACATTGTAAACAAGAAGCGGGCAGCAGTATCACCTGCAATTGTAACCAAACTTGTTTGTCTGAGCAATTGGCTGAACAATAAGCAGGACTGAGTGAACTTGTAGGTGCTAAAATGTTAGTTTTGTTTTTGAATGCAGTTATTTCTGTACCTAATTTTTCATTTGTAAGTTTGACTTTCATGACAAAGAGATTGCACTACTGTACTTGTATGAGGTGAATTGAAAAATACTATTTCTTTTGTTTCTATACAGTGCAAATACTTGTAATCGGATATATATATATATATATATATATATATATATATATATATATAAAGTGAGCACTGTACACTTTGTATTCTGTGTTGTCATTGAAATCAATACATTTGAAAATGTAGAAAATGTTCACAAATATTTAAATAATGGTATTCTATTATTGTTTAATCGCACATTTAATGGCAATTTAATTTTTTTAATTGCTTGACAGCCCTAATTATCACACTGCTAGATCTCCCACTGCCCTTACTATGTTCATGATTTCTGGGCCAAATTCAGACCTGCTGTAAGTGGGTATTTCTCCACTGTACACAGTAGTATCATGTTTAGCTTAGAGCATGTGCAAGGACCTGTACGTTAACCCCACATTGCTTAGGGTGGCATAGTCACGAAGGAAGCTTGCTGTGGGGAGAGAGGACTGAGGGATTTAGACTCTTAAATGTGTGGCAGTAACTGGCTCTGAAACTAGATCACAAGCATACTGTGCACCTGTATAGTAATGTCTCTAGTACGTAGACAACACTGCCCACTGCCAGATGGGGTGACAGGCCTGCTCAGAGAGTTGTTACCCACTCTCTACTCAGCACTTTTGTTGCTATCTAAGGGCTACAGCTTACAGAGCGTATAAGCCAACCTGCTGCACAGCTCAAGAAGGGGCTTTATTAGCTCAAGTGGTAGAGGCCTACAGTTTTGGAACAGCACGTTGCCCTCAGTTCTGTCCCTGCTCCTGCCTGGATGTGGTGTGTGTCTGGTGCACGTGGTGCCAGAAATTTGCAGTCATGGATTTAACACAGCGAGACCGAAGCCCTGTAAAGAGACACTGGCCCACAATGCACTGCACAGCCTGTCACTGTTGCCATCTGCTTGCTTGCCACTTACGCTGCGTGAGCTTGTGATTCCTCCCTAAAGTGACCACTTGGACTGGGCTCCAGAGAGAGTGACAGCCTCCACTTTTGCACATCTCCCATCTCCTGATTGATCCAATGAGAAAAGCAAGCACAAGCCAACTTCTTTAATTGCCAGAGACAGAGCTGTGGGGCGCCCTGTTACCCATCAGTACCATTTAGGGCTTGGGAACTGCGCAACTTTCATAGGGAATGCCAATTACGCTCATGTGTTCAGATCAGTATTAATTTCATTTGGTTCCCGACACTGTTGTTTTGTTACCGTATCTAGTCCTGTACAGTAACACGAGCTGATGCGTTGAATTTCTTGACACTAGGCTGTAGGAGCTTCCACGCTACAGCACCATATTGGCAACCCGCTGCTCCAGTACCAGGGTGCTGGATGGCAGAGGCTGCTGCTAAGACTTGTTTGAGACCACTAGAGAAATGCGTGTGACTCGCTTTTCTTTTCAGCATTTTTGTTAGAATGCACGCGCACGCACACACACACGAGCGTTTATGGATTTACCAGCTGAAACCGGGCAGCCTCCAAGTAATGTTATGGCAGCCAACCTACTAATGAGTCTTTTTGAACCTGGTGCTGCCTTACCTCTAATTTTACAGCCTCTTAGGATTTGAGTTCAGTGGACAGCCTCACATTTAGTTTAGAATTACAGGCAGAGTGGCTGTTCTCTCCTATTATTGTGCTGTCAATCTGGGATTAGCACATTATAATATGGTACACTGAATGCATCTGTTCTGTATATCACAAGTCCTAATTGTCATTTGTTGAATCATTTTGTCTTATATGATTGTTAAGCAATTATTTCATCTGAGGCGGTTTAAACTTTGATTACTGTATAGTGTTTACAGGGATCAAAGTAAAATCAGCTGCTGCTTCAAACAGGCACAAACAGCTGTCCTAAATGCAGGAATGCCCGCTCGCACCCCAAGCAGTGGTGAAATGGATGAGATGACCTAATAGGCCTCCCGCCTCCAGGCAGAAGGATGGGAAACACTCCATTTGTCCAGGATGGTTAAGCGTTCAGCAAACATGGAGGGAATCCAACAGATGCAAAGTGACATTTTTGCCAAGACTGCTCATGGCAGGAGGCTCTTATCCTACCAGCAGCCCCGCTGTTCCCATGCTGCAGAACCAGGGCACGTGGTGAAATACTTTACACTTCTCTAGTGCCTTTCATCAAGGATCCTAGGAGCGCTGCACAAGCGGCTAATTAAGGCCCAGGCTCCCCCTGCTCCCCTCCCCTGAGGCAGGCCAATGTTTATCTCCATTTCTGATGTGGGGAAAGTGAGGTGCAGAATGGTTGAGGCGATTTGCCTAAGGGCCAGATTCTGAAGCAAGTTCAGAGGAGTTTCCTCTTCGAGCGCTCAGCCCCCACAGCTGTGGCCAGATTGGCAATAGACCACCAGGCGAAGCGTGTTAAGGTCTGTTGAGAATCTGGACTTAAGTTGTTACGTTCACTGTCTCCTATCCCCAGCTTCACTAGAGAGAATCACCCCAGCACAGAAAGCCAGCACAAAGTCTACATGCTGCTCACCTCCCCCTTCAGTCCTCAACATAGGAACTTCAGTGGTGCACAGGTGTGATCACCAGCCCTCCTGCTCAGTGATGAGTGTGAGATGGCTAGATTAGAAGTCCCCCAGGGTCTGGCTCTAGCCCCTGGCCCACACTGCAGAGCTGAGCAGGGGATAAGAAGCGCTTTGAAATCGGTATTCTGCCAGAACACAGCCACACAACACCACGATGGAGTGATGACTCACTGTAGGGTGATTCTGCCTACTTTTAAGGAGGTAAAGCCCAACCCTTGTCACTCTGGCAAGCAAGAGACCAGAGCTAGGGAATCCAACTATTTCCTGCAGTGCAGTACAGGGTCCCTCACTAGGTGCTTGGGCCGATAGACTAAAATTACTCCATCATCTCTTGAAATGCCCACTCCAATCAATCCTTAACCTAGCAAGTCCCATGACATGAAGATGCACAGACTGTAAGGAACGTTTCTTAAACAAAGGAAAAAAACGTTGAATTTAACTTGAACTCAACCCAAATCCCCTTCTTGGACCAACTCCAGTTCACTAGATGACACAAACAGAGCTCATCTCCATTATGACATTAAGTAAACTCGTCTCCTTTCATTAAAAAGGCAGATTAATTCATGGGTACAATCTTACAATTCAGAACGGCCACAGATACCATATGGGAACAGAAAATAAAGACCCTTCAAAATAGGAAAAGTCCTGACACCGGGTACCTGGTGGGCACAAGACATCAAGGGCAAATTCAGAGCAACACACGCCATTTTACACATCTCTTCTGATCAGACCACAGCTTAAAAGCTCCACTGCACCCTAGAGCTTTGTCTGCAATAGACATTTTAGGGAAGTCTCCTACAACTGCACTTCATAGTAGGGCTGGGAGCGCTGATGCTCATCAACTGCCCAAGATTTTAAAGCCATTGTGTAGGATTGATTGCACAGCAGAAAGAGCACCAGAGCGCTGTCTACACTAGCACTCCACCCTGAAAATGCAATCCTGTTAGTATGATCCTGGGAAACTAATGTGGGCACATGTCACACTGCACATGGTCCCCTGGGTAGCAGACTCCTGGAAGAACAATGGTCCTGAGGGATTACAGATTGAGCTGCTAGGTTAAGCCTGATAGGCAATTTCCCCATGGGATGGAGATGGAGTCATTTCCAAGGTAACTCTCAGATGGATTTACAATGAACAGAGTACGTTGCACTCGTGAGGGCTGTTGTAAGGACACTAATCAACGAGCTGCAGTTATAACATCCACCTGCCCTGTCACAAAGGAACAGAGAAGCAAGTGGCAGGATCCACCTGGCTCTTTGTTGCTTGGGAGCACGAAGCACACTCACTGGTGGGGCTGGATCATGCCCTGCTCAGCTCACAAGCACTTTGTATTGTGGTTTAGTCACATGGGCCAGGAGATACAGTGGAAGCCACTTGGCAGAACAGGATTATTTTCAGAGGGTGAGTGGCCTTATTGCAAATAAGTCTACCAGCCTTGTTAAAAAAAGGACACCCAAAAAACCCAAGCAGACTAACTGGGCTGGCCCTCCACATACCGTGTATTGCAGTTGCTTGTGCGTGCGCACACACACACACTTTGTCCTTGTGCAGCATCTTGCATCCCAGGAACTCAGAGCTTTACGTGCTTGAATCCTCCACACTCTGTGGTTGCGAAGCATCATACTCTGATTACAGTTGGGTAAGTGTCTTGCCCAGGGTCACGCCGCAAGATGGCGACAGGGAGGATTACAACCCAGGAGCCCTGACTCAGCGGCTCCACTCTCACCACTAAGCCAGTTCACCCCTCAGGCCACTTCAGGAGGGCTATTTAAAAACAAATCCACTGTCCTTTGAAGGGTTGTTATCCTGCTTTGCCTGCAGCATGTACATTCGCTTACAGCTGGTGAGCCGAGGCACCCGAGCTAGCGTTTTCTGACCACAGCGTGCACCAGCATCAGAAGTTCCAGGTATCAGGGTTCCCATCTGTAGTTCTTGGCACGTCCCAGGAAGAATGCAAGTCCTCTCACAAGGCTAATATGCCCCACAGTCATTTGGCCTATTGCATGGGTATATGGCACTTCAGCATCACAAGAAGCATCTGTCCGTTCTGCCATGGAAAAATAAAGCCCTGATTTTAGAGAATGGAAACCACTATTAAAACAAAAAACAATTTTCCTGGCCCATATTCCCCAACTAACTACCGGGGCAGGGACACGAGATACCAGCCGAGAACAGCAGCTGGATAGAGCCTCAGCTCTCAGAGAGGGGGGCTCTAGCCAAGGCTCTCTACATTATGAGATACGAAATTAATAAGACCAAAGATACCCTTGACCCGGTTGGTACTTGGGAGCCAGCCATCAATGCCCAGCAACCCAAGAGACTGAGTTTACCCCATTTGATCCTGGAATTAAGTGCAGCCAATTTCCAGTATCTGAGCTGAGGTCCACCTTGCTGTTATGTTGGCTATTGACTGCCAAATACATGCTAATCCTCCATGCATACATGGGGCCCAACATTCACCACAAACATGCAGCACCATCCAGCTAATTACTGAAGTAAAGAAGCAGGAGCAAGAACAAAGCCCTGCGCTACAGCAGAGTCCACCCTCCCGAAGCGAACAACATTACAGCCCAAAGAAACCTCTAAGGAAGTCATCAAATGCAACAATGAAAACAGAAGTCTGGAAGAGTAGGTAAAAGGTAATGTCGTAAATTGCAGCTTAAAAACAATCGCTGTGGGTAAATTGCTTTTTAACAAGCAGACAAGCTCTATCAATAGCATCTACCGTATGTTTTTATAAAGTGCAGAAATATGTTTTTAAAAGGCCAGTAAATAAAGTTCCTATCGATTTGATCTCAAGTGTAATCTGTTTTTCTGTCTGCCACCAACACTGGTAATAAAGCAGAATCATGTAATACGGCATTTCAGCTAATGCGGCTATACATCACCGCAGGGACTGCGCACTCACGGGCGATCTATCATTTTCTATTGGGATTGCTTAGCTGCAGAATTTATAAACTTGCTCCAAATTGATGCAATGTCCAATTTTCTTTTCCAATTTATTTTTGGTTGACCAAAGCAATATTGAGGCATCTGAGACACAAGGAGGGAGCATTTCCCGTCTATCCAGATGTTCCCCCACTTAGCTCTGACTTCCTGCTTGAGGCTGCAGGCTCTGGAAAGCCCCTCATGCTGGAGTGTGAAGTTAGAGACTCCTCGGCAGGGGAACCTTTCAACAGGGCTGCTGTTCCCCGCTTTCAGACAGACGTGTTAATAGCAATGACAATAACACTTCGCTCCACACAGCGCTGCACAAACACTGACTAATCTTTACGACATCCCAGGGGGTTAGCCCATTTGAAGCCACCTCGCCCAATCCTGCCATCACAGACCCTTCTGTGCACGTATTAGTCCCTTGGTTGTTCACAGCTTGGGTCCATGCTGCATGCCACGCCTACTTAGTCCTTTAAAGCAGTAGTGGGGATAGACAGCAGATCCTTGTGCTTCTAAAGCACAGGCCCCTCATGCTGCCTAGCAGTAAGAGTAGGAGCCCAGTAGTCAACTCCCAGCTCTAATCCCACATCTGGAAGGAGCAGTGGTATAGCTCTTGAAGTAGGAATTGGGACCCCTGGGTTCTGTTCTCGACACCAACTGCTTGCCTGATCTTGGATAAAGAGTCACTTTACCATTGTGGGCCTCTTCTTCCCCAGCAGTCTCAGCATAGACTAACTCCTATCCTACCTCCACGAGATGCAAGCAGTTTAATTCATTCACCTACAAGAAGCGGTTTAAGATTCTTTTTTCAGATACAGACTGATTTTGGGAAATCCCCGATAGTGCTACTTTGCAAACAAACATTGTACTGAGCATTCTGCTTGTAGACAAAGATACTCAATTTTATTTATTTAAAAGAAAGAATGATGGGAAGTAGAAAACTATCTGCATGTTAAACTTCCCCCAAAGTGATGTTTGGAGATGCGAGGCATTTGGTAGCCAAATATTTAGATTTTTTTTTTTTTTTTAAAGTGGCTTAACACACAAATATAAACATCTGATTTTGAAAAAAAGAAAACACAAACCTTACGTAAACCAGGAAAGAAATCCAAAATTACAGCAAGGGAAACTATATAACAATGTATAGGGCACTAGGCTGTCAGGACTCCTGGATTCTGTTTCCAGCTTTGCAACTGACCCAGTGTGTCACCTTGGGCAAGTTACTTCCCTGCTTGGTGCCTGTTTCCCAGCCCACTCTTGGTGGTTTAGATTTCAAGTTCTTTGGAACAGGCCCCGTCTCTCACGATGTATCTGTGCAGTACATAGCATGACAGGGCCCTAATCTCAGCTGGGGATTCCTGGCTCTGTCACAATGAAGTGGAAGTAGCTGGAGTCACTCATTTCCCTATAGCCAAAACATCGTGCTGACCCTGGAGAGCCAGCCCTGAAAGCCTCAGTGAAGAACAAGATAACCAGCCAATATAGCTTCCCATGCTCAGCCCAGCCAGCTTCAGTGGGGGAAAAAGTAAAATCAGCCCTTGAAAATTCTGCTTCAATAAGAACTTTAGCAGCACAGGCTAAGGGGGGTTTAAAACCTTTGATTTTTAACCAGTCGGTGTCTGAGGCTTATATGCCTTTGCATGTCAGCTTTCCCGAGCAGGGTGCTCCTGCAGCCCCAGCTCAGCACAGCTGGCAGAAGCAGCTTGCAGCAGTGGTGCTTTTCATCTTTGGGAGTTGACAGTTCAAGGCTGTTCTGAACCTCACTGTAGTGAAATCTGCAAAGAGTCCTATGGCACCTGATAGGCTAACAGACGTATTGGAGCATGAGCTTTCATGAGTGAAAACATGCATCTGAATAAGTGGGTATTCACCACGAAAGCTCATGCTCCAATATGTCTGTTAGTCTGTAAGGTGCCACAGGACTTTGTTGCTTTTACAGATCCAGACTAACACAGCAACCCCTCTGATATTTAACATCATGTAGTGAACCTGCCTTCCATACAGGAAAATAGAGAAACAAATGGAGTTGGCCCTAAAAGCCCCCCAAAACCAGAGAGCAACAACATCCCTGCCTCAGTTGACAATAGTGTTCAGGGCCTTATTCCTCAGACTTAAGATAGTTGGTATGTATGTTCTACTATGAGAAGACAAACAAGGATTTGTTAGAACACGTTTCTCCAGCCTGAGTGCACCCAGAGAGAGAGTGTTGGAATAAAGCTGCTCCCTATGACTTTGTTCACAAACCCCAGGACAAATTCAATTCTTCTTACACATGCCAGCAACCCCCTGGGTGAGTGAGAGGAGCAGGATATGGTCTCTTAGCTAGATACATCTCAGGCCAGCCCTGTGAGGCAGGAAGCCTGACCCCATCGTACATGCATAGGGAGGTCAAGAATTTCAAGAGTGGCCTCGCTGTTTGGAAGCCCCGCTTGAGAACACTTGGGCCTGTCAGAAGTGCAGAGCATCCAGGTGAAGTCAGTGGTGCCAAACACCTCCAAAAATTAGGTTGTAGGTGCCTCAAGTTGGCCACCCCCCATTTCAAAAGGAAAAATAAAATCCCTGGCCTTGGATACTTTTGTCGAGTCACTTAGGACAAAATTTCCAGAGTCAGGATTAGGGGTTTCTGACTAAGCACTTAATCAAGCATTCTCCATACTGCTCCCTCCCCCTGCTCCCCAGCTGTACTACAGCTGCTCAGAAATAAATAAAGTGTGGCCTTTTTCCACAAGCTTCTCCAAACCTTTACACCCTCAATAACTGCAAGATCTTGAAGCCCAAGATTTTGGGCTAAAAATACTGGTGGTGGGGGGAGCACGCTGGGGAGAGGAGGATAGTCTTTTCCATTGTTTCCTGGCACTCTTATTTCAGAAGCATTAACAGGTTTACCAGTCCTTGCCATGTAAATAACAGCAACAAAACCATCATGACAACAGTTAGCTTTTGTTTAAAAAGAGACATTATGCAGGAATATAAACAGAAAAAGAGCCACTGATTAAACGGAGTGCTCACTATTACAGAGTAAGCCTCATTACAACACCTAGGACATGGCATTTCTAGTGATTTTAATAGAGTGAGTGAAATCTCTGATTACTCATTTAACACATCAGGCATGTCTATCAAATGTTAATACCCAAAGAAGCTGGCGAGTTGTCGGAGGGGGGGGGGGTCTGTTTTTTTGGCAGAGGAATGTACTTTAAGTATTGAGTAAATGGTAATAAAAATATCTAAGCATCTGTCCTCGGACTGCTTTGCTGTTTATATAAAAGGCGCGTTTCAGTTTTTCCTATAACCACCTCCCATATTTTTGTGAACCATTCTTCTTTTTCCTGATGGGAGGCTACTGACAGCTGAGCAGCTGCCAGAAGATGAGATTAATTCTTCTTTTCCTCTTTGTGAGGATTTCTGCTAGCAAGCCCCCGAAGCATCACCAAAGGATCACTTGGTAAATGAATAGCCAACAGCTTACAGTATTTGGTTACGGATCGCACACCCAGTACTTTCCAATGACTGCTATCCTGGCTCTTCTAATCCCAGTCAGAAACTATCATCCAAACTTTGTAGAGTTTGAAAGTTTCTGTTCACATCTGGTTGCAGAAGTGAGCAGAGGGGGAATAGGAACCCTAGCCCATCATCTCTGGATTCTCAACTCTGATTATGATCAGCATCTGATGCTTCAGAGGGTAAAAAACCCTCATAATGGACAAATATACATTCAACTGCCCATGGGTTAAAGTGTCTTCCTAAACCCAAGTAGGTTAGGGGGAAGCTTGGGCTCTGAGGAATGTGTGTTCTTGTCCTAGCTACTGTAAACACAGAGGAGGTTAGCGTTCAGCGACATCTGATCACTCACCTGTCCATATGCCTGCCCCACATCTCTGCAGAATTGTGCGCGAGCGCGTCAAACACTTTGAGGAGCTTTGCCATAACCTTGAGAGGTAGGAATCATCATTAGACCCATCTCACAGACACACTGTGGTGCAGAAGGCTGAAATGCATCCCTGGACTAGGCCTATACAACACTTAAGTCCCACTTCACCTGACACTGTTGGCCTTAAGTGGTAGCCTTCTGCTGGTCCAGGGAAAAATTCCTTCTCCCTCCCTCCCCCCGCCCAAAAGGATGACTTGCCCAAAGTTCCACAGCAACTGTGGCAGAGCCAGGAACTGAACTCCAATATTAATTTGTATTGGGGTAGCAGCTAGGAGCTTCAATTGCTGACCAGGGCACCATCACACTAGGCACTGTACAAACAGAACAAAAAAAAAGTCCCTGTCCCAGGGAGACCAGGTGGATAGAGACAGACTGACTGACTGGAGAGCTGTTGCAACAATTGGCCTACGTTTGCCTGCTTAGGAATTTACCACGGAAAGTAGGTCATGTTATTTTCAATAAAGAACGTTACAAACAGGTGCAAGAGAACCAGACTGACTAAGTTAGTCCGAACAAAAGGTCATGTTGTACAATCCAAGGACTGTGGAAACTATGCTTGTTAAAAAACAAGTGATCTGGAGCTGGAACTTAACCAATGAAAATTGGTATGATGGATATTAGGCCTAACCGATGGACAAAATAATATGGGCTGGGAAGGCACGGATGAACTATGCCACCCACTTTGCCTCCCTTTGGGATCTTAAAGAGATTTTTTTGAGGGGGGAAGTTTTAAGGAACTTTGTTTTCACCTGTGAGTGCTCAAAGTCACCACATTATCATGACATCTAGTCCTCAGCCCACCAGCAGAGATATTCAATCACCAGCAGCACAAAAGCATGTGAGACTCTGCATTGTATTACCTTTCCTTGTGGTGTTATTTTCTGCCCCACTGTTTCTTGCCTCCTATTCTGTCACACTCTTGGCTTTTCATCAAATCCTGAAATCAATTAAACTGCATCCTCCCAAGCCTGCCTTGTCTAAGGAGAAAGAATCAAACCAGATGACAGGCCTGACCAGATCATAACTAACTAGGTTCCAAGCAGCAGGTGCCATGGTCAACTTGTCAGCCAAAGCATCCACTCCCAACTAAACACAAAAACAAACTGTACTTCACCCATCTTTTCTATCCTCTCTCCTCCTTGTGTCTGTCTGCTTGCTGAGAACAGGATTAGTGAACGTGCGTCATATGAGGACAGCAAAATTTGCTTTTTCCTCCTCAGAGAAAGGTTGCTCTGAAACTAAGAGACATTGATATTTTGATTCCAAAAGAAGAGACTTTGATACGGTCTGCCCAAGTCTGCAGGGCACAATCACTCAGCTACAGTTTCAGTATAAGTGTTTGTTTTAATTTCTCACATTTAGTCAGTAAACTTTGCATTTAAACGAATGCTTTAGTGTGTTCGCCACGTCACTGAGAAAAAACAAGAGCTCTGTTTAAAAATAACTCCAGACCTACCTACTATGTTTAATGTTGGACAGTGAAAGTTTATAGACACCTTTAACTCTTGGGGCCTTTGAGAGCAACAGCCAAACAGACAACAGAATGCAAGGAAACAAGGAGACAACACTGGTCGGCGTGAGAGGCAGTGTCTCAGCACCCCAGTGATCTACTCGGTTATGTTCCTTGTCAACACCCAGGCAACGGAGCAGGTCTGAGGCCAACAAGGTGGCTTGGATACGTTTACAGGGAGCTTGTCCCAAGTGTGCGAGGCAACAGGGGGAGAAAGCATGAAGATGCCTGCTCGAAAATGTAACAAGTGGGCAATGGATTTCTCCCAAGTTCCAGTCCAGAGTCTCAACATCAGTACAATCCCTCTTCCCTGCTAAGCTCTTAGTCTCAAAATGATCACAGTGCAGGAATTTCTGCTCATTAAATCTGTGTGGGATGGATAAGCAGACACCTTTTCTCAAAAGTCCATTTTTTCCCATCCCGTCTGACTTAATACCGGCTGGTGACAGTGACATTCTGGAAGCAGCCAATTGCCACAATCTCTCCTGGCTTGGAGAAAGTTTTATTCCTCTCAAGATCAAATGCTAAAGAGATTTTCACGGCATCTCCCAGACAGATTCACACGTGAATTAAAAGCTGGTTCCTCCACCAAAAGGAGCCATGTTTAATGCTGCTCTGGAGAGTGCATCCCCCAACTGGAGAGCCAGAGACAGATGACCCACCCAATGGGGTAGCTAGCAGCTGGGTTAGCTTGTTGATGGCAAAGCTCTATTCTCAACAGGCTATGCCTGGTGCTAGCTTTGTAAAGCTCATAGTGGAAGGCTATCAGAGCAGCTAGTGCATCCTCTGATGGAGGCGACAGCAGAGGCCCAAATCACGCAAGGTGCTGCACAGCCTTCCTGTTTAAAAGCTTCTGCTGCTTTCACTGAGCCCCCAACCCCGCGTGTAGTTTGCCTTGGACTCTAAACCCAGGAGTCACTGACTCCCTAATGGGACAGTAACAGGACTGTCCTCCGGGCTAAGCCACTGGCGCACAGACAAGACTAGCTAGTTTTTGACAAGCAAAGAGCCTGCGAAGTCCAAGCATCTCCTCCCCGTTTCACTGCAGACTAATCCCCAAACGGCCTGATTTGCTGAGAGGCAGGGTGCCAACCATGCCCAGTGAAATGAGCAAGAGCTGGGTGGATGGGGGCAGAGCTCAGCATCTCTGAAAGTTAGGCCAAAATGGTCTCTGCTCCTCATTGTCTCTCTAGTTCTGATATATGACCGTCCCCATGTATTTAAGCACTGTGTAGGCACAGGGTGTGCATACTGCAGTTCTACGGTCACCTGAGAGAGCTCAAATATTAAGGACTGCCGTGGGACTACTCATGAAGTCATGTGCTAGTCACAGGGAGAATTGGACCCCGAGCTTGGGAGTTGCTTGGACATTTTGTTATTCCCCCCAAATCACAGATTAAAGAGAAATAGCTAAAACCAAGGAGGAGGAGGAGGTGGAGTCATCGTCAAATAGGGCCAAATCTTCCACGGGTGTAGATTGGTACAGCACCGTTTGCTTCAGTGGTTCCATAGTGATTTACAACAGCTGAGAATCTGACCATATGGGTCAGTGAGAAGGTACACATTATTCAAGATGTGGTTGCTAATAGCTGGAGCCCACAATGTCTAACAGCTGGCCAATAGCATCTGTGTTTGTTTATCTTAAAATAAATAAAAAATTAAAAATCCAAATACCTCTTGTTCAGACCACCTATGAAACAAGTTTGGTTGGATCTCAACCCAGTTTCTAATGGCAGAGGAGTCCACATTCCAATAATAATAATAATAAAAAAAAATCACTCCACTGAACCTGGCCTCCTTGTTGGCAGTCTCAGCTGAATAGTCACACTCATCTCTGAGCTGAAAATTTAGGCGTGAACAGCTTCAGCCCCAAAAGCATCACTTCCCCAGAAAATTCTGACAGGCCCAAACGCAAGACCCCAGTCTGAAAGTGCTGCCTGAGATAAAGCGTAGCATCCTCTTTGTGGGGCTGCAGCAATGCCCAAGCCACACAGCTGGAGACTTCAGAGGTTAGAAAGAGAATCACCCTTCGCTGCCATCTGCCAGCACCTGCATGTGTAGTCAGATCAATTTAAAGAGCTATGCGACCGCAGTGAATGAGAACCCTTCACCTCAGGATCATCAGGAACGTGACACGCCTTAATAAGTTAGCCTTGCTGTCTCCATTATTATGGTCCACATTTTGCAGATTGGGAGGGTGGGCATGGGTGCTGGAACAGAGCCATTGAACCAAATTGTAAACCCTGTATATCATGGAAACCACTAAGTCAGTTCCAGCACCGATGGGTGAGCATGGGGTATTGGGGCATGGAAAGTGCAAGTGACTTGCCCGAAGTTGGCCAGTGAGTTTGCAGTGGAGCTAGGAACAGAATCCCAGGAGTCCTGAGACCCAGTCCGTGCCCTAGCTACACAGTAATGCCAAACGAGGATCTGCAATCAAAATGCAAAGCTCACTTTGGAGTACGTGCTACTCAAGTTTCCACTTGCTGGCTTCCACCCACTTCAGGAGGGGAGCTGATCCCACCCTACTAGCACAGGTGTAGCTCTCCCCACAGGTACCACATCCTCTCCCCATTGCAGGTGGAGAGACTCAGCCACCCCTGGAGATAGCACATCCCTTCCCAGGACAGGAGGAGAGAGGCACCACACCCCAGTGCAAGAGGTAACGTTTGTAGAGGAAGCAGGCTAGGGGAAGATGTGGGGAAAAAGCAAAGTTCCATCAGCCTGGCCTTCCCCAGTGGGCATACTTTACAGACTAGGCCAGCAGACAACCACCACCGATCATAGCAGTGCCACCAACACAGCAAGATCAACTGCTCTATGTCCTCTGATGGGTCTTCTTCAAAGATGGCTGCATGGAAATCACACAGGATACACAATGACTAGATTGGGACTGGATTTCAATCCTTGCCAGGAGGTCAACTGGCTTCTGTGCTAACAAACTGCAGGGAAACTGAGATGTTGTGTTGGATGGACCCGTGTGTGTCCTGAACACACACTGCAAGCAGCGTCTGTTTTACTGTGCGTGGGGTAGGGGAGGGGAAGGGAGGAGTATCTCAGAGTGTGCAAAGCCACAGATAACTCCAACATCCCTGGCTTTATGCGTCACCGGAAAGCACCCAGAGAGGGTGACCAGATAGCAAGTGTGAAAAATTGGGACAAAGCCCCTAAAATCACGACATCTGGCCATCCTACACCCAGCTACCAGGACGACAGAAAGGTAGCTCTGCATCACTTCCTTCCCTTGACTTCAGGGTTGTCTTTGCTTATAGCCTGTCCTCTAGTCAAAACACGTCACATTCATTTTATTGGAAAAGTGAAACTTCTCCACAATTGACACCTTGGTGTCTTCTTGTTCTCTTCTCCTTCCCCCCCAGCCCAGTTGGTCCCATGTGCCAGGTATTTTGAGTGGCTACTGACCCCTTTTTCTCTGACACCCCATCAAAAGGTTTGATACCTTGTTCATACAAAAACATGGTACCACGTTCAGGCCAAATACTGGCTTAAAAGGAGCAAATCAGGAAGACTGAAATTCATGCTGTGAAGAAACATCTTATTCACCAAGGATCACCACAGCAGGATTTCTGAACATACATGCAGAATTTGGCCTCCAGCTTTCCACTGTAAGCAAGACATTTCCTGCAAAAAAAGATTTCATTTAAACAAAAAAGGAAAAAATCCTGATCAGCTTTATACTTCGCTCTTTCTTAAGAATTTAACTATCAAGTAGCAAAAACACCCATCAGTATCATTATCCCCATTTTACAGATGAGGAAATGGAGGTAGACAGGTGAAGCAACTTGCCAAGTTCACACAGTGAGTCAGTGACATCTGGAAGAACCCCTGAATCCTGACCCTCAAAACCCAGTTCTAAGCATGAGAAACACTATCACCTGCTGGGATGTCCATCAGAGGGCACACCTATGGGAATCCACAGAAAGAAAGAAGCACCTCCCATTCCACGAGTAACCACACCACACTGCAGATCTGGAGCCTAGCTTAAATCAGCCATGCCCAGTGGCTGGGGTCAGCCCTGATCAAACACTAATTTCCAGACAGACAATCTCACCTGCAGGCAATTCCTTTTGTTGCAAACTGACATTACAAGAGCTCCTCCAAACTTCAAAAGCATCCTAAGGCATTCAAGGGTTAAGAATATATACAAAAGCACAGCCCTTAGAGTCAGCTCTGCGTTTCAGATCTCACTGTGCATTGCCCCTTGCTGAAAATTAAAATACTATAATGTGCTGCAAAACCCAGCACATTGTGTGCTTTTCTGTCTCTCTGAAAGACTTATTTGGAAACATACCAAACTGTTCAGGAGCAGGTTAGTCAGCCAGCCAGCCTGCCACACACACTTCTTTAGGGAGAAAAGTCTGCAGTATATAGCATTCATGCAGCACCCCTTGCCGGCTGTTCCCAGCATGACACCAGTGGCCCCAAAAGTGTGCTGCGAAAGCAGTTTATATGAAGAGGGTCAAACTAGGAGGACAGAGTAAAACTCAGTAAAACGAGAGAAAGTTGGGGCATTTGTCCAAACAGTGAGAACTGTTGAACCATGGAGCTGTGTCTCAAAGAGAAGAGACTGAAGACTTGTCACTTGGGACGCTAGAAGCCAACAGGCTTGATGTCCAGATTAGGAGGAGCAATCTTCCACTGTGCTGGGTTAAATGGGGTTTCGTGGATTGTTTCTATTTTCTAATGCCACCAGTTCTAGCATTAAAGCGGGGCTTACCTTGAGGAAGAGGTGCTAGAAACACCAGCCTGGGCTCCCACATTCATTGCATCTCAGGGACTCCAGACAAAATCTGCTTGAGTTTACTGGTACCTAGATTCTTCTCCCCACCCTCTAACTGCTAACCCTACCAACTCAGCCTGGGATTGGAAATGCTCATGAGGAGTTCGCTCCTCATGGGCCATCACCAGATTCTGCAGGCCAATTTCTGGTCTTGGTTACACCAGTGCACTCTCTCACTTGAATCAGGCCCTTTGTTTGGGCAGTGAGGCCGAGTGGCAAGAGAAAGGTCCTAGTGGCAAAAGAAAGGTTCTATCCCCAGGTCTGCTACTAGCCTGCTGATTGACCTTGAGAAAGTCACTGCCCATCTATGCCAGTAACAATACTCCCCTTTGTAAAGTGCATTGAGATCAATGGATGAAGAGCCATATTCAAGTGCTGTATATTAACACCTCACTGATGGCTGCTTGAGGGGTTCCCCCCTCTTTTCAGGACAACTGTACTTCATGCAACTTGGGCAACACGGAGGGAGATTCCTTATTACCACCAAGTGGCCAGTGAAACTGGTTCTCAACCCAGGGGCTTATCAACTGTGCAGTAAACCCCACCCCAGAATACCAGCTTAAAGTTTCTTCTGTGTCACTTGCATCTCAGGATTGCACCAGCTGCTGCTGTGTCTTCAGTGCTGAAAAGAGTGACTGGCACAGTAATCAGTGGGAAACCAGGACATCTCCGTGTTCTATCAGATATACAGAAAAAAGTATTAAGAGGAGGAGTCAATGGACTGTGGATATTTGTTTGCTTGCATATGCTTTAGGATGGTCACTTTGCAATGTGAGCCTGTTAGCTGCAAAGCAAGGTCAGGGCTCCTCTATATTAGAATGGAAGACCTGTGTACCACTCCGGTGCAGCAATGGTGATTCTTCAGGTGGTAAAAGCAGCAGAGAATCCTGTGGCACCTTATAGATTAAACAGAAGTTTTGGAGCATGAGCTTTCATGGGTGAATACCCACTTCGTCAGACGCAGGTAGTGGAAATTTCCAGGGGTAGGTATATATATGCTAGTAAGCAAGCTAGAGATAACGAGGTTAGTTCAATCAGGGAGGATAGGGCCCTGTTCTAGCAGTAGAGGTGTGAAAACCAAGGGAGGAGAAACTGGTTCTGTAATTGGCAAGCCATTCACAGTCTTTGTTTAGTCCAGAGCTGATGGTGTCAAATTTACAGATGAACTGAAGCTCAGCAGTTTCTCTTTGAAGTCTGGTCCTGAAGTTTTTTTGCTGCAGGATGGCCACCTTAAGGTCTGCTATAGTGTGGCCAGGGAGGTTGAAGTGCTCTCCTACAGGTTTTTGTATATTGCCATTCCTGATATCTGATTTGTGTCCATTTATCCTTTTCCGTAGTGACTGTCCAGTTTGGCCGATGTACATAGCAGAGGGGCATTGCTGGCATATGATGGCGTATATTACATTGGTGGACGTGCAGGTGAATGAACCAGTGATGGTATGGCTGATCTGGTTAGGTCCTGTGATGGTGTCGCTGGTGTAGATATGTGGGCAGAGTTGGCATCGAGGTTTGTTGCATGGATTGGTTCCTGAGCTAGAGTTACTATGGTACGGTGTGCAGTTGCTGGTGAGAATACGTTTCAGGTTGGCAGGTTGTCTGTGGGCAAGGATTGGCCTGCCACCCAAGACCCGTGAAAGTGTGGGATCATTGTCCAGGATGGGTTGTAGATCCCTGATGATGCGTTGGAGGGGTTTTAGCTGGGGGCTGTAAGTGATGGCCAGTGGAGTCCTGTTGGTTTCTTTCTTGGGTTTGTCTTGCAGTAGGAGGCTTCTGGGTACACGTCTGGCTCTGTTGATCTGTTTCCTAATTTCCTCGTGCGGGTATTGTAGTTTTGAGAATGCTTGGTGGAGATTTTGTAGGTGTTGGTCTCTGTCTGAGGGGTTAGAGCAGATGCGGTTGTACCTCAGTGCTTGGCTGTAGACAATGGATCATGTGATGTGCCCGGGATGGAAGCTGGAGGCATGAAGGTAGGCATAGCGGTCAGTAGGTTTTCGATATAGGGTGGTGTTAATGTGACCATCACTTATTTGCACCGTGGTGTCTAGAAAGTGGACCTCCCGTGTAGATTGGTCCAGGCTGAGGTTGATGGTGGGGTGGAAGTTGTTGAAATCGTGGTGGAATTTTTCTAGAGTCTCCTTCCCATGGGTCCAGATGATGAAGATGTCATCAATGTAGCGTAGGTAGAGAAGGGGCGTGAGTGGACGAGAGCTGAGGAAGCGTTGTTCCAGGTCAGCCATAAAAATATTGGCATATTGTGGGGCCATGCGGGTGCCCATAGCAGTGCCACTGATCTGGAGATATATATTGTCATCAAACTTGAAATAGTTGTGTGTGAGTATAAAGGCACAGAGCTCAGCAGCCAGTTGTGCTGTGGCATCATCAGGGATACTGTTCCTGACAGCTTGTATTCCATCTGTGTGTGGGATGTTTGTGTAGAGAGCCTCTACATCCATGGTGGCTAGGATGGTGTTTTCTGGGAGGTGACCAGTGCATTGTAGTTTCCTCAGGAAATCAGTGGTGTCACGGAGATAGCTGGGAGTGCTGGTGGCATAGGGTCTGAGTAGAGAGTCCACATATCCAGACAGTCCTTCAGTGAGAGTGCCAATGCCCGAGATGATGGGGCGTCCAGGATTTCCGGGTTTGTGGATCTTGGGTAGTAGATAGAATAACCCTGGTCGGGGCTCTAAGGGTATGCTGATTTGTTCCGGTGTTAGTGTAGGGAGTGTCCTGAGTAGATGGTGCAGTTTCTTAGTGTATTCCTCAGTGGGATCTGAGGGAAGTGGCCTGTAGAATTTGGTATTGGAGAGTTGTCTGGCGGCCTCCTTTTGGTAGTCAGACCTGTTCATGATGACAACAGGTGGTGTTAGGAGCACCCTGCTGGCTTTCAGATGAGATGCAAGCGGGAGGTCTTGACCACGTGGTCATAAGAGAATCCAGAGCACTTGCTACCTGAGTAACTGAAGCATCCCTGGCCCCATTCCATCTCCAGTCTCACTGGAGTGCTTGCAAGGAGAATAAAAAGGTCAATGGTGCCATCTAGCAGCCTTCTACAAATACAGCAAGCATTTCACATGACTAGCAAATTGCTCACGCAACAGCATCCTCACGTGCTGTACCACACCCACCTCTCCAATGTAGAACGGAAAAAGGAGAATGCTGCACTTCAAACAGCACAAGTCAGATTCTGCACAGCCTAGTGTAGTCCTTTACTCCTATAGAAAGTCAATGCAAAGTTTGGAAGCGCTGGTATCAGTCCCAAGGTTATTTACTGGTTTGCAACATACATGCTGCAGAAGGAAAAGCACCAAGCTAAGCGCACTGGCTTACAGTGACGGTCGTGCTCTGGTGACGTTCAGCTGTTTATTTCTCCTTTACGGCTAGATAGGAAGTGAAGCTCCTATGTAGCTGTCTCAGATCTCCTAGCTGTGTAACTAGCTGGCAGCCTGCATCTCACCCTTGTGTCCCCCCTCTGCTACTACTCATGCCTGGAACAGCCTCTCTTCATTCCAATACCCTCCTTAAGATGCTTTTTTTCCTTGAAAGCCTTTCAGTGACAATGCCCAAGGAATAATGATGCAATAGCCTTTGTCCAGCGAGCAGGATACGGTCGGTGTCTGCCTTAGGCTGCAAGCTCCTTGGAAGAGGGATGGTATCTTACTTTGAGTCTGAGCAGCCCCTGGCCACAATGAGGGTAATCAAATCCCACTGTTCCTGGACTACTCTGAATAGCCCACCAGGCTCCTGGCTGACTTTGCTTTGGCCCATTCATCAAGGCCCAGCTTTTAATTTCCCTGGCCAGAGAATGGAAATACCAAGAGGCTGAGCCAGTAAAGCTATTGCTGCTCATCTGTCCTAAAGAGCTCTGGCTAATTGAGGAGTCCAGTTTAAAGAGCCAATGGAAGAGAATCTGGAAGACATTCAGGGTATGTCTACATTGCGATAAAACACCCACAGCACAGCTGCAGTGGGTCTGTGCCAACTGACTTGGGCTTGCGGAGCTAGGGCTGGGGGTCAGTGTAGACATCTGGGCTTGGGCTGGAGCCCAGGTTCTGAGACCCTTTCCTCTTGGAATGTACGTATACCCCCAGGCGGGCCCAGGTTTGAATTTACTCCAGAGCCCACATAAGATTCAGGTTCACCAGAAAAGTTTCCCAGATCTGGAATTAAACTCCATCAAGCTTTGTTCGGTGACACTCATCCAAGTTGGTTCAAAAGTAGAGATAGGGAAGCAAGACACACAATTCAAACCTGGGCAAAAAGTGGAAGATTGGGCCCATTTGCAAACATTGGATCCAGCATCAGTTTTCAAACTCTCAAACATGAGAGAGAGATTCAGATCTTGGGTTCCGGTTCCTGCACTGGGTCAGGTTGATTGAACCCAGCCCCACCCTTGGAGTTTGTCATGAAGCCTTCAGGGTTTATTCCTGCACAGCTGCATTCGGCCACAGAACAAGTCTCACCCGAAGCAAAAGCTTGGCTTCTATCCATTGCCCAATAGGGGGCGCTACCGTGCTAGAAGTAGCTTATTCCCCAAGCAGGCTTGGTTAACCAGCTGGGTTACAAAACAGATAGGTGGGAAAGAACTAGAAGGAGAAAGGGGATTTACTGCTGGGTCACATTTAGTCACATGTTTCCCTCTTTGTGGTGTCAAGAGCTGTAATGATGCAGAATCACATATCTCACTGCCGAGTGCCACCCACAGGGGCTTCCTGCTGAGGCTGACCAGACAGCAAGTGTGAAAAATCAAGATGGCGGGGAGGGGTAATAGGAGCCTATAAAAGAAAAAAAAGACCCAAAAAATCGGGACTGTCCCTATAAAAATCAGGACATCTGGGTCACTATTCCTGCTTCACACCCTCTAGCTTGCAAAGCATAGCAGCCCGCGAATCCCTTTCCTAGACAAGGGTCTCCATCCCAGGAACTCACAGTGCGGTGAATAGGTTTCTTCTCCATTCTCCCTTCCCCTACCTATCCCATCCTGCCAGTGCCCAAGCCCAGAGCCATTCACCATTTTTCCAAATAGCCGGTGGTTTGGACAGATCTCTCTCCAGTTACCATCCGAGGCACTCCATGCATCCATGACAACACCAGGTGCTCCCTTACTGAGTTTCGCAGCACTCCCAGTCCAGGAGTGAGGGACTGAGCACAGACCTCAAGCTGCAATGCCCCTGCAAGGCAGCAGGATGTGCTGTCGCTAGATGCCCAGGCTGGGTCTTGATTGCCATAGGGACTGAAGTGGAGGAAGTGCTCAGGCAAATGTCGGAGGCCCTCTGCCAGCAGCAAAGAGCCAGACATTGACTGGGTTAAAGCAGATGTCAAGTAATTGATTATAGAAATGGCTCTCTAGAACAAACCTCACTCCTAAACCTTCCTCCCTCCCTCCTGTTCCTTTTCAGATACCACCAGCATCTCTCCCTCTTGTCTGGAGCACAGCCTGAGCCAAAATACACCTGTATGCTTCCTGCAGGGCCAGGCCTGCTGTTGTTGTTCCATCTCGCCCTGAAAACTGGCTTATGCTCTGTGCCGAGCATTTGCCTAGGACTAGGCAGTTTGGGGACTGGGTCATCAGCAGCTCTGAGTCACTTCTTCCAAAAAAAAACACACTCTTGCTACTGCAGTACAGCCACTCCATGTGTCCCTTGACAAAACACAGGAGCCTGGGGAAAGACCCCAATGCAGCTACACCAAGCTGTGTCATTTAGAAACAAGAGCCAGTCTTTGAATCTGATTGACACCTCCTACCACCTGACCAATGCAGTGCAGAGATGGGCAGGACAGGTCTTCCTCTAATGCACATACAAATGCTACGAGATACAATTGTTTCCAGACTACAGATTTAAATGGCTAGCGTTATACGGGGTCCCTCAGCCAATAAAGCGACAAGACTGTATGAAGTGTCCAGTTTGCACAAGTTACAAAAAATCTGTAGTTACACATTGCTACAACAATCCACAATTCATTCTGGCTGTGCAGCCAGTGGTTTCATCAGATCTAACATTGCTTTTACAAGACAATGGCACAAACAGTGTCAGGGACATGGCCCAGTAATATAGCTCCCAAACTAAGGTTTTGGGGGGAAAATTTTTTGCAAAGCCAAGCCAAAAAGATAGATATTTGCAAGTTCATTTCTACTTTAATTCAAACCAAACCTAAACCCAAACCCAAACAAGAGAACTTAAACAAGTCTGCCAAACAATTGGTTTGCAATCAAAATCCTCCAGCTTTGAACTAGTGCAGCAGAGTCAGGAAGTGACACTGACTAGATACCAAGGTGGAATTGAACAGCCTAGGGTTGTTGGGGTTTTTTTTGTTTTTGCAGAACAGCTGTGTGTAAGCTTGTCTCTGTTGCCAACAGAAATTGGCCCATTAAAAGATATTGCCTCACTCCGGTGATCAGTCTAGTTTTGTTATCCATGAGCAGTGGAATACAAGTAGTGAGCAGCTCCAGAAGTGAAAGGAAATTGTTTAAGTGGTCAGATTTAATAGCCCAGGTGTCACTAGGAACACAGGCAAGAAAATCTCATTTAAAATCATGTTTGTAAAAAGCCGACCTGATATCTTAATAGAACTCACAGGGTTTAAGGGCAGACAGTGAGATTTTCCACAAGCACTCCCTGTTATATTTTCAGAAGAACCAAAAAGGCCTACTTTAAATTGCTTCAGCCATCTACGAAAGGATTCATCAGAAAAAGCCAACTGAGCAGTTATCTTCAAAAATAAATACAAGTGAATCTAAATCAAAGCGCTAGGGAATTTGGAAACCAAGAAGCAGCAAGCCAAGCTGCACTCCCTGTTAAGCATCAGTGAATTAGCACAGTTATAAGAACTAACCTATTGTTACAATTTATCTGACATTTATATCCACCAGCCATGGAATTGCACTTTTATGAAGATGCCAGGGCCAACTCTGGGAGGGAGGGATAGCTCAGTGGTTTGAGCATTGGCCTGCAAAACCCAGGGTTGTGAGCTTAATCCTTAAGGGGGCCATTTGGGGATTGGTCCTGCTTTGAGCAGGGGGTTGGACTAGATGATCTCCTAAGGTCCCTTCCAACCCTAATAATAATAATCTATGAAACGCCACTGGGTATATGCACACCTGTTGGCCCACCTCTGCTCCCAATGCAGCCAGTGGAGGCTTTTTCCACTGAAGACAATAGAAGCAGACAGACAGAGACCATTGAGGAATTTTTTGTGAAAGTCCCACCCAGAATCTGAATCTCCTATTTCACTCAATGCATCTCGGCTGGATTTTGATGCTCGACTGAAGCAAGAGCTGGTTTTCTTCCACAACACAAGTATCACCCACAGAGCACCTGAGTTTAAACGCTCTCTCTGGGCTCAAATACCAACCACTTGGCTCCCTCCCTGCAGGAATGTTTTATGCAGAGCACAGATTACTAGCTACAATCCCACCAGTTTAGGGGCTCAGTGAAAAACTTCAGTTTATAGAGATATATGGCTGAGTATTTCACAAAGAAATTAGGATCCCCAGTGTACAGATAGCCCTTGTCCTTTAAGAAAACCTATTGAATTCCTGTTCCCTGATTCCCAAAGGACACTGTCTCCTAATGATGCACTTCCTTGCGGTGTATTATTCTGACACTAGAGTCTGTGCACAGTGTGGAGTTCCAGGCAAGGGTATGGTCCTTGGAAAACAAGGCTGGAGCCTGAGCTGTATGGAAGCTTGTCAGTGCCGATCTATAAGCGGTAGCTATTTTCTCTAATGAAGCCTCTCATTTACGGCAAACTGTGATTCAAGATCACATGAGAAATTTGTCCACGTTTAATCCTCAATCCAAATACCTAGACAAAAGCCCACAGATTCTTCAGTATGGCCCAGTGCAACTACACATAAGGGACTTGATTTAGACTTTACCTTGTCAGCCTGTGGATATGCAATCTTTGGGCTGTGCCACTCCTTGCTGATCCGTTTCCGGTACTGATTGCACTTGGGGATGTATGTGCAGCCAACGTCTCCCAGCTCTGGGTAGAAAACCTCCAAGTCCCCTCTGAAAAGGAATAAGTGGCAGAAGGAGAGAAAACACTGGGGTGAGACTGTGGTGTCGTGTAGGGCAGCTTTTGTGGGGAAATGAGGAATGAATCAGCTCTTATTTTCTGAGGAGGTTGTGAAGGCTAGGACTATAACAGGATTTAAAAGAGAACTAGATAAATTCATGGAGGTTAAGTCCATTAATGGCTATTGACCAGGATGGGTAAGAAACAGTGTCCCTAGTCTGTTTGTCAGAGGGTGGATATGGATGGCGGGAGAGAGGGAGAGGGAGAGAGAGAGATCGAGATCACTCGATCATTGCCCGTTAGGTTCACTCCCTCTGGGAGGCTTGGCATTGGTCACGGTCGATAGACAGATACTGGGCTGGATGGACCTTTGGTCTGACACAATATGGCCAGTCTTATGAGGTCCTTAAACCAGGGCCATGATACTAGAAGGAAAATGAACTCTAAGCCCCCTTGAACTTCCTTTAATGGTTCATCTCTCAGAGCACAATGGAAGCATCCATCACATTAAGTTCTTTTCTGAGCTGGGATCTGAGATCTAAAACCCAGCTCTTGGCCATTTGTGATCTTCAAAGACCTTTTGGCACATTGTTAGCGCCTGGTGTACCTGCCCACCCTATGTGAAAAATTCCAGCCCACCTATAGTTAGGAGCAGATTATTGAACTATCATAACATTTTGCTAGATTCTGTTGTGGCTTATTTTCCAAAGGTGCACAAAAGCAAGAGATGCGATCAGAGTCCCTCTGCTGGAACGTTTCCCTTCCAATTGCCCTCTGATTAAGGTTTTAGTCTAGGACTTGTTAGACCCCAATTCAATTCACTGCTCTGCCACAAAAAAGTTTCCTGTGCAACCTTGGGCAAGTCATTTCATCTCTCCATGCCCCGGTTCTTCTCCCCATCTGTAAAATGATGCTAAAAATGCTTCCCTATCTGGCATAGGGTACTGTGATGGTCTGATAACAGGGGCTGTATAAATAACCAAGGTAGACTTCCTAATCATTTTTCCTTACCATGTCATGTAACACCACAGAGAAACTACACATTGTCGTAGACCTAGAACAATTCACACTGCAATCATAACTACAGGTCATGCCTTTATGCAGGCTCCAGATCAACAGAAAGATGGCATGGCATAGGGCTGCTCTAAAGATTAGCTGGAGCGGACATGAACCTTGTAAGAGGAGCTGTTAAATCTTCCAGCCAAGTGGGAAGCTAAGTGAATGCACAATATACGCACAGGACAGGAATGATTGTGCACATAAGGCAGGAGAGGTGGAGAGTTCAAAGCAAGATGTTCTTGTTGGTGACATGTGGGAGGAAATCAGAGATGGGATAAAATATATTGATAAGTAGCAAGGTTAAGTCTACACTGACCTTAATAATTTGGGAGCTCAGTTTAAGTTGCTTATTTTAAAAAGAGCATTTCAGTTCACCTTGAAAAAATGGAGATGCTATTTTTATGCAAAAGCCCATAGTAATATTGTTAAAAATAAAAGGAAAGACACATGCACTGTCCCTTCTTGTCTCCTACTGGCCTCCAAGCTGTGCTTCTGGGTCCAATACCCCATACAAATCCTCAATAGAGTTTGAGCCATAGCCCTGAAGCACCAAAACCGCAGATCCTCTACAACCTGAGCAAAGGGGCACCATTGTTAGCCAGTAACATCAGTGGCCTGTTATTCTCCAGTGGATCAGTTGTTAGGAGGCATAAGGTGTGTTATTTCCCCAAAGCCTTGATGCCTTCTCTTCTGCTCGCAAGGCCTGTAAAAGTAGCTTTCCTGCTTTCTCCTCCTTTCAAATCTCAGGTCAAGTATTCTCTTGACATGTTCGCTTTTGAGCTCCCAAGGGCCTCTCCTGCCATGGCTATTGTGGGTTTTTTGGTTGCATTTTTTTGTTTTTGTTTTTTTTAAAACAAACAAACAAACACACACCACCACCTTCCTCAAAACAATTTTTTTTTTTTTTTTGGCAGAAAAGGCTCTTTAGAAAACAAACAATGTGGAAAACCCCACAAGAAAATCATGTTTTGAGGTTTTTTCAGCCTGCTCTAGCTATTATTTATCTTCATCTTTGACTCAGTGAAACATTTTGCGGGACAGAGGCTATACAAAATAAAGTTACAGTCGACTGTATTGTACAGGTCAGGGAATGATTAAAATGTGAGCAGGTGAGGATGCAAGAACCAACCTTGCATAAAATAATGCAAAGACTAGAAGTCCCAGCGGACTGTGGTTTACCTTGGTCAGAACTTAAGGTCAACATCAGAGCAGATGGACAATGGATTCAGCTTTGCCCCGTAATGCTATCAGGGTTCACATTCAGTACCCTAGGAGGCTACAAGCCAGATTTATGAAGGGCCTGGATAACATTATGAACAATAGCATTTGTAGCTGCAGCCCAAAAGAGAAAGGAAATCAGATTTCATGCTTCGGGGCACCATTAGTTTACCACAAGGGTCAGGAAGGGTCACCGTCCTTTCCCTTCCGTTGCGTGCAGGATTGCACATGGAGACCCACTGCGTGAGGAACTACCTTCTTTTCATGTATGAGCTTAGCCTACAGCTGGCAGCCGGAGAATATCTGATGCAATGGCTTATCAGGTCAATCTGGTATGCCAAGTCCTACATTCCTAAGCATGTTGAGACCTGCAGGCTGCTCCTCCATAGGCCCCCCAGATATATGGTGTTTCAAGGCACTGGCAAGTCTGAGAACAGCAACAAGTGGAAGCTGCTCACCTGCAGAACTTGTAGTCCTGGCCGGTCAACTTCTCAAAGACGCAGGTGCCCATGTGTTCATCCCCTGCGAAGGCCTCACCTCCCCAGGCAGTGACGCCAGCCAGGCCTGCAACCAGCACCACAGCAGCCAGCAGCTTCATCCTGACCTGTCAGGGACAAAGGGACATTGGGTTAGGACTTTCCACTGGCAAAGCAGCACCCCAGACCTTCTCAGCAAGGCCTCTGCTCCCTCAGGTACAGGGTGCAGTACAGGGACTTCCTGAGGAGCCAGCCCTCCACCAGAGAACACACCTCATCTCCCTTACAGCTCTATTGCAGCAAGACTGTTTGCAGTTGCCTTGCTGTTTCACTGGCAGTGCGAGCTGCATCTCTTAGCCTGCTCATTATCTAGTCCTGGAGATTGGCTTTGCTTTGTCTGCAGCTTTTCTTACAAATCACTTTTGCCTCTGCCAAATTGCACATCAGTTATATCTCCGTT
The DNA here is from genome assembly GCF_003597395.2 of Chelonoidis abingdonii. Taxonomy (NCBI): domain Eukaryota; kingdom Metazoa; phylum Chordata; order Testudines; family Testudinidae; genus Chelonoidis; species Chelonoidis abingdonii. Next base: position 160,885,063 of record NC_133770.1, on the reverse strand, counting down.
ATGTCAGAGGGTAATTGCATTTACTAATGACAGACAGCACCAAGGAATGTAGGAGTCCTGCCAAGCTCTGTCTGCTGCTAGCCCTTAGCAAGACCTTGCTTCTCGGAGGGCCCCATTGCTGCCTTGTATAACAGGCAGCTGAGCAGACCTCAGAAAAAATAAATCAGCTGTACTTCTGCTGTTTGCTTTGGGTACACAGGAGGGAGAGGACAGTGAGGGGCTTTCCGTTGCTATATCTGATGCAAACTCAATTCGAGTGTACCCATTATTCCTCCATGCCCCCACTCCATACTCCCTCTCTCCTCCCTCAGGCCTTGTTGGGCTTTCTTCCAGCTATAGCAATGGCTCTATCAACATTTTCCTTAACACATTCATGGATGCAACCTGCTACACTGCCCTGAAGCTCCGGTACTGGCCACTGCCAGAGACAGAATACTGGGCTAGATGGACCATTGGTCTGATCTAGCATGGCAGTTCTTGCATTTTGAATTCCATAGCTGAATCAATACCGCAGCTCCAAAAAACATGCAGCTGGAGCAGATGAGGTTTGGGGCTGAACCCAGAAAACCCCAGAAAGAGAAGACAGTGTTCTGGTCTCCTTTCTGATACAATCTGGGCCAGTAGATGGGAATATGGGATGATAGACTGGGAGTCAAGAGATCTGGATTTGATTCCCCTGAAGTACAAGCCTGACTCTGTTCCCTCCCACCCACCTATTCTTTGTTTTGTCCTTTTAGACTGTAAGCTCTTGAGGGCAGGCATTCTCTCACTACGTGCGTGCAGTGCCTAGCACACCCAGGCCTCCAGAGTATTATTTTTACAACAGTAGTGCCTAGTCCCCATCAGTGTGTAGCATGTCTTAGAGTTGACTGCTCAGAGAGTGCGCATCCTGAGGGACAACACCCTGTTGGCTAGTCAATGATCAGAGCAGACATCCTTACTCTGCAGTACTAGCCAGGGTTAAAACAAGGTTTCTCTCTGAGTAGTCATGTGAGTTCCCTGCTGCTTTTTGTAACACATTGAAGCACAGCTTCGCAGTGTGGGGGAAGAGGAGGGAGGTTTGCATGAAACACAGCCTCATTTCACCCAAGAAGTTCAAATGAATGCACTTAACTACTGAGAACAATTTCCATGGACGCTGCAGCTAGCCAGCTCCTACCGTCCCGAGCTCATCACTGAGTGAGAAGGGGTTTTGGATCCTCAGTGACGAGCACAGTAGAGAGACCAAGGAGTCAAAAGGGAATTCATTCTGCATATTTTTAATCAAGGTTGGCTTCCCCCTCTTAAGATCTCTGCTCTAGTTCAAACTAGAATTAATTCAGAGAAGTCCTATGTCCTGTGCTAGGCAAGTCAGACTAGATGAGCACACGCTGCCTTTATAATATATGAAGATTTTATGCCTGGGGTTCCCATTCTAGACAATCACACAGTAATTCACTTCGAGTGGTTCCACCATAGCCTCTTGCAGTGGATTCCCTCCAGTTACTAGGCAGAGCATGTCCCCCACCAGAGGGGTTGTGGCACCTTTAAGCCTTCAGTTGAGCCTTGTTATTCAAAATTTGTAAATCAAGAAGGGGTCAGAGAGCTTATTCCAGGAGAACTGTGGATCTGTATGTGGTAGGATGCTATGGGTACATTTACGCTGCGATAAAAAACCCCACGGCACCAGTCTCAGAGCTGGGGCCAGCTGACTTGGGCTGGGGCTATAAAACAGTAGTAGAAATGTTCGGGTTTGGGCTTGAGCCTGGCAGGAGGGTCTCAAAACTCAGGCTCCAGCCTGAGCATCTACACTGCAAATGTATAACCCCACATCCCAAGTGTGCTGACCCACGTCAGCCACGGCGGTGGCCTGGGTCTTCGATTGCAGCGTAGACGTGCCCTTACAGGCCCCACCATGCTAGATGTCGTACGTACACGTAGTAAGAGTATGTCCCCACCCAGGAGCTTGCAATGGCTACAACATCCAAGCAGATAGTTGGCAACTGAGGACAGAGATTAAGTGACTTGCCCAAGGTCGAGCAGAGATTGGATACAAGTCCCACTTAAGAGCATTAAGCACGAGTCCATCTTTCCTGTTGGACTTCTTTGCTACTTCTTTTCCCTTCTCTGGGACACTTAACTCTATTTCTGCCTCTCTTGGTTATTCCTGAAGAATTAGGGAGCAACCAACAGGAAGAGGAAATTGCCCTTCCAAAGCCCCCTCTCCAGAAGCAGGTCATAGCCGCCCCAAATCTCTACAGTTTACCTGGAGCAGAAGAATCAGGCCAGGCTGGAGCAGGGAACTTATCTGCGTCAAGCAGGCAGATAAACACTGCAGCTGGCTGGACTTTGTAACCCTCGGTCAATCCTCATGCCCAGCCAGAGTGACAGCTGGCAGGTGCCAGGGCAGGAAAGTGAGATGAGCAGGGAAGCAGGAGCTGAAGCCGAATGGGTTTTGCAACTGTCAGTCATCTCAGACTTGACAGTTAGAGGCAGGTTCCAATTCTGGCTCCCCGTTCTCTGTGGGGAGGGGGGGGCAATGGAGCATTTGTTGGGGGTTAGTTGATATGTTTCCTTCTGGGAAGATCTTGACATTGGAGGGAGTGGTCCTTGAACTCCAGCTGAAGACACTGGGAGAGAGCATTTTAGGTTGCCATAGAGATGGTTTCTTCAGTAGGAGAGCAGAGGGCAAGACTGGAAGCCGGGGATGGGAGAGAGAATATGTGAGGAGGGGCAAATACCCAAGAGAAAAAGGGCAGCTGCTAATTCCTAAGCGAGAGACCAGTCTGGGGTGACCAGTTGTTTTGTAGGTGCAGTCTCCCAGTTCAGTGTGCACCTTGTATTTTACGTGCTACCCCTTCTACAGGGCTTTTCATGAGAGGATCCAAGAGTGCTTTACAAATACTCACCTACCTCACGGGCGGGAGCGTGGAGAAGGGAGTTGTGTTAGCAGAAACGGAAACATGGAGAGGTTAAGATACTGATTCAAGTCAGTAACATGTGGGAAAGCAGGAATAGAATCCAGGAATCTCAATGCCCAGTCCCACGGCTCTGTGAGACCTTGCTCTCGGCAAATCCTGGACTGCAGTTCCTTCGCTCCAGTCACTAGACCAGTGGGTCTCCAACTTTTGTATTGGTGACCCCTTTCACACACCAAGCCTCTGAGTACAACCCTCCCTTATAAATACATAAAGTGTTGTTAATTTAACACCAATCTAATGCTGGAGGCAAAGCAGGGTTTGGGGTGCAGGCTGACAGCTCATGACCCCCACTCCCCTGTAATAACTCCCTGACGGGTCCTGACCCCCCAATTTGAGAACCCCTGCACTAGACAATCCGAGATCCGCCATTATATAAATCCCAAACTCAGCCCAGGTTTGAGCAAACCCTATTCCCATCTCCATAGGTTGTGAGAAGGCTTTAAGCATACTTTCTAAAACAAGCAAACTCTGAGGCACCCACCTTAATTTCAGAGGTTGCAAGTCTACAAAGAACCAGAAGAGTGAATCTCTGCACAGCTCTGAATCACTATATTCCCAAGTGACTGCCTCCAAGCTAAGTGGGAAGGATCCAGCCTTGAAATGTTTATTTGCAGGATGCACCAGGCAATAAAGACGGCTGGCTAATTGATTCTGGCTGTGTCATTCCCAGCTGACAGTGTTTTTGCTTATATGTATTACAACACATGCTCTATCGTAACATAATAGTTACAGACATGCAGAGAGCGCACAGGCAAGCAAGAATGCCACTGTCATCAAGAGAAGAGGAACCAGGAATGTAATGGGAGCCATCCTCAGGTTTGGGAGTAATTGCACAATGTTCCCACATTCAGGGATGGGCAAGCCCTATAATTAGAGCCCTGATCCTGCACACACCAGTTCAGGTGAGTAATTCTTTTCCCACGGAAATCAAGGTGCCTGCTTGCATGACCAACGACTGCAGAGCCAGGCCTTATATTCTCATCCTCTACTGTAATACAGGAGTTAACGATTTCAAGAGCTCCATATTCCCCAGTATAACTGGTGGAATGACGAATGAGGTCAGTGGTAGCTGCATGTGCAGATCAAGTGAAATTCTAGCCCCCCCAGCACATGAAGCTCATGACTTTGCACTGCTTGCTATGTCGCTTTGAGCCACCAAATCTTTCCATATTACTTGAAGTGAACAAGATAGCTGGCAGCATACATTTCGCTTTTCCCACTCCTAAGAGAAGCACACGGTTCCATTCCCTGTTTTGACAGGTCTCTCCCTTTGAAAGATGGAGAAACCCAGTTAGGGAAAACAACAATGCTGCCAGTACCCACTTGAGATTAGCCCAGGGGACTCTCACATGGCCTTGTGAACTTGGGATTGTCCAGTTTGGTGCTCTGCCTTCTGCAGGCCCAGACTTCCATCCTCCTTGCTGGCATCTTCTCTAACTCACTTCAGAATTTCGACAGTGGTGACACTTTGAGAACTTCCCTAGAGAGTTTGTCCCACTTGCTCAATGGCTTAGAACCCGGTTCCTGGTAGATGAAATCCCTTTATTGTAACAGGTCATGAAGGAGTTCTTAGCATCCTTCTAAGCATACACTGTAACATTTACTGCAGTGCCTACTCACATTGGGATCCACCCCACAGCCCAGTCTGGGTCAGCCAGCACCAGGAGCTTGGACAGTGGCATTTGGTCTACACTGGGGGGTTTTGCACCAGTGGTAACGTATAGTATAGACATGCTGTACCAGTGTAAAGAGGGGCTTGCATTGGGCAACTCCTGGTACCAGTCACTTTTACACCAAAGCAGTGCATCTACACTAGGATTTACATTGGTGCAGATACACATTTCACCAATCTCCACCACCACCCCTGCGGCAATTGTATCAAGGCTTACAAAGTACGTATCCATACTTCCCACGCGTTACAAGCTGTCACTGCACTCCTGGAGAGGTTTCAGTAAAGGGCAGGAACATGAATTAATCTCAGATCCTCTTTAAGGAAGGCATCACCACTTCACAGATGAAGAACCCCAAGGTTACACACACTCCAGTCAGAAGCAGAAGTCAGTAGTCCTTAAGTCCTAATCTCCCCTGATCTCACCACTAGACCCGACTTCCTTGTGTCCTTTCTGATAGCTAATCCACTTGCTACTTTTCACCCCCAAAGATACTCCTTGCATCACAATAAATACCTGTTGGTGCTGCTCACATTGGGCCCTTCACTTGCTTTTGATACAGTGACGTGGCATCTGTTGGGTTCCTGCCTCCCCCGTGCGGCTTATTCTTTTGCCAGGCGTGGCTTTGAGCACCATTCTGCAGCAAGTCAAGACTGGGTTACAAAGAGGCATGATCAGGGACGTGCTTTCCAGAGAGGAGGAGAGCAGGATACACACACTGTCAACCACTTCCATCATGGATAGGTATGAAACACAATATGAGCAAAGGGATAGGAGGACGGGCAAGGGGCAAACAGAGTTCCCTGAATGACTGTTTAGGCAGACTGAGCAGCTGAGAACAAGCCTTTTTGCTGTATCCGGTGTAAGATGAACTTGGGTGTTATCCCCTAAAACACTATTTGCAGAGTAATTATAATGATCTTATGACTCGTGCAGAGGGCAGAGCTGTAATGACAGCAAGAACACCATGCCCTCCACTGCTGAGTGGAGCCTGCTACAGGCATGAAGTCACATTGCAAGGCTCACTACAGCGGCTTATATGTTAATTTGCAAGGTCAAATGATCATCAGCCAGCGCTACCCACCTCCCTGGAGGCTTAATGCCAATAGACAGTTTGCTTTCTAGATACATATCTGGTAAAGGGAGACTCAGCATGCACAGACACAATATTGTCTGGCAATGAACAAGCAAACAACAGTACTTCAGCCTGTCTACAGCAGCTTTCTTTAAAGGTGCTTTCAGCCTCTGAGCCAGTGAGGAAAGAAGAACTGTGCAAATAGTTAATTTTTGGTTCACTGGCCAAACAAACCCAAAGTCACCCAAAAAGATAACAATCTGATCTGAAACAAAAAACACACAACGCAAAATATAATTTCTCAGCAAAATAGAGCCAACTGAAATATTTTGAACTAGGATTTTTCCCCTCATTGAAAACAAAACACAAAAACACCAATTTTTCAAAAACCTGGAAGTTATGTGGCAAACTGTTGGCTCATTTGTGCCATTAGTGAAACTATCAACATTTTTTGTTTACTAAAACCCTGGTTTCTCAGTAAATGAAAAAAAAAAAAAAAGTCGTAACTGCTCTAATTGTGGTTTTAGTAAGCTTCCTGGTGAGGGCCCCCCCCCCCAAAGTAAAATATTGATCCATTTTGAGAAGAGCTGGTTGGAACATTTTCGCCTAAGTGATATATGGCTTCAGTGAAGCTGGGTAATACTTTCACTGGGAAGGTTTGGTTTATGTTGCGAGGGGTGGGTGAGAGACAATGAATGAAAATGAACACACAAACTGGGTGGCAACTGCACTAGCCTGTGATGGGGCAAACCCAGATTCAAGTCTCTGATTTGGAGTGATCTGGGATGGCAGGGTGGGGGAAGCCATCCTTTGCCCTAAATCAGGCACAGTGGGGATTCACCCAGCTATAGAGTGAGACACACCAGTTTTGATTGCAGCAACAGTGTTTGACCTGCAACAATTTTACATTTTGACTGGCTGCAGTAGACAGCCACCAGCTTTTTGGAGAAGGCAAGTTTTCTTTTCTCTTTCTCAAAAGCACTATGGATGCCATTGATACTACATAAATAAAAGACCCATTTTACAGATACTCATTCTGCACTGCTTCTTTATGTAAGATCTGTTCAGCATTACTCAACAAGATGGGAATAAGTCTGAGGGCAAGATGCAGCACTATGCTTTAATCCAGTGATGTGCTGGAGGAGACTTTGATGCTAGAATCTTGAGAAAAAGTTGAGTAGTTCTCATACTTTTAGTCATCCCTTCTGAATACTGTCAAATTAATCACCTCCACCTGATATGATGCATCCATTTACTTCTGAAGAGTATATATTTTGCCTTTTAGATGCGCCAAGTGTCAGACCTTTTCCATTCCACCTGATCCTCCACCCACTCACACTGGTATGATTAAGAAGGAATCATGCCAAGGGAGTTTCCTTGGTGCAACAAGAGGTGAGTTGAAAAAATAAGACACTTTTCCCCTCCTCCCATCAGATCACAAACAGTTGTCTGATCATGACATTCAGTATGCTTCCCAAGAACAAAAGCAAACATTCCAGCCAGTGGCACTTCCTGGTGGTTTGTGTGCTCGGAAGAAGTGTCAGCACGACTGAGATATCTGGACCCTGCATTGGGAATCCAGCGTATTGGCTAGTGCTTTTCCTTTTGGTTTTCTTGGTGCTTCAATAAATGAGAAGTTACGTATCTTCCCATAAGGCTTTAAGGACACAAAGCCGTGTCAGGTCATATGCCTGCTGCTTCTGACATCTCTGTCATTTTGTAGTCTCCAAAAGTCCTTGCACACAAGAGAAGGGTGAATTGACTAATCCTACAGAGTAAACAGTGAAACTAACTATATTGTCAACTACAAAGTACACAGACAACAAGAAAAATATTTTCTCCTGCCTGGAACCTCTGCCAGGTACAAGTAACCCTCAGGGTGTCTAACACACGGTAAGGCATTTTGATACAGAACTACAATTTTTAGTGGATTGTGATCTTTTAATTTGAATTCAAAGAATCCAGAACAGGTGCTGCAGCAGCAAAACATCAGGCCATTGGCCTTTCCAGTCCAGTAATGAATCTCCAGGGTACCTGATGCTTTAGAAAGCACACCCCCAGAACACACAAGACCAGCTGTGCAATAGAGGGAAAGGAGATTCCATCCATGCCAGCTTACATCCTGGATGGTACAATGGCTAGGATGCTAGCTGGGGACTTTGGGAAAATAGGCTCAATTCCACTGCAGAAAAATGCAGTCTTGTGAAATATTTTGATTTTTTGACAGGAACATGTCTTTTTTTTGGTAAGGATCAAAACAAATCACTTTGACTCCTGTTCTGATCCTATTGAAACATTTGACTTTACTTTGTCTTGACTTCAGTATTACTAGTTTTAATATGTCATTATAAAATAGAATATGTATTTTACCATTAAACATAGGGGGAGGATAGCTCAGTGGTTTGAGCATTGGCCTGCTAAACCCAGCCTCTGAGCTCAATCCTTGGGGGGGAGGACACTTAGGGATCTGGAGCAAAAATCAGTACTTGGTCCTGCTAATGAAGGCAGGGGGCTTGACTCAATGACCTTTCAAAGTCCCTTTCCAGTTCTAGGAGATAATAATAGGAGATAACTAACATTTGTTTCCAAATAAAAAAAAAAAATTCAGAATTTCTATTCATGAAAATTTGACTTTTCATTCCAATTCTGAACAAAAGCAAGATTCAAAATATCGGATCTTCCCAGGGGACAGAGATTCTGTTTTCCAATCAGCTCTAGTTTAAGATTAACCTGCACTATTTAAAATCCAGAAACAATATTTGCCTCCCTGACCTCCCCAGGCAGTGATTTTCCATGCTCTGTGAAGTTATTTCATGGAGTCTAAATTTACCTGCAGTAAATTTTATGCAGTGACCTCTATTCTCATAAGATGCAAGATGTTAATTGCCTGCAGAGAGAGAGGATGTCAGAGCAACTAAATATCTCTGGCCCCAAGACACAGGAACCCAGAGCATTGGCTGGTGCTTTTCTTTTCAGTTTATTTGGTCATTCAATAAAGAGAAATTATGTATCTCCCCAGAAGACTTCTTTTTTTTTTTTTTTTTTTTGAGGGGAGGAGGGTTATGTTTTTTTAGCAAGAAAGGTGTACAGTTTCTCATGGCATCATTTAAAAACCTCTCCTACTGTTTAATGTAACATGGCAAATATTAAAAAAAAAAAAAAAATGTTGGCAGTAAGACATACAACCAGAGATGGATTTAGGGGCAGGCAAACACCCAGGATGCCAAGCTTTGGGGCTACTGGGCTCGGGGAGGAGAAGGTGTTTTTGTTGTTAGTGACAAAAGGGAAGATAGAATGTTTGAAGTAACATGTTTCAGGTATTCCGTATGTGGATTCATTTTTCCATTAACCTCCTAGAATGTTTTAGACCTTTGTAGAATCTCATGGAATCTTCCAGATTTTGAGAAGTACATTTTCCTCAAACCTTCTAGAATGCTGTCAGCCATGTCCTTGCGGGTACAAGGGGTGGGGTGTTGCCAGTCAGTGTTATGTGACAGGGATAAATCACACATTCAAACCTTGCACCCGAGCTGTGAAATGGGCTACAAATGCAATCAAAAATAAGGTATTCAAACGTTTAACAAATGGAGGGGGGTGCCAAAGACACTCCTTGCGTAGGATGCCATTTGGTCTACGGCCGGCTCTGCATACTGAGATTGCAAAATTGCAACTAAACAGCATAGCTTCTTTTGATACCTTAGTAAGGCTGTTTGGTCCAAGCACAGCAGCAGGAGACCGGGGCTCTGTTCTGGGCTCCAACACCAGTTTGTGGTTTGATTTGGAAAACTGCAGTACAGAGCTGACATGCTGATAATTCCCCTTTCCTTCTAGGGAGACCAGATGTCCTGATTTTGGGGTCTTTTTCTGATATAGGCTCCTATTACCTCCCATGCCCTGTCCCAATTTTTCACACTTGCTGTCCAGTCATCCTATCATCTTGATCTTTCATGGGAGGCAAGATAGCAGTGCAGGTTCAGTAACAGAACATGCATAGTCCTAGATCAGAAGATCCAGTGAAGAACCTAAAGTTACAGGGAACTTTGCACAGCAATGCAGCCTCAGTCAATACTGATGGTACTGATACTCCCATCTTTGAGCAATGCAGGAAAGCAGCAGTTTCCTGGTCTACCTGCAATTCTCAGCAGAGCAAGGATTGGATTTAGAGCTTAAAAAACAAACAAAAAAACACCCACCCACACGTGCACACAGTGCATCCATTATCAGCCTCTGCTTTTGGCTGCTAAAACTGAACTTGCAAAGGCAGGGGCCTTGGCAAGGGAGTTTTCTATCTGCCCCAGTCAGAGCCCAGGTCTTGCCATTTTTTAGATCATATTCAAGAAGAAGTACTTTGAACTGGCTTTTCCATAGCAGCAGGTAGAGGAGTTGCTTGCCTGTTCACCTTGGAAATGTATCTCCTGGTTAGCAAAGCCCTGTAGGCTGCTGGCTCTTCGCTGTGCAGGGTGTCCACTCCCTATCTGGGATAGTAGGGGTTGATCTCTTCATGTGGCACTCCAGTACTAGAGTGTCATCGCTTACAAGTTTGAGCAATGGTGATCTTTGTCCAATAACATAGACCATTTTGATTGTGTTTGGGGAACATCCAAATATTGTTATCCTCTCCTGTCTCCAGTAGATCACTAGCTGTAGAAGAGGCCATAGTACTTGATCCAACATCTTCTCTACCAGTTTCCTGCGCTGCCACATCATACACTTTGGCTCATGTGCTGAATAGAGCTTTAAAGAAGTGTGGCAATGGTTTAAGGTTCAGAACCACTCTGGGCTGGCAGAGTTCAATGGGTCTTATCAATGGGGAGAATTTGGAGCACGTAGGGTATGGACACTGATCCCATAAATAGAGCGGTTGTGAAAAAACCATGTCAGAAAATTTCCCTTGGAAAATCCTTGAAATCAAAACTGCAAAAAGGGTCCGTTCTCATTTCCAAAGTTTCAAAATTGTTGAAATATCCTATTTTGTCATTTCTGAAACAGATTTTTTTGGTTCAAAATGCCTTTCAAATTTTAATGAATTTATGCTAAAAGAGGTAACTTTAAAGGTTGAACTCAAAAGAAAAACAAAAAAAACATTTCAGCTAACCTGCTCTGATTTTTTCACAAATTTAGTGAATGAATGTGAGTTTGACTTCTCATGCTGGTTTGATATGGTGAAAAGTTTCAGATGCTCAAAAGTTATTGCCCGATGGCAAACAGTTTTCCACCCACCTCTACTCATTATTTAAGTGGACTGGACAGGTATGTAACTAAGAACCCACATGTTGTACAATTTTGATTTGTTCTTATTGTTTTCATCATAATAGGTAATTAAGAATCCAGGACTGGATAATTGGACTTGGAGACGTTAAGAGTTCTTGGTTCTCTACCCACCTACCTCTCTTTCATACCTAGAAGTCATAATACATTTTTATTACAAGATAGAATAGCTACTACAAGACATAGCGCCAGGCTCATTTGAGATTCATATTTGGTAAATGGGTCCCTTGAAGAATGATAGTAAGACTTTGGATTTTTGATAAAGTGTTTTGCCCCACGCCCCATTAATTAGGGCTCTTTACTCCTTTAATGGTCCAGGAAAATATGCATTAAAAAGCACTTCTGGTTATTGAATGGAAAAGTTCCTGTCTTCACGAAAATCTCATTCAAGAGATCAGCAACATTATTTTAAAGCAGTGTACAGTGGCAGCTTTGAAAACTCAAGGGAACATGAAGTAGGATGAATCTGAACGTGTGCAGAGAGGGAGCAGTGGATTGTTCTACTGACCATAATTAGTAGGAGCCTGTATCTGGGTGTCTGCAGCACTTATCAGATGGTTAGGAAAGCGACACAGGAGAGGTCTGGCAAACAAGCCATTTCTAGAAGCACTGCTTTGAGCAACAGCCATGATGTTTCAGGCATGGCACAAGGTACACTATCAGCCACTGGGCCAAAGCGCTCTCACATATAAGAAAAACACAACAACATGTTACACAGATGGCAGCAGATTCACTGTATTAGCAGGCAATCAGTGGTAAGAGATTAGCTGAAAGGATTTCTACCTGCCAGAGTTCAGGCTTCTGTCTGCACAGTTTGCCAACAGGCAGCTATGGTCAGTCATGCTGGATTAAATGCCAGCTATGTATCATGTACTGGATCAGAGGTACAGAGGCCTGGGCTATAATGAGAAGAGCAACCACTGCCGTGGCCCCACAAAGTCATGGGACCTCCTTGTCAACCTCCTTCTAGCACTGGCCATCTACAAGACCAGGGAGAGGAAGCTGGCCAACAAGGTTTCCTGCAACCGTGGGGCCTATTTCCTCTCCTCCGTCCGCTCATGCATCCGGGCAGAGTTCCTCTGGGTGGCGTCCACTGACTCCCATGACACCTTTGAGGAGCAGTGGGTGCTGTCTGGAGTTCTCTGCTCAGTGTCCCCGTCAGGTTTCCTTCATTTAGCCCTGCGACCTCACTCCCGTTCCTGTTATGTCTTTAGTTGTCTCCCGTACTTAACTGAGATCCCAGACTTTGTGGATCCTCCCCTAAGGCTGTGGGAGGTCCTTTAGCAGTGGGCAGGCTTCTGCCCACCCACTTCCCAAATCTCAACAGGACAAACAACCACTTGAGGTTTGTCTAACAGCCAATTTTACGTCATTAGCTGCGCTGAGAGAGGCACCAGCCATTTTCACCACGGGTTCCCAGAGTGAGGTCCTTCAGGCCCATTATAACCCAAGAAACCCTGAAATGCTGCCTGTTGCCACCCCTCTCCCTGTAATCGCCAAGGAATGGAGCTGGTCTTGCAGAGGTTTATTGCTGGTGTACTTTAAAAAGGAAGAAGCTGCAACAATATCTGTTTGAAGCCCACACACCTTCTGGGTGTGGTGTTCTATCCCCTCTAGTGGCACAGAGGCCACTTAGAGAGATTGATGAGTCTGCTCTACAGCCTTCACTAAGAGCAAGTTAGCTTTCAGCTCCAGCAGTAGCAGCTCATGCTTTAAGCTCTAGAGGCCACCGGTTCAATCCTGCCCGCTGACAACCAGGATCTATCGGCATTACATATTCACCTGGCAAACGAGGCAGGAGTACAAGCAGACATCACAGCTAGTTTATTTCCGCTAATGCTCAGTTAGGTCTAGTGGTCAGTGAAATGGACAGGGATTGCCTCTTACTACGCATTTATGCCGCACTCAGCACAATGGGGTCGAGAGGTTAGTGATACGCAGGTCAGACCAGACAGACAATCACAATGGTCCTTTGTTCCTTAAAACAAAAAATTATCCCAGCCATGAAATCTTTCCTCAAGGCACTATTGAAATGGACATGGATGGGAAATCTGTGATCTAGGATTCTGCTTCCTGCTCTGCCACTCCCCAAAGCCATAAATTCAGATTATAAACTCTTCAGGGAAAGGACTAATGTTCTGCACTTGTGCAATCCCTAGCATAAAGGGGACTAGATCTTGACTGGTCCCTAGGCACTACCATAACAAACATGAATAATCTCAATTTCAAGGTATCACAGTTACCCATCTATAAAATGAAGATAGTGATACTTAACTGCCTTTGTAAGGTGCCTTGAGATCCTAGGGTAGAAGCAGACAGCAAAAGTAGCATAACAGATCTGGTGCTACCTATGAGCTTCATGATTATCCCTCTGCTACACAGAGGGAACAGATCCCCCCACTCCCAAACAGCATGAGCACCTGTCACTTAAAAGGAGAATCTCCCTCATCTGTTAGCAATGTAGGGCCTTTGACAAACAAGCAGTTCTGAGCCCATCCAGCAGGGGCCAGTGATTCATAACACCTGTCAGTTCAATACATAGGCAAGTTAGGGCCTCAAGCTTCTGGCAAGGTGCCACAGAGGACTCCATTCTAGCAGTATACCTCCACCCATTTGCTAGTCTAGTCTCTTAAAATGAGCTTGTCTTGACAAGGCCTTTTTGGGACCTCTCCCACCGTGCAGCCTTTCTGCAGGCAGTGTTGGTATTAACAAGGCTCAGGTGGCTTCTGGCATTTTTCGCCACAATACAAGAGCAGAAGGATCACTGGCCCTCCACTCTATGGCAATTGCTGTCACAGTCTTTCCCCAAGAGAGTCTAGCGCAGACTCAGCCACAGAGCCAACAATCCATCTAAAGTGACACACTGTAAACAATCTAGCTTCTTCACCTGCCTCGAGTATTACAGCCTATTGCGTGTGCCAAAGTACTGCACGCTCAGCCTCAGGGCTGTTTGCCCTCTCCTCCCTGAACTCACTCCAGCCCAGGTAATCATTGTCCCATTCATGAACTCCCCTCCCAGGAGTCACGCCTGGCACTTACATGCCGGACGGCCCATTTTGGGAGGGTCACATGATTTCTCTGGTATGCATGACAAGTTCTCTAGAGACACAAGATGGATGAGGGAATATCTTTTATTGGACCAACTTCTGTTCTCTCAAGCTAAGTGAGGAGAGGTGACCTTGGGATCCTGAATCACCTGGAGTTAATAGCACTAAAACACAGCGTGTTAGAGCTACTGATTCCGTCACCAGCATTACATAAAGACACCTGACAATACCCACCCTGCTGCAGCCACACGCACACTGTGATGGTGCCTGCCTGGGCTGCGCTTTCCAGCTGCAGCTCTTTCAGGGGGAAGGTCTTCTATTCCGGGAATAGTGTTTCCATTTGACTTATATTAAGTACATACATTCTGCAGTCACAAGGCAGATGTAGAGAACACAGGGCTGTACAATAGCCTTGGTTTTCAGTGCCAGGCAGCAGCTCTGAAGCCTGGCACATTGCAGCATGATCCCAGCAGGGAGAAAAGACACTACTGAGCCCCTTTGACCTGCCATGACATCATTCACACATTACTCAAGACCATGCCTAGTTACTTACATGTTACTGATACAGAGTCTCTCTAGCCACCCTTGTGTCATTTGTTCACCCTTTTAATGTAGAGTTTAAATCCCAAGATGAAAAAGGACCCTTTTGATCACAAGAAGACCGCCCCACCAGCATTGTTCCCAGAGCATTCCTAGGTCCAGAAATCACTTCCCGAGCACAGGAAGCAATGCTCTGAATTCCACTCAAAGGCATTTTGACAGGACAGCATTGCATTGGGAGGCAAGGGGGTGGTGTAGAGCTAAGAGCAGCGCCTGGTTGCAGCACATTGCAGCATCTTGCTATATGAATCTGCCCCATGGGACAAGTTCAGAAGGAGCGGGGCTTGCTGGGACTCAGGAGACCTGGATTCTATTCCCAGTTCTGCCATGGGCCTACTGTCACTTCCATCTGTTTCTTCCCCTCCCCGCATTGGCCTGTAAATTCTTCAGGATAGGCACTTTCTCGCTACAGCTGACCAGCCCCTAGCACAAAGGAGCTCCTCCATCTTGAGTATGGCCTCAAGGCACTAGTGTAATGCTTATTAGTAATGAATATTTGTGTTTACATCCAGCCTCTCCCCAAGCAAAGCCGGATTCCATCACCTTGGTGGGAAAACCCTGGGGCCAGTTCTTCACAAGCTGTTTCCCTTGCCACACATTACGTAAGGTAGACGATGGCCACGTTCTCAGATCTGACTCAGAGATGTGAAGCTCATTTTAAGTCACATGCGGGCTGCTACCCAGAGGCACTTGCACCACAGCTTGTGTCCTAGAGCATGGAAATGAGAGATGGGCATTCCTGTCTCATTCTCACCGGTGTGTAACTCATTGACACAAACACAGCCTCAGGGAGCATGAAGCACTTCCATGTCACCTCAACATTCAGCCCCAGAGGCTCCAAATACAAGCTACCCAAGGCTGCTGACCTGCACACAGATAAGGATGTTCCAAGGCAAGCCACCAAGCATCCTCCCCTTTGGACACTGCTCACAGCCCCAGAAGCCAGGCACCCCCTGCTCACAGACAGCTGCATGAACCATTCTCCATGGACACTTCCCACCCCGGGGAGGACAGATCTGACTCTGTGTTCACTGTTAACCTTTTTGATCCTCATTGGCTTTGACAGCTGTCAACATCCCGCTGGGAACCCAGAGACAGGGGATGCTCGAGACCAAGCCAAGGGGCTTCCTACCCTCCCTGCGATTAGCTCAGGGCTTGCCTACACCTTGAGTTGCATTGGTTTAAGTTAAAGATCTTTGGAAAAGAAAAAGCCCAAACTGGTACCAACCTCTAGTGTAGGCACACTTAATCCAGATTAACCCTTGCCACAGTAAATTACCATAGTCTGTTAAACCAATTTAGGTGTGTTTACATTAAGGGTTTGCATGGATATAGATCAGCTAAATTCCACTGGTGCAACATTTCTAGTTTAGCCCAGACACTAGAACTCTAGTTCTGGACTTGGCTCTACGTAGCTGGATGTCATGGTGCCTCAGGACTGGTTTCTAGGTTAGAGGCACCATTGTATGCATACTCTCCCTAGCATGTTCTGTTCCTTTATGAATCCGCAAGAAGTGCAAGCACTCAGGAGCCAGGGAATAGAGGGGTAGTGGAAGAGGTTTGTGCAACAGAGCAGGGGCAGGAACCGGAAATGGGGATAAGCAGAAAACACCACCATGGCGCTCATGACAAGCCTGTTTCTCCACAGGATTTGAAACATGGTGTGCACAGAGAGGGATGTTCTCTCTGCATCTTGCTTACCAGTTTGACATCCCTCCCACAGTGCCTTTGAATGCCATCAAGAAATAGCCCTGGGGCTCTCCACATAATGGAACAGGAAGATTTCAGCCCTATTTATCTTCTGTTTCCAGCTTTAGCAGTGAGGAAATGGGCATCCTCATAGGCTTAGAGCCTGAGGCCTGCTTATCCACAGGTCAGGAACAGCATATGAAATGAATCTTCTCCCCGCAACATGCTACCTACCCCTCTGCTAGAGAGTAGCAACCCCACCCTGGACAGTTGGGAGTTCAGTCCCCACAGCTGATTGAGCTCCTACCCTCTCTGTAGAGACTGCACACAAGGGGACTACTGAACAGTGGTGACAGACAGCTTTCCTCTAGGGGAGGTCTTGGGAGCTTGTGCCTTTAAGGGCTGAGCTCACCAGACAAAGAGTCTCGGCAGGACACTCTGAACCTCTTGTTGTGCACAGCCCATTGGAACCAGACACCTGATAAAGTAACACCCTCCAAAAAAAACAAAAACAAACAAAAAAAAAAAACAAAAACCAAAACCTTTAAGCACTGAATAACACTGAACACCATGCTAGGAACTGGGCTGCAAACCACCAACCTGGTTCACAGACCCTCACATCCCTCCAATCTGGTTCACAGACAGGCCAAAAAGATACAGTAAGGCACCAGCTTCTGGTCACTGCTGACCTGGTGGACAGTTAGACCATTTGACACAGAGCATGAGCCCCATGAAATTTCATTGGGCACCTTCTATCTTGGGGCCAGGAGGGAACTATTTAAAAGGGATAAAGCCACCACATGCTTTGCTCCGCATTGTCACCCAGCTCCCCAAAACACACATCATTCACTGCAGGAGCTCACACCCAGGCCTGGGAACAGCTGGCTGAGGAGCTACCAGGGTCTCCATAGCAGAATCCCATAGGGCCTTGCCTCTCATAGGCAGAGCACAGTACTTACCCTACACAAACTCTTTTTGCAGCTGCAGGAGGGCAAAGGGAGCCTCCTGCTCTCATTCCTGGGCCTTTTTATCCTTATGGCAACTTTGGACCATTGCAGCATCAGTGCCTGCAGTGAGAAGAGCTCAGCTTCTCCTACTGGGACCAAGCAACTAGACAAGAACAGTCCATACAGACAGAACAGCAAGTCCCCTAGAATCCAACAGCCCAGAGTCTTTGGGGTCTCACACACTAAAAAGCCCAGTCCATAGAAACACTAAGGAGCCCTTTAGTCTGAGGAGTTAAATTAAGAGACAGAAGGTTTCCCTAAGACAGACACATAACACAAACCTCTCCCTCTCACAGAGTGCTAGGATAATCACCCCATTCCCTACAGCTGGCCCAGTCCAGCTATCTGCACTTATTGCCTGCAGCTGTGGGCTTCCCCATTCTCAGGGAGGCATTGTTAACCCTCTCCCTGCTGGCCCACTGTTGCACCTTGTCAGAGCTGTAAAGGAGCATGTGTATTAGGGCGGGTGAACCCCTTCCTTCTCTGCATAAGGGAGAAGGATGAGACTGGGAGGCCTTGCATGCTCACAGACTAGTATCAGATGATACAATGAATCAATACTCTGCCCCTAACTAGAAACTTGTTTTATGGCCTTTGTCTTTATTTGTGTCATAAGAATACAGCAATGGACAGAAATGTCACCCAGCACCGCAAAGCACTTTGCAAATATTAATAAATTAAGACTCAACCTTCTCCTGCTCTCCCAACTACTTGGAAGTAGGTAAGTATCCTTATTCCACCACCCACACACAACAACCCAATAATCCTCAGAAACCGTGGTGATGGGGGTGCTAGAAATACACAGATTGATATTTATAAGTAGGGATGCTGAAGCAAAGAGACGCTATTTGGCTTGCCCAAAGTCAAAAAGCAAATCAGTGACCAAGCAAGGAACAGAACCCCCGAGACTTGACTCCTACCCTAACCACTGACTCCCAGTTCCTCCTACTCTAGCCATGAGACCTCACTCCCCAGCTCAACCAGGAGACAACTCCCCACGTTGTGAATAGAACCCAGGAGTCCTCAGTAGCAGTCCTGCCTCACTCTCCTGTCCCCAACATGGGAAGTCCTGATTCCTTCTCCCGTGGTTCTAATCCACTGGACCCCACTCTTCGCTGAGAGTTGGGAAAGGAATTCAGGAGGCCATTTGATTTCTGTTCCTCCAGGTGCACTTGAAAGGGGGAGAAAATGGGAATTTAAGCACAAATCCCCTGGATGAAAATCAATGATCACAATCTGCCCAAAAATGCAACACTAGGAGGGATGGAATGTGTTACGCTGCAAGAGAGAGCCCAGTCACACAGCCATGTTTGCTTCAGTTCTGCACACTTGCTGTTAGCTCCAGGAGGGAGCTCCCCTTTGAGCACCCTGCAAATTGTCCAACTCTCAGCCTCTGCAAACTGCTTGGCATCAGCTCTGCCCCCAACTCCAGCCACTGTGCTGGAGTCAAGTCTCTATTACTCCAGATGCCCTTGTCCACAGCCCCCTTCCCTGTGTGTTTAGTTTCAGCCTATAGAGCTTTTGCTCTGAAGGGGATTTCAAGGTGACTCCGGTTTTTACAGGGAGTCTCCTACCACTTCCTGCTCTTCCTTAAAAAGGGCTGCTGCCTCATCAGAACCACTAGCCCTGCAACCGAACAAGGGTCACAATGGGTAAACCACAAGAGTGGAAAATCAAAGGGAAAACAAAGAAAAACCCCAAATGCTGTTCTCTTGGCAGGAAGCTGGGATCCCAAGGCCCTGCGTCAGAACCAGTAACTGAATAAGATTTCCAGTCTGAGTCACCGGAGAATTCAAACTGCCGGAGATTGCTCCAGAATACAGTACAACTGTTGGCCTTCTTATCTTCACCGGAGTAGGTCCAGTGTTTGGGTGATGGGTGGCCATGGTCCTGCTCCCACGCCTAAGCACTGAAAATCAGAGACCAAGGAGTAATAACACTTAGCACCTCGATGCAGTATTGCCAACTCCAAATGTTCAAAAATCATGAGTCAGGCTCACCAAAAATCATGAGATTGGCTTTAAAATCATGAGATGATGTAAAAATAATAGATTAAGTGTTCTTTTTATTTGCCTTCTGCTTTTTGGACCTTTAGGGTGCACTGGGAGGGGGGGTCATATTTTGAAGTTTTCTCCACAGCCACAAGGGCTAGAAACTTACTTTTTCTTTAAGGATGAAGACTGACATTATCACATCTCCGCTTGACTCCAGGAGCTGAGGCTTTAAAGAAAACAATCGTTATCATGAGACTCATGACAGAGTCATGAGAATTGGGAGAGAAACCCTGGAGCTCACCAGACTGAAGAGATTTGGGATGAAGATTGACAGAGGGTCACATCCTATAGCTCGTAGTCAGGCAGAGCGCCCCTGGACTTTGGTGGATTAAGAATCGGAGCTCTTAGGCTGCTTGCAGGAACTGGACCTGAGGGTGAGGCAGGGCTTGTTTCTGAGGCTGGCCAGTTTGCAGAGGGTAGAGCTGGCCCCCAGGCCGAGACTGGGCTGTTTGCAGGGGCTGCAGTGGGCATATGGGCTGACAACAGGCAGGCTGTGGTGACTGCAGATGGGGCACTGGGGTGAGGCCAGGTAGTTTGAATGGGCAGGATTTGGAACGGGGGCTGTAGCTGGGGCCCCAGGGCTGACACCAAGCAATTTGCAGAGGTCGAACTTAGAGGATCTGCAGGTTGCTCAGAGGAGAGCTCCCTTCTGGAGCAAGCAGCAAGAGTGCAGACAGTGCAGGACTGAAGCAAATATGGCTGTATGCCTGGGCTCTCTCTTGCAGTACAACACCTCCCACCCCTCTGATGGTTGCAGTTTTGGGCAGATCATGGTCATGAAGTTTCATGGTTAAATTCCCATTTTCTCACCCTCAAGTACGTTGCCACTTGGACCTGGAAACAGCACGCTGCCTCCTGTGAGAACATACTGTACCTGTGACTAAGCATCAGGTGACTGCCCAGCACACCGGGCCAGCGAGGCCCCAGGGCATGGCAGAATCTCAATTAGATAGTGAGGTAACAGCTGCACCAGCAGAAAACAACCTGCATGTGTTCAGTGGCGGCGCATTTCTGTCTGCTGTCCATTGAATCAGTGGCAACCTGTGTCCTCATCTCACACCGATAATTTATGGAACTGTCTCCGTTGTTCTCATGTGACGGTCACAGACAGACCGAGGCACTGGCAAGTACACCTCTGTGTCTGACAGGCTTCTCGACATTTCACCAGAGGAGGTTGCGCATGGTCTCTGCCGGAAGCTACAGTCTAGCTGACTGTCATGGTTACAGCGAAAAAAATAAAATATTAGAAGTGAAACCTGCCACCTAAGGGAAGGAGGATCTCACAGTCACAACTCAGTGAATACCTGAGAGCAATGGACGTCCATGGAGCCAGCATCGTATACTGTCAGGACCAGGTGCCAGCTTGAGGATTTGCAAAGACAATAAAACCCAAGAAAAGTCTCTAAATAGGGGACACCCTGGGGTAAGAAACAACAGTCTGTAACTGTAAATGAAGAGGTGAGGACCCAAGATTATATCCATTACAGAGGAGAGACTGCCAGCAGAGGCATCTCATGAAAGGTAGATCCCTGCTGTCTGGACTGGACAAGCTCTGTAAGGACTGACCATTGAGTGAGAAATGCTTTATAAGACAGGAAAGTAACTTGCTAATAAGGATAGTTTATAGATTACATTGTATGTGTTTCTTTGACCTGTAACCTTGTTTCCAAATCCTTACATTTGCTTTTATTTTGTATCTTAAGTGATGTTAAATAAACTTCAGTGCCTTGAATTAAGTTGTGTGTTGAACTGAACGAAACTAGTAAACTGGGGTGCACTGCTCCCACAGAGGCAGCGGATCCGTGTGCCTCATGGGTGAGCAGAAGGTGAGGGACCGGGCCATTGAGAATAGCAAAGTGGGTTGTTCTAATTGCTAGTTTGCAGAAGAAGAATAGAATGGACCTTGCAGAGCCTGTGTTGCCAGTTGCTGGTGGCTGTGGAGAGATTCCCCGGGGAGGGCACAGACAGGGTTCATTCCTGCTGTGAATGAGTGTTGGTGATTCACCCCAGAATTTTGGTTAACACAAAGTGTCAGAATTGGTTCTTAGAAATTTCCCACCACATTCCTGTCTTGCACTGATTTGATAACTACCCATTGCCCATTATCTTATTATCACCTCCTGGTTCCCATTGACTCATCAGCATCTCTTTGTTCCCGCTGACTCACCCTCCCCTTTCCATTACCTGGCCCATGGTCATCTCTCCATTCCCCTGGACTGGGTGCATTAGCCTGAGCACCTAGAGCATGCAAGGTGAGAACAGAACCAGAACAAGGCAGAATGTGCCTTTGGAGGATGAGGGCTTTGGGGACAGTGGCCACTGAGCGGCAGGGAGTGCACTCTTCATGTAAAGTCTTGAGAGTACGTGTCCGTTAAAATTCCCATAGTGTTAGAATATAAGTGTCAGTTGTGAGGTTGTGACAAGGGCTGATTCCATACATTTCCCCTGTTGGATACTGTGTTCCTTTTCATTTTAAGTCCTGAAAGGGATGCTTTTGAACAGCTGCCCTGTTCTGTTCCAGAGGTGGTTACCTTTCAGTTGTAGGTGAAATGATGTACTTTGTAGGATCAGTCAGTAAAGTTTGTAAAGTGTTGTGGGATCCTATTGGATTTAATCTGTTCATCCATCCTGCCTTCCATACTATCCAGCCAGCCAGATTATATCTACCTATCCATCCCTCTTGCCTTCCCCTCTCTCTATCTAGAGGCAGTTGTGCCAAATGGATAGACCATTGGACTGGGATTTAGGAGACCTGGGTTCTATTCCTTGGTCTGCTTAGTAACCTTGGGTAAGTCTCTGTGCCTCAATTTCACCATCTGTAAAATGGGGATCATGATATTGACCACCTTTGTAAAAGGCTTTAAGTTCTACTGATGAGCTAGGTATTATCTATCCATAGCCCTATATAAGCATAATATCAGTTTCTCTCTCCCATTGTTTTTCTTTCTTTCTTTGTCCCATCCTGTCCCCCCTAGATGTGATCTTCAAAGCAGGAAAAGAGCAGGCTGTAAACCCCTGAGCTGGATTGAATTTCTATAAGTGGAAAATTCCTTTCTGTTGAGCGTAGATTCCGGCTCAACAGGTTTTGTTCCCAGCACTACTTTTTTTGGCTGATTCAAAAACTCATCCCTAGGGCATTTGTTCAGATCACATGAGCAGATGTATAAGAATGGAACTTACCTGCTCAGGCCAGTTAGTACTTCAAGGAACTGGGAGATCCTACCAGCTGTTCCTTGGACACAGGAAGACGGAGTGGAAGAGCGGAGAGATCGTACAGCCGGATGCATTAAGGCAACAAGAACCAGCACACAGGTAGGGGTGCCGGGTGCATTACTTGGCTCTGAACCTTGGTTGCTGCTTCTAATGATTCTGCCTCCCTTTTTGCTGATGGTTCACTTGTATTTAAGGGGCCAATTCTGCTTCATACTTAAATAAACGGGAGTTCTGAGATGGAATTCAGCAGGAGATAGGTCTTTCACTTGACTGGGTTGTGGTGGGTGTGGGTGGGGAGGGCTATGGTGCAACCTCCAACCACAAACTGATTCCTGGAGGGCGTGCGGAACGGAGGTCTTTCTTTCTGGTAAAGCTGCGTTCTGCATGGATAGAAGTGCCTCTTTAAAAGTGCTGGTGTGCATGGGGTGAGGGGGCATCTAGTAGTTCATATGCCTGTGATGCGGATTCTGATGTACTGACCCGATCTTCCACTCCCATTGACTTCTGTGGGGGCTCAGCACCTTGCATGATAGGCCCCTTGATGAGATTTGACTGTGTACTCAGGGCCTGTATGCTCCGTGTGCAGGTTAATATGTGTGGAATACTGGCAGTACTTTTGATTAAGGGAGTTTCCTCATTTTTATCAGGACGCTAATAGTGCTGCATAGAGAACAGGCATCAGAGACAATCACCCCTGAACAATGCAAAGGGAGCAGATATGGACTGGTACATTGGGTCCAAACACCCCAGACACTGAGGAAATTCTAACCTCTCTGGAATGGGATGAACCAGACAACTGATTCTGAGAAATTCAGAGTCCATCACCAGGTCTGTGGCTTGGTCCTAGTTCCCTGTCTGATAATAATGCTCAGCTCTTAGAGTCAGTAGATCTCAAATTGCTTTAGAAAAGTGGCTATCATTATCCCAGTGTTATAGATGGGGAAACTGAGGCACAGACTGGGGCTGTGACTTGCTCAAAGCCACTCAGTGAGACAGGAATAGAAACCACTGGCTATGTTTCATCCAGCAGTTAAATCAGTTAAAAAAAGACTGTTAGAAGTAGCAGGGCTGTCTCAGCTCTTAGACTCCAGGAAGGATGATCTAGTGAGTAGTGCATGGATGGAGGCTGGAGACCTGGGTTTGATTTTGGTTCAGCCGCAGACTTTCTGTGTGACCCTGAGTAAGTCACTTAATTTCCCCTGTGCCTCAATTTGCCAGCTGTAAAAGGGGGTGACACTTCCCTTTTTCCCAGGGATGTTGAGAGGATGAAATCCATTGATCCTTGCGAGGTGCTCAGATACTATGGAGATAAGAGCCATATCAGACAGACAGCTAGTGGTGTCATCCCTTGAACTTTGGAAAGAATAGGTTCTGGTTCTGCTCACCCCACCTGGGGAGCAGGAGAAAATCTCCAGCACTGTCCAGAAGGGGAGGGAGAGGGTATGTTACAAAACTGAAGCCAGTGAGCCCAGGGAAAGATTTAGTAGCAAAGGCTATGAGGGCTCCTGGGCTTGTAGTCGAACAGGGAATTTTAAAAGATAATTTTAAAAGAAATATTTCAAATGCTTCAGGAGCCCTCAAATAGTGCAGATTATTCACTAAAAGGTGTAGCCAATTGTTTGACTGCACTTGCGGTTCGTTCTTAAAAATGCTCAAGAGACCAAATAACCTCACTTAGACAAATGTATTGTCTAAAGAAAAACAGTATTTTTCTTTCTCTGGGAAGCAAATTCTCACCATGTGTTCTCCTTCCACAGGAGGTGTGCTTCCAAGATAGGCATTTCAGCTAGTTGTATTTTTAGAATGGCTTCACAAATTACAACACTTTTTAACATCGCTAAAATCCAACCTACCAGTTTGGAAGAGTTGCTTAGTTTGTGGTCTTACTGTGTACTTTTCTTATCTCTGATTTGGACACTGCATTCCAAACCATTTGTGCAAGGAGGTACATCCCAACCTGTGCTCAGACACGCCATTCACGCATCTTGGCTTTCACAGACTTCCTGTTTTCTAATGCCAAAGCTTGACTTCAGCTTTGCAAAGTGTTGTGGGATACTTGACATGGGTGAGCAGAATTGTGGGGAGAGCATAATGCATTCAGTTAACATCACGTCCCAACATTTAGATATCTATATTAATAGATACCACCAGCTCAGGATTAAACAAAGACTGTGTGAATGGCTAGCCAACTACAAAAGCAGTTTCTTCTCCCTTGGTGTTCACACCTCAACTGCTAGAAGAGGGCCTTATTGATTGAACTAACCTCGTTATCTTTAGCCTGATTCTTGCCTGCATATTTATACCTGCCTCTGGAAGTTTCCACCACATGCGTCTGACGAAGTGGGTATTCACTCATGAAAGCTCCATGCTCCAAAATGTCTGTTAGTCTATAAGGTGCCACAGGACTCTGTTGCTTTTTACAGATCCAGACTAACACGGCTACCCCTCTGATATATTAATATTGTACACATAATACCTATTAATATGGCGTATACTCTGCCTAACATGTATGTATTGGCTAACAGTATTGGACCTGATCCTTATCCTGTGGGAGTCTTTTCATGGATTTCAATGGCAGCAGAAGCAGGCTAGTTTGAAGCCTATCTAACTACAAGATATTACTGTTAACCTCATCCTCCATTGCCTCCTATTGTTTGTTACACTCACTTGTCGCCCCTTGTCTTGGATTATATTGTAAGCTCTTTGGGGCAGAACCATGCCTTCCTATGAGTCTCTAGTCTAGGGGGTATAGCCCTATGGCCCTGATTTGGAATAGGCCTTATAGAACTAAAGTGGTTAATTGATGATTATTATACGTACAAAGTGCTTCCATTTTTGTGTGTGTTTGTTTTTACAAATAATAAGGCATTCAATTTAACAAATGCAGGCAGGGCCACCCGGGGGGGGCAAATGGGGCAATTTGCCCCATGCCCTGGGCCCTGCAGGGGCCCCCACTAGAGTTTTTCAGGGGCCCTGGAGTGGGGTCCTTCACTTGCTCCAGGGGCCCCGGAAAACTCTCGTGGGGCCCGGCCCCCCCGCCACTGAATTATCACCGAAGCGGGACCCAGCGCCGAAGTGCCGGGTCTTCAGCGGCAATTCATGCTCCACTTAGGAAGGAACAATCAGTTTCACACATACAGAATGGGAAGAGACTGTCTAGGAAGGAGTGTGGCAGAAAGAGATCTAGGGGTCATAGTGGACCACAAGCTAAATATGAGTCAACAGTGTGATACTGTTGCAAAAAAAGCAAACGTGATTCTGGGATGCATTAACAGGTGTGTTGTAAACAAGACACGAGAAGTCTTTCTTCCGCTCTACTCTGCGCTGGTTAGGCCTCAACTGGAGTATTGTGTCCAGTTCTGGGCACCGCATTTCAAGAAAGATGTGGAGAAATTGGAGAGGGTCCAGAGAAGAGCAACAAGAATGATTAAAGGTCTTGAGAACATGACCTATGAAGGAAGGCTGAAAGAATTGGGTTTATTTAGTTTGGAAAAGAGAAGACTGAGAGGGGACATGATAGCAGTTTTCAGGTATCTAAAAGGGTGTCATCAGGAGGAGGGAGAAAACTTGTTCACCTTAGCCTCTAATGATAGAACAAGAAGCAATGGCCTTAAACTGCAGCAAGGGAGATTTAGGTTGGACATTAGGAAAAAGTTCCTAACTGTCAGGGTAGTTAAACACTGGAATAAATTGCCTAGGGAGGTTGTGGAATCTCCATCTCTGGAGATATTTAAGAGTAGGTTAGATAAATGTCTATCAGGGATGGTCTAGACAGTATTTGGTCCTGCCATGAGGGCAGGGGACTGGACTCGATGACCTCTCGAGGTCCCTTCCAGTCCTTGAGTCTATGAATCTATGAATTCTGCGGCGGGGGCCCCCGCTGCGGGTCTGCAGGGCACTTTGGTGGCAGGTCCCGGAGCGGAAGGACTTCCGCCGTCAAATTACTGCTGAAGCAGGGGTCCCCTGCTGCCAAAGACGCCAGGGCCCCTGAATCCTCTGGGCGGCCCTGAATGCAGGACTTATCTTAAAACTATTCATTCCCTTTTTCCTCCAAAATCCAGCCAACGGTCCTGATGCGCTTTGGCTTTTGAGGCAGAGGAGATGGTTTAACATCCCCCTCCAGCTTTTCCCACTCCCAGCTCTGTCACGGGATCATAGCCATTAGGGCCAGAGAGCTTTCTGGATATGTCTACACTGCAATTAAACACCCATGGCCGGCCTGTGTCAGCAGGACTGGGTCCCAGATCTCAGACTCCAGCCCAAGCCTGAATGTCTGCACTGCCATTTTACAGCCCGAGTCAGGGACACTGGCTAGCCATGGGTGTTTAACTGTAGTGTTAACATGTCTTCTGAGTCTGTGCCTGCCTTCAGTGGGAACTGCAGGTGCTCAGTGGCCTTCAGGCGATGGCAGGGGGAAGAAGGAAAGTAGAGGGTGTTATCTAGGACATTCAGAAGCAAACTGGAAGAAGGATTCTCTTCAGAGGTAGCTCTGCTTACCCTGCTTCCATTTCCTCTGCACCTCTCTCCCCACAACTCTCTCAGCCTTTATTGCTATTGGAGACAGTTGCTTGGAAACAGAATCTTCATTTTTCTTCTTTATGTGTGAATTTAGTGCTGGGGACAGGTGTCGCAATGAGAGCCCTAGAGAACGAAGCCCTTGATTGTCCACAGAGCAGAGAGCGGGGTAAGGAGCCTCACGTGCCCACCCTGGGAATTCAGTATCCATTCAAGACTTGGCCTCAAGAAGAGGGCCAGCTAGAGTGGTCTTGATTGGGATTTAAAGGTGCGCAGCCCCCATCAGCCAGGACGAGTCACAGTAAAGGAAACCCTGCTAAGTCCCGGCTGGGTGCATGAGGGAGACTGGAGCTGGCATTGGAACACAAGCAGAGGTTTCGCAGAGGCAGCCACTCCATTATCTATGAAGCCTGTATATGAAAAAAAGGGTTGAGAGTTTCAGGCCCCAGCTAGACGGAGCCCAGGTTACAGAGTATGAGGCAGTGCTGGGTGCTCACCCCAGGAAGACACTGACTCTGAGGCCTTATATTATTATTACTGGAGCACCTGGAGGCTCCCACTGGGATCAGAGCCTTGTACATACACACGCTAAGAGACAGCCCCTTCCCTGAAGAGCTTGCAGTCTAAATAGACAAAGTGTGGGAGAAAAGCAATGTTATTATTTTTTCCTTTAACCAATGGGATTTGGCCAAGGTCACTTAAAGTGAGTCCAGAGAGTGGCAGTACCAGGAATAGAACCCAAAGCTCCAACCTGGTACCTTTCCTCTCCCCTCTCTGGGCCTCAGTTTCCCCCCGCTGTAAAAAACAAGGAGGAGGATAAGCATATTTAGCTGCCTCACAGGTGCTTTGTGTGAATTAATTCATTGCCGAGCATTGAAAAGTGTGAGGTACCACTGGCAATATTATCTTCCTATTTTTGTGCCGTTCTCCCCAGCAATAAAAAGCCCAGGGAGAAAGAAAAGCAGAGACCACGGGACGCACTATTATAAGCAGAGCAGTCTCCAAATAGAAAGCTTTTCACAGTTTTTTTATAAGACGTCAGCAGCTCTCAATACTGCATGAAGCTGTGAATACTGTATGAAGCGGCAGTTCACTGGGGAGTCAGGCCTGTAAATGTTTCATACCGGCAGCTGCAGCTCTCCCTGCAGGCTCCGAGTTTGTCATGCATGCTCAGAACAAGACCTACAGCCGCGATTTGCATGATGCTGTATAAAAAACCACTTCTTAACTGGTCATTTCAGACTCAAGCCTGCTTGCACATTGGCCTAGCATTTGGCCAATCCACTTCCCCAAGGCCACGGGTTTTTTATCTTAATACCGGAGTAACTAGGTGGAATTCTCTGGCCTATGTTATGTAGGAGGTCAGATGGTCTGTTGGTCCCTTCTGGCCTTAAACCCTAAGAATCTGTCAATGGACTTATGAAATTCCACCCCAGTATGAATGAAAGTATGAGCTACCTATTGGGTGTCAGTTGGTCAGACATGGGGAAAGTGGCAAAGTCATGAAACCTGCACTGACATAGGACCATATTCAGCCCTTGCCCTTAGTAGGTGCAAATCTGCTGAATCAGGATTAAAGCAATGACTGGATTTGACCCTGGCCTTGTGGGGTAAGGTGAAAAGTACATTAAAAAAGGGCTTTTCCTGCTACACCTCCCATCAGTGTGAAAAGCACACTCATTCTGCATACCCATTAAATGATAAACTGGTGCAAATCACCCGAATTTTGCCATTGACACCTGTGTCCTGATCAGCTCATGCCCCATGCCTCTTTAATACTATGGAAGAGGCCCCAAGCAAAGTCAGAGCCCCATTGTGCTAGGCACTGTGCATACCCATAGTGAGCATATGGAGAAGGTGGAAACTTCTGGATCATTTTTATGAAAAATATCCCCACTCACTTTTGTATTGTTGCCTCCTGGGATAGAAGGGGTTACTGTGTTTCCTGGGACAGGGAAATCAGAGATGGGTGTTGGGCACTTAGGTATGTCTGAATTGGTCAGAATGTGCTATCAAGAACTAGAGGCAAAGTGGGTGAGGTAATATCTTTTATTGAACCAATTTCTGTTGGTGAGAGAGACCAGCTTTCAAGCTGATACAGAGCTCATCTTCTGACCTGAAAGCTTTGTCTCTCTCAGACTCTCAAAAACAAAAATTGGTCCAATAAAAGATATTCCCTCCCCCACCTTGTCTCTCTAATATCTGGGGACGGACACGGCTACAACTACACTGCATGCCATAAAGAACTGGCACTGTATGAATGGTGTCATGTTGGAGACACAACGGGCTGGACGAGGGCTGGACATTAGCTTTCAATGACTGCCTGGCCGAGGGGACTTTCCACCATCCTCCTCCCACATCTGAGCCCAGGAAAGGATGGAGACCATGGGGCAGCTCACCAGACTGCAACAAGAACCGAAGTGGAGTGCAAACAGATTGGAAGGACAATGCTGCTGCCTACCTACTGAAAGGGAGATTGAATCCTGGATGCTAAAGCAAGAGAGGCAGGTTGTGCTGCCAGGGTGGACTGGCAAGTGAGCTTTGCTTTTCCACTCTAATCTAAGGATCATACAAACGGTCATGCTGGATCAGACCAATGGTCCATCTAATCCAGTAACCAGTCTCCCCAACAGTGGTTGGTGTTAGAGGGAATGACCGGAACAAGGCAATTATCAAGTGATCCATCCCCTGTTGTCCAGTCCTAGCTTCTGGCAGTCCTCTTTCCTGTATTCCAGACAACCATCTTGTTTTGAAAAGGTTCCTTTGCCTTGCTGCAAACATCTGCTGCTTTTCTAGCTCCCATGAGAGTTAAGTCTCCAAGCAGGGATTCTAGGTCTGAAGGAGCCAAAGTAAGACTCGGAGGAGCTGAAGCTGGAGATCCAGTGTCTTGGTTACAGGGCCATGGAGCTCACCCCTATGAATAACAGAGGCCCGGGGCCTAACGCTAAGACAGAGATGCTGCCAGAGAGACTGTGTGAAGCAAGGCATGCACTGTGAAAGTGTAACAAAGAGCTTACAACTAAACAGGCAAGTCAGATCCCGGGTAGGAGAGAGGAAGGATTATTACACTTCCAAGCCATTGCTGCATCTGGCCCAGATATTTCCCTGGGATAGGCACCCGCTTACTGCAGGCTGTGTATTTTTGAGTCAGGTTTTCATTCCCATGAGCCCCATGGAGCCAACGCAGGCACAGGAGAGGCAGCCAGTGCCTGTTCAGAGCTGCGCATCATCAGCATAATTGCCCATTTCCTTCCCATTGCAAAGAGTTCATCGCCTGGATTTGCAGCTCTCAGGCGGAGACAGGGGCACTAGCAGTTAGAGTATCATCCTTCCCTTTGTAACCTGAGTCAATCAGATCTGGAACCAGTGAGTGGGAATTGATTTAGCAGTTACTCCTCTGATGGAGTCTGATTGGCCTTTTCATGAGGAGCCTTGTTTTGGGGATGTTTATAGCTTGGAGGTGCTTCTGCTCTTCCAAGAGAAATGATCTTGTGCTCAGAATGGAGAATCCATAGTGACTCCAACTCCCATTCTAAGTTTCACCATCTGCCTTACCCCTACCCCACCTGCGGCTGCGATCCAGCTAAGAAGAGCACAGGCTGTGTTAATACTTGTGTGGGAGTCCTCCAAGGGAAATCTATGTGACATAGGAAGTGATGCTGGTAATTCAATAGGAGGTTCTTTGCTCAGTGCCTCAGTATTAACTGAATGTTCCAGCAGGATGTTAGTAGGTGCTGCATTTTGGATGGGACATGAAACCATGACTGATCGCTCACATTTATTCAATAGCCCATAGCACACTGTGAAAGAGTAGGAGTATTAATTCAGGTGTCCTGGCCAAATTCCAACACAGGTGATTGCATTCCATCTACTTACCATGTCTCCCCGTGCAGTTCCTATTTGCTGCAAGATTCTTCTTTGCAGTCCGTCCCAAACTGTTAAACAGCATCACCGTATACAGTGAAACAGCAGCTGCACTTCACCCTAGAGGTGGCTGTATGTCAGTAACAGGTAAACTGATCATGGTGTGCAGTTTGGCATGAAATCTTTGTAAGACTAACATGCATTCACCTGGGATGCCAGGAACAGCTGGACTAGAGCAGCTCAATGGTGTATCTAACCCAGTGTGCGGTCTCTGGGATGGAGCTTGGCATGTTGGGGGGATTCTCCCTTGGAGAGAGGCTCTTTTACCTACTTCTGACGAGGGGTGTGGCCTGGTGTTGCTGCTGCAGTTGTCCCTGGGGCTCCAGACTGGGAATATCTGACAGAGGCTGAACTGCTAATTGTTAGTAGGATCAGAACTGGTCCAAAGGCCCTAGGCATCTTATTGTATGAGTGGCTCTATATGCTCGGGGTATGGCTGGGGCTATTTTCCCTGCTCATTGTCCCAGCTGTAGTTGATAAGTTCTGGCACAGCATGGCTCTTGCACCCAGCTGACCTCATGCCCCTCTGCCCACACTGTTGTGGCACCATTTTATCTGTGAGATCAGCTCAGCTGTCCTGCTGCTCTGCAGCGCTGGCTCCGCTCTTCCTTCCATGGCACCGGTTCCATCTCCCTGGTGCCATGCCCAGCAACACAGCATCCCTTTCCCGCTCTCCTCATTCCACTTATGGCTGGGCTAGGCTCTGTGATTTTGCAAAGTGCTTTGCTTGATACTTTTATTGCCTGCTGAGCCTGAATGGATATTAAGTCTACAAAGCCATCCGTCTGAGATGCCATCTCTCTCCCCAGCCAGCCTGCTCATTCGACTATCTCCATAATGGGAGTAGACTGAATTAGTCCAGCACTGGACCAGTTCTTGTTGAAGGGGTTATTAGAGTTCATGTGAATGATTAGTGGCTGGTGCACTGTGCAAAGGGACCACAGGTGGCTTCTGCCAGGAAGAAAAGCTGGCTTCATTGAATAATAAAATCAAACCTCTTTGTGCATTTCAAGGAGTGATTTTATCCACTCTTCCCAGTAATATCCCCCACAGGATTTGGACTGTACTGGGGTTCACATCCTCTGATCTTTCCTTCTTTCTTTCCTTCTTTCTCAAAGTCAAATTCAGCCAAAACTAGCTGAGTTTCATACTAACCCATAAATCAACCTGGCTTTGCTATAAACTGCCCCCGTCTCACACAGAACTTGTCCCGCGTTTGCTGGAGACTCTCCCCAGGTTTACTTAATTCATGCCCCAGCCTTGCTTAAAACTCAGCCTCAAGCTCCATACAGTTTCCAAATCTCTGTGTCTGAAAGCATGCCTGGTGCAGCAGGTGCTTCTTTGTATCAGGGCTCCAGCTTGCCAGCCCTGCCCCTGATGTGTTTAGAAACTGTTGATATAGCAACTGAATAGAGAAAGGAGGAGAAAATACCTCTTGTGCTACCTCACTCCAGAGTTCAAATGAGGGAAACTTTAGACAAAATAAACATGCAAGTGGGCTCATTGGTCTGCTTTGAACTCTGGGGTGCTGGGTTTTGCTTAGGTCACAAACGAACTGACTGTAATGCTCTCAGCAAAAGCTGTCCAGCACATAGTGATTTGAGCAGGGGATGGGGAGTCAAGATTCCTGGGTTCTACTCCTGGCTCAGCCTTGACTTGGGCAAGTCACCTCCTCTCTCTGAGCCTCAGTTTTCCTATCTGTAAAATGGAGATAAGACTGCCCCATCTCCCTGGAAGGAAGGGTGAGGCAACCTTAATGAAAGTCTGTAAAGTGCTTTGAGATCCTCAGATGAAAGGGTAAAACAGACGAAGTTTAGAACAATGACTGGGAATAATGCTGGTCCCTCCCCATCCCCTGCTGCGGGGGTTCTTAAGAACTGCGCCATATGAAGGAATTAGGGAAGAAAGAAATGGATGTGAAGTTCAGTATCACTGAGAATTTTCCTCCCCATCACCTGAGACTGTGCAGCCCTGAGTCTTCATGTTGCTGCATTAGAACTGGATTTTAAGAAGCCCAGTTGTAATAGTCTCCTACTCAGATTTGAACCTTAGCGTTCATAAACTGAGAAGCTAACATGAAACCTCCAAGCTTAAATTACCAGCTTGGATCTGATCTCGCTGCCACCAATCAGGATTCAGGGCTCCTGATCGCCCCCGGGTCGCCCCAACCCTATCCCTGGGGGACCCCCAAGACCCAGAAACCCTGGTCTCCCTATCTCATCCGCCAGCTTCCCCCCTCCCTGGGTTAGCCTGAGCGATGCTGCTAAACTCCTTGACTGCAAACCATGAGGGCAATTTACCTCCCCTGAGGCTATGCATTCAACTGGTCAAGCAAGACAAGAGATTTTCTCTCCTTTGGACCGTAACTTTAACCAGAGAAAACAAAAACCTCAACCAGGTTTTAAAAGAAAACTTGATATAAAAGAGAGAATTACATAGAATATCAACTCTGCATTCAAGAATCAATACAGGGCTATTGCTTATAAGGAATTAGAATAAACAGTCTGATTCAAAAAATAGCCAATTAAACCCGTCCAGCAAAGTACACACATGAAATACAAACTACAATATCAACCTATTGCTTTTCCTTTGTACTCACAATTGGTAACAGCAGGTAGAAAGAAGCTTGGAGATAGAAAAAAAGTTGTTCTCTCATAGCCGACAGAACCAAAAGACACAGACTAAAGCCAAACCCCTCCAGAGGTTCCCTCCCTTGCTTTTAAAAATCCGGTTTCCTGATTGGTCCTCTGATCAGGTGTTTGGTTCCCTTTGCAGGTAAAAGAAACATTAACCATTAGCTATCTATTTATGACACCAGTATCCACCATGCAAGAGTGATGGTCTAGGATCCCCCCATCCAGGGGCTGCCTCTGCCCATGGGGAGGGAGAGGGCATCCTGCAGGAAAGCCAGGCAGGGAGGGGTTCCAGGTCAACTCATCTCACCTGCGCCTTTCCCACCTCTCCTTTCAGAGCCTGCTGAGAAGAGAAAGCGATGGAAGCCCAAGCCAAAGCCCACCACGCTGAGAAGAAGACCAAGATGTACCACAGCTCGTAAGTACCTAGCTCACTCACATTTTCCTCCTTTCTGTTTTGTAGCTGTTGCTAGACTCTGACATAGTCAGTCCAGATTTCGTCCAGTCTTATTTTCCTAGCCGGAAAGGTGTCCAGGTGTCCAGGGATTCTGCTCATTGTGTGCCATTTAATGTACCTCATGTCTGTATCTCCAGTTGCTGGAGGAAGAAGGCCCAGGTAGTTCCTGGCAGAGGGATACCCCTTGGTGATTAGCTCATAGCAAGGCTTGGAGGTGGGTAGGGAAAGTTCTATGCCCTGGGAATGCAGAAAGCTGAAATATTCCCAGCTCCATCAAGAAAGGCAAAGGTTGCTGTGAATTCAGAGTATACCCCCAAAGGAATCTGCAACACTTCACCTGCCCCCACCCCAAAGTAGATATAGTTGTATCACAACAGAGCTCAATGCCTTTTTTAAGTTTAGCTGGACATATTGCCCAGGCACCCTAGTGCCTTAAAATCCCCTGCTCTGCAGGTGAATTCCACTGAATATCTGGTATGTATGACTCTCTCCCAGCAGGATGGCCTGCACTTTAAGTTCTCCAGGACGATGTGTTGAGGGTTCCTTCATGTGGACTCATGGGAAGGCAGAGCTGTCATAAACAGATAGTTAAGGGTTAATGTCTCTTTTACCTGTAAAGGGTTAACAAACAGGGAACCAAACACCTGACCAGAGGACCAATCAGGAAACAAGATACTTTCAAAAAATTTATTTTCTTTTTTTTTTTTCGGGGGGGGGAGGGAAGCCTTTGTTTGTGTTGTTGGGTTTTGCTTTGTTCTCTCTAGCTCGAGAGTGACCACAATACTCTACAGGCTCTTAATCTTCTGTTCCAATTTGTAAGTACAAAGTAGAAAGACAGTTTAGTCTTTTTAATTGTATGTTCTGGATTTCGCATACTGCTGTATTGGCTGCTGGATTTCATTATGGGTGAAGTATTTTAAATTTATTTCTTGCTGGAGGAAAGCTTCTTTCTATTGTCAAATAAGCTGAAAAACCCTGTAATTTTACCCATCTCGCTACAGAGATAACTATTTACTTTTTTCTTATCTGTAGTAATAAATTTCTCTCACTCGTAACTACCCAGCTTAGATCTATTATACTGCCAACCAAATCAGAAACTCTGAGTGTCTGAAAACATCTGATCTCCAAAAACCTTCCCTATGGAACCAGACCACGTATCATTGAGTCTCACAACCGAGGAGATAACAATTTCAACCTCTCTTTCCCTCTCCACTATCTTTAGCGCCTGGGTACATCTAAGAAAATAGAATATTCAAGCTCTGTGAATCTAAACATAGAATTCTCCTCACCAGAGGCAATTCAGATTCAAGCTCCGTGAATCTAACACAAAAGAGGAATATTATCCTTCCCTCCCGCCACCAAAATCCCTGGTTAGTTACAGACTGCAATATTCCCTTGACCCTCAATTCAGAGAAACAAACAGGTCTTAAAAAAAGCAAAAATTTTAATAAAAAGAAAGAAAAAAAAGTAAATTATTAATCTCTTGTAACTGATGGAATATATTACAGGTTGTTTCAGCTTATTAGACAATAGAAAGAAGCTTTCTCCAGGAGAGAAAACAATTAAAAATAGACTGTTCACCTAATACACAGTAAAACTCCACCAGCCGATAATACAGTTGCAAATACAGAAAAACATATTAAAAGAGACTAAACGTCCTTCTACCTTTGTATTCACAAAATTGAACAGAAGATAGAAAGAGCTGTAGTATGATTTGTCTCTCAGAGCCTAGAGAGAACAAAGCAAAACCCAACAACCACAAACAAAGGCTTCCCTCCACCAAGATTTGAAAGTATCTTGTTTCCTGATTGGTCCTCTGGTCAGGTGTTTGGTTCCCTGTTTGTTAACCCTTTACAGGTAAAAGAGACATTAACCCTTAACTATCTGTTTATGACAAGAGCGTGGGTATGATTTGAGGGGAAATAGGATGGTGCTTCCTGGACACACACATTAATGTTACTGCTTGGGAATGCAGCCTAGCTGGGGGCTTGGCCTGGACAACAATCTCCCTATACATCAGTGCATGGTCAGCTACCCCCCTTGCTATCAGAATAGGCAGAGAACCTGTCCCTCTGACACAGCCTGTGGCAGCTCTCTGCCCTTCACTGGCAGCATCTGAACTTTACCCAGAAGGTACAGTTCTTCATGACCACACCCAGAGCTGACTCAGCTCAGCCTGTTGTGAGCTGACAGGACTTTGGCAGCTAGCACCAAGCTCTCCAGTGGAAGAGGAGCTGAACTTTGTTGACACCCCACCAGGCCCAGGCCACAGCAGGTGAGGGACATACGGAGGCTGGAGGAAGATTATTTATCAGTGACATGAATTTCTTTGGGAAGTCACTGCACATATCGCTGGGCAGGGACTCCATGAGGCTTCTGGGTAACAGAGAATGCAGCACTGGGTCTGGGTAGAGGCCTGAGATTCTGGACAACAGAGAATGTGGGGCTGGGGTTGGGGCTGGGTAGGGGGCTGGAGGGTTTCTGGGTCCAAGAGATGGTCACAGTATACAAGCCTAGACAGAGACAATTGTTCCAAGAAGGGCACTTCTGGAAGCTGGTAGCAAAGCTGGCTGTTTGCCCTCTCCGCCTTCCTGACATCCTTTCATTTGCCTGTTCATACCCTTTCTGCACACAACGCCCCAGCTTGACCTGTGGTTGCTGTGATGGGTGGACAAAAAGCCCAGTGTGTGTATTTGGGTTTGGAGCTATTTGACTGGGAGCGAAAATGATTATAAAGCAGGGCAGATGGAAGCCTTTTGGGAAGAGTTCAAGAGGCTTATATCAGAGAGAGACACTGGCACACAGAGTAATCTGCATTTTAATTACAGCTGTGATAAAACAGCAGACAGGGACGGGAGAGGATGCTGCTGTTTCTGCTTTGCATTGGATCCAGCTACTGACTTACAGCTGGAGTTCCAAGGGCAGCTTAGGCTCATGCTTGGCTGTTCTCTCTCAGCTCAGCCAGAGATTTCTTTGTCTGAGGCTGTGATGAGACTGTAAGAGGGGCTGGGGCTTCTGGTGACCTAGGCTTGTGATCAGATTGTGGTCTCAATCAGTCTTCCAGGAAGGGACAAGGGGGAAAGAGGAAAAAGCTCATGTTCCTGCCCCATCAGCTAGGCAGTGTCTACATTTTACATACAAACGGGCTGGGTAATGATTTGGGATGGAAGAAATCCATGTACTGAGGCTCAGGAATTCAAATGTCTGTCAGAAATAGATGGATCAATAGAGCTTTAGACCTTCTGAATGGAAATGAACTATCTGCAGATTCTCTCTCACACACACATGCCTGTCCGGGATGGTCTAGGTCAGGATACTTAATGCTGCTTCAGCATGGAAGGTTAGACTAGGTGACCTCTTGAGGTCTCTCCCAGCCTTACATTTCTATGAATCTCTCCATCTGTCAGTCTGTCATCGTAGGTATTCCTCTGTCCATCCATCACCACAGATATTCATCCATCCATCAATCACCATAGGTACTTTTCTATCCATCCATCCCTTTTTCTCTCTTTGCTTTCATACTGCTCTCTTTGTGGTATCACACTGAGCACCTCATCATAACTATCTTAGCCCCTACTGGCCATTCACTGAGAATTACGGGACTGACTTAACCAGCCATATGCACTGCAGCTGTAGCCAGGGAGCGGGGAAAGGTGGATC
The DNA here is from genome assembly GCF_003597395.2 of Chelonoidis abingdonii. Classification (NCBI taxonomy): domain Eukaryota; kingdom Metazoa; phylum Chordata; order Testudines; family Testudinidae; genus Chelonoidis; species Chelonoidis abingdonii. Next base: position 160,847,291 of record NC_133770.1, on the reverse strand, counting down.
CTCTAGAACAGAATCTGGACCTTACATTTGGAGTACAGCTGAGATGAGAACCCCCAATGAGACAACATTCCTGGACTATACCCTACAGCCTCTCCTGTTGGAAGACATTACCAGAGGAATACCTGTGGACTTCTCTAGAGTCAGTACTCTGCCTCTGTTCCATACAGCACCTCCTGTTGAGGGACTGGAGTAGCTAATAACTTCTACCCCATTCCCTACAATATTTCCTCCTTAGAGAGGCTAGGTCTGGAATAACTGAATTCCCCTCCATGTGACATCTTTCCCTATGGTACTATCTACTGGGAGAAGCAGGGACTTGAGTAGCTATGGGCTTCCCCACAGTCAGCATTCCTGGGCTAGTCCCTGCAGCACCTCCCACTTGGCCTCCCCCATAGTAGCTAATGCTCTGGCAACATTCCCTGAAGAGCCTGGTAGAAGAGATTGAGCCCAGAGCACCTAGAAGCTGCCCTGGGGCCAGCACTCCAGCATCGTTTCCTGTAGCACTTCCTGTTGGAAGAAGCTGGGAACGGAATAGCTGTGAGCTCATCCAGAGCCGGCATTCTTTCGCCAGTATCTGCTGGCTGGACCTTGCCTTGCTCCTACACCATTCCCAGGGGCACCTCCTGTTGGGAGAAACTCAGACTGGAGTAGCTGCAGGAATGTGCTTGTTTGAGCTGTTTTTCAGTGCCAGCGTACAGCCTGGAGGTTTGGACCAAACACCAGAATTGTGCTTTTGTCTTGCTTCAGACGGCGGGGAGTCACTCAGGAATTAAACTGATCGTAAAGCTGCCAGGAACTTTTATGCCACAATTAAGCACCTGCTACGACAGAGCAAATAAGCCAAATCATGCGGCTGGCAAGTGAGCTTTACGTGTTCCTTCCCCGTGACCCACTCGAAGACGGAAGCTAAAAGCTGCAGCTCAGCAGCTTGCAGTTTTCATTCCAGCCCAATGCAGGGAAATTAATAGCTTTCCCCAAGAAGTCGACAGCCTCATTGCTAGCTTCCAGGGTCCCTGTGGAATACGGAGACTCACCAGGGAGAAGCATATGCCAGACTTAAAAAACAAAAGGACCCCCCCAGACAAGTACTCCAGATTCCTTCTGCTATGGAGAGAGAGATTCCTGTCTTACGAGTTAGGTGAGGAACGGCATGGGGCAGATGAGCAATGGTGCTGAGGAGAGGGTGGGGGAGGGAGGGCCATTCTGGCACCGTTACATTAGGAGCTGCTGGATGTCTGTGTGACTGGACTGCAAAGGTGCGAGGTGAGGTAGATGCTAGAGTGCTGACGCTGGCTGACGCCGCATTGCATCAATGCCAGACCTTTGAGTGGTTCTGAGGGATCGTGGCTGGCCAGATCCAATCCTAACGGGAAGGGAACAGGAGCCGGGGTTATTTTGGTTAGGCACAGGGGAGGTGGCGGGGGGCGGGGGGTGAGAAGCCTTGACAAGGACAATGAGGCATCAGATGATCTGGATATGCTGGGGCACAGCAGCTGGTCTGGGCTGTGGGGAAGCAAAGCTGCTTCTCATTGGTCAGGCCGCAGAGATGATTTAGAGTTTTTAGTCTCCCTGCTCTGTCCTTGGGTTGTGAGCTTGGTTGTAAGGCAGCAATCGGGGGCAGCGCTGAGGGGCTGGGGGGAGCTGGGCTGAGGGGAGGGACCACAGAGATGAGTCTGAGGCGGAGGCAGTGGAGAGGTGTGAGACGGGTGCACCAGAGCCCTCGTGGAGTGGGAAGATCATGGGGTGGGTGGAGCTGGGAGTGAGCAGATCTGTGAGAAGGGGCCAGGGAGCTGGGTCAGTGAAAGGGGGCAACTCACCTTGGTAGGTGCTGGTGGGGCTGAGTGACCAGAGGTGCCTGTTTGACAGCCCTGAAGGCTGTCGTAAAGATTCATAGCTTCCAAGGCCAGAAGGAACCATTAGATCACCTAGTCTGACCTCCTGCGTAACCCAGGATGGAGAATTCCTCCCACTACCCCTGTAGAGACAGATTTCCGCATACCTCCTCAAGCCACACCTCCAGGTCGGAGGAGAGTTCAGTCTGTCACCTGTCCCATCCCTGTAAAGATCTCTATCCCAATGCGGCTCCCTTGAGCCATCCAGAAACTCCTGCTAGTGACTGGGTGAGGGGTCTCCCTATCAGAGCTGCCCCTCTCCCTATCAATGCAGCATCCTTCACCAGGCCCCCATGGGATGCTCTGCCAGTGGCAGTCCAGCCTGCAAAGTATACTTCTGAGGGTATTCTGCACCAAAACATTTAAAATTATGCACCAAAAAATGTAAAATTCTGCACACAATATTTTAAAATTCTGAAAAAATCTGCTAATTCTATTTGTCGATAAATAAATGTGGAGGCTCCAGCATGGCAGTGGGGAGCACAGGCCACCGACTGCACAGAGGTAGGAGATCACCCTGCGCCCCCTCTCCTCCAGATATGGACTCGGTGGTAAAGTTGCACCCAACCCTGACACAGCACAAGGACCAGGACTGTCCCAGAAACACCCCGGGGCCCTGCCCCTCCGTGCCAAGCACAGTAGATATAGGCAGGCAGGCTCAGCCCAGCAGGATCCAGGTATGGATGGGCTTAGTGTGGGAAGATCCAGGTGTGGGGTGATAGGGTTCTGGGTGGGGCAATCTGGGTGCGAGCAGCGTGATGTGGGGTCCGGGTGCAAGGGAAATCTGGATGAACAGGGGCTCATTGTGGGGAGGAGGGGGTTCTGGGTGCAGTTAAAGGTGGTTGGGGGGGTCCAGGTGCTGGCTTGATGAAGTATGGGTCTGGGTGCTGGCTTGGTGCAGTTCAGTGGGGTGGGAATCTGAGTGCGGAGACTAGTCAGGATGGTCCAGGTGCAGGTGGGGTGGGGCTTCTTGGGGTGGAGATTTGAGTGCAGGGGGCAGTCTGGATGCAGGGATGGGGCCCAGATGCAGGGAGTGGGGCTTGGTGGAGGGGATCTAGGTGCATGGGGGCTCTGTGTGCAGAGGGTGAGGCTTGTCAGGGTGTGGGTTTGGGTTCAGGGAGGTCAGTGGAGGGGTTCTGGGGGCAGAGAGTGAGGTTTGGTGGGACAATCTGGGTATGAAGTGGGTCCGGATGCACAGGCGTTGGGAGGATGTGGGAGCAGCTCCCCATACAGTGATCCCCTCCCCTCCACAGCTGAGAAGCGATGGGGGCAGGAAGTGGG